>NW_015555720.1:211748-235912 GCF_001515605.1 Sinocyclocheilus anshuiensis
GAGCGAGAGAGAGAGAGAGAGCGAGAGAGAGCGAGAGAGAGCGAGTGCGAGCGAGCGCGCGAGAGAGAGAGAGAGAGAGAGCGAGAGAGACATATCACAATGGAGTCAGCTGTCTTAACCGTGGCTTGTGTACTGCAAACACATACCAGCTTCATCACTGTGTCTGTCACGCGACTCTGTTCCCCTTTCGGGCTCTGTCTTTACATTTATTTTGAAAGATGAAGCTCGCAATTATGGTAAGGGGCGTTACATTTCCGACGAGTGCTTGCGGTGTTCGGCCAATCACAATGCACTGGGTCAGCTGGCCAATCAGAGCAGACTGCGCTTGTCGGAAGGAGGGACTTTGTAGAAAACGAAGCGTTTGAGAGAGGCGGGGCATAGAGGACCTACAATAATGTACAGTATTTGAAAAATAATGTGTTTTTTGAACATTAAAGCATGTCAACATATTCTGTTACACCAAATACACAAAATAATGATCTTTAAAAAAGCATCATATGACCCCTTTAAAAGCCCAATAACACTGTTAAATGTAATCTTTATCAAATTTCAAAATTTCTTACTGTGCATTATAAGGTTATGATGCCAAAATGTACTTGTAGCATTTAAAATTATACATTTTAGTTTTATTATTTAGATTTTAAAAAAAGAGTATAGAATTTATTGGTTATTGGCCATTAAACATAAAAAATTAAATTATCGGCATATCAGTATTGGCTAGAATTCTGCTTCCCTACCTACTTTTGATGACAGCCATGTCACTTTTTCCTTTTGTTTTCAGAGACTATTTGAAATACTCTGTGCTGCAGTTCCATTTTTGAGTGACAGCAATGGCATATGTGCACTTATTTGACCCTGCTGTGATACACAACCAAGGAGAGGAACATCAAAAATGCAAGCCAGTCACTTTGAATTCAGCATGTACTGTTGTTGTCTGCACTGAGGAGAAGGCCATGCTACAAAACCATCTCAAAATAACCCACCTAAATCGAAAATATTCCAGAAATACCACTGAAAACCTTCTGTGGCCTTCAATACTCCAGAATAAGAGGTAACAGACGACTGTTATTTGTGGACTAGATTGATTATGCTTTAGTAGTGGCTTAGCTATAGTGTGCACGCTTTACCCAGAGTACTGGATGACCTTCACTAGGCAGTTACAATGTATTGATGGATTCAAACTGATTCAACAGCAAGAATAGCGCAGCAGCCAGAATGAAGTTAGCATTCCATGCTAGAATGAAATGACTGTTATCTCCACCTCTCAACCAGTCAGTGAAAGTCATTAAGCCATGGAAGCACACCTTACCGTGAGTGTTTTGTCTGGTTGTTAGGAAACAAAACCTTGTGAGAGAAAAGGGGGCCTCTGACTTAACAAAAACTCATTCAAGATGCTTCCTGTAAACTTTCCCCACTTGATAAAAAGCATGAATGGAGTTGGTAGCCATTGACTTCCATGTTATGGAAAAAAAGTACTATGGAAGTTAATGGCTACCGTCAAATGTTTGGTGACCAACATTCTTCAAAATATATTCTGTGTTCAGCAGAAGAAAGAAATTCATACAGGTTTGGAGCAACATGAGAACACACAAATGATGCATTTTAATTTTTGGTTAAGTGTAGAGTTTAGTTTATGGTTAGTTGCTTGTAGTTATGCATGATTCACTATTATTACTATAGTAAATAGTAACAAATAAAATATAAAATAAAATAATGTAAAAAATAACAAATAAATATATATCATCACCACATCAGCTACTGAATTACATTAGATTTTCTTATTGTACATTATAATTTAATGCCTAAATACAAGTGTAGCATTGAAAATGACTGATTTTAAATAGTACAGAATTTTTAATCTTGGCCGCTTATAAGTTACCTTTTCATTTAATTTAGAATTTTTATTTTTATTTTTATTTTATTTTAATGATTTTTAAAATTAATCATTAAAAACACAATGACACTGTTAAATGCAATCTTCTTCAAATCTCAAAATGAATTTCCAATTTACATACAAAACATTATAATGAGGCCTGGCTAAATTAAGCATTTAAAATGACTGATTTTAGATTTTGGTATTTTATTTTATTTTATTCATGTTTTTTTTTTTTACTTTTTTATTACATTTGAATAATCACCCATTTAACAGTTATTGGACATAATATGACAACAATTATCAGCTTATCAGACAGAATTTAAATACCAGAAGTACAATATCCATAGCAGAGACATATGGGTTATTTTAAGGTGTTGTTGTTACAAAGTAATTACAGAAATAAGTATATATGTGCTTGTACTACACGTTTAGGGTTAGCAGTTCAGTTTAAGGTTAGTTGCTTGAAATTTACTGTTATTACTACAGGAAGTACTGTAACTACACCTTAAAATAAAGTGCTACTGACATATGTGAGATTTATATGAGACATATGTAAGCCCTTCATATATGAGATCCGGCACATTCAGGCTGGATTCTTCTAGGTCTAGGTTTTTAAAACTTTAACCAGAAGAGACAGACTAAGAAAACTGGATAAGATATAAAAGGTGTGGCCCAACAAAGACAAGGGTCTGAAGAGGCTGGACGGGTGGGCATACAGGGATTAAAAGCACGGATCACAGATGGCCACCACGTCTCATCTTTCAGAGGGCCCCAGCAAATAATTAGCAGAGGTATGCTGTGCGGCCTTTGTCAGCACGTGCGTCTGTCAAACACGGGCGTGTGTCAGGAACAATGGCTGGACGACAAAAGGACACGGGCCGGCCTCCCCACCACCAATACAAATGCTGTGAATTGCAAGGCACGCGCGAACTGGAACAATAGGGAATGGGACGGGTACTGGGTGGCATCAAGCTGACACAAGGCCCACCCTCAAGGTATCTGGCCAAAAAGCTTCAGCATCAGCATTCTGTCAGACCCCGCTCTGCCGGCCTTAAAAATTGTGTTGCAAACAGTTTTGCGAAAGCGCCTGTGCATATGAGTTGTGAATGCATATGGAAGCGGGGGTTAATTCGGTGGAAGGGAGGTCACGCCAAAAGAAAGGAACATAAAAAGATCCTAACAGTTGGGACAGATCTACAGGGATACAATGGAGTCGGAGTGGGGGAGGGGGAGTGGCAGAAGAGAAATGGGACAGGGGGGGAAAAAAGATGGGTAGACGGACCACCTTTCTAGAAGCCTGACAGGGGTCCTTTGTTATGGCAGCTGGTTGCAGGTAGGTCAGACCAGCTGTGCTTCCACTGACCCCCTCCCCCCGTCCCGGTCCGCTCCCTGACCAAACACAGCCAGCTGTATAGGGGAGGAGTTAGGGGTTTTCAACGAGTTTGGGGGAGGGTGTCCACACAGTGTCCAAATCTTAGGACCCTACATGACTCACATCCAGTGTTTTACACTAAATGGCTCTGGACCCTAAAGCATTCAGACTCTAAAGTAGTGGTAGATAGTGACAAGCCAATATATCATTTTGAGATATTGAGTATTGATAAAGGTGTTTAATTGGCCAAATAACAAAGGTGGTCATTTCCCCTAGTATTTCAAGACTTGTCCATATATAGTGCACATTTGATATTGATATTCTTCTTGATTTACAAAAAATAAATTATATATATATATATATATATATATATATATATATATGTTTATTTATAACATTATATTAGGAGGGTAGGAGGTGCGTCACGTGTCCGATGCCTTTGGTCACCCCCTCTCTGAAGAGCAGCTTGGCTCCCACGCGCAAGTACTCAGGATGCTTTAAGAATCTGAAACACACTACGGCTCTCTCACCTGTCCGCAGCTCCTCCTAGAGGACAAACACACACATTTTTCTGTGATGATACACTTTTCAAAATAAAGGTTCCAAAATTGAATTATTTTTGTTTCCCAAATAACCTTTCATGGAACATTTAGTTAAAAAACAATTTGGGTTAGTTCACCCAAAAATGAAAATTCTGTCATTAATTACTCACCCTCATGTTGTTCCAAACCCGCAAGATATTCATTCATCTTCGGAACACAAAATTAAGATATTTTTGATAAAATCTAAGAGCTTTCTATAGACAACAACTGAACTACCACGTGATGTTCAAGGCCCAGAAAGGTAGTAAGGACATCGTTAAAATAGTCCATGTGACATCAGTGGTTCAACCTTTATTTTATGAAGCTACGAAAATACTTTTTGTGCACAAAGAAAAAAAAATGACTTAATTGAATGATTTCTTCTCTTCCGGGTCAGTCTCCGCTGCCAATCACACGAGTACCATGACGCGGTAGTTGCGCTGCTGTCTATGCCGGGTCAGAAAGCTCTTGGATTTCATCAAAAATATCTTAATTTGCTTTTCCGAAGATGAACGAATGTCTTATGATGGGTTTGGAATGAAATGAGGGTGAGTAATTAATGACAGAATTTTCATTTTTGGGTGAACTATCCCTTTAAGTCAGCGTTAAATGACGGCAAAGGTAATCTAAATGCAAAAAGATGGCAATGGACAGTAAATGTCATATATATATATAAATCTTTATATTATTGGCACATAACCAGTATAGTAGACGTATTTCATTATTACCATCGGCCGTTAAGAAAAAACTTATTGGTGGACAACTAGTCAACCCAACTTTTAACAAACCTGAATACCAAAAAAAAAAACAGAAAGTTCACAAGACACTATTATGAGAGAAAACACATTTGATTTATGGTGGTCTATGATGTGTAAAAGGCTCTTATGCTATGCATTGCCCCCTCTAAGACCATCTGCTTTAAATCCATAATGCGTATTACCTAGACATGTTTCTTTTTATTTTAGCATTAAAAGCTGTTAAAACATGTACAAAGTGAAACTATTGATCCCAGTATCTATGTACACGCAGTCTGCTCGTGAACTCATGGCTATACTCACTGCTTGCAAAGGCTGTGCATTTTCAGGAAAGGCTTGGCTCCATTGATAGACACATCTCACTTAACCATCTAGAGTCTGCAGAGGTCTTCTTATGGTTTATAAGAACACCATAATGGAAGCTAAAGTGGCCATAGACAGAGCAGAAAGACATTGTAGAGGTCCCGTAAAACTGCAGTGAACCATATTCACTATATTATTCAAAAACAGTTCCAGTAGAGATCTTATTACACTACATCATGTTTCCAGACATCTGCAATCACAGCCTGCGGGCACCATTTCACAATGGATATATTTGCAAGTGCAGTCTGCACTGTGGATTGCTAATGAGTACTTGAGCTTGAGGTGCACTCATGATATGAACAAACCAAAAAGACCCTATTAAGAATATTTATATTTTAGACCTTGAATTTGAGGTCTGCCTGTGTCTCTTTGAAAATGTTAACTGAAATGGTACTCAAGACTCACAAAATGCACAAAGAAAAAATCTGAGTGGAGACTTCAATTCCATCAAAAAGAAAATTTTAACCACTAAAATCTCCAATGGTAAATGACTTTAAACTGAACGAATTCTGTTCATGATCTAACTACAACATATTAGTCACAAACTTAAACTACAACACTGGCAAACAAATAAGCAAACACATTCACAAAAGCAAAGCATGTTGGATGACAAAATGTTATGCTTATTTATTGTTGGGGATGATTTTAAGATCATTTGTGAGGGCAACCAAGACATAAATACTATGGATGGGCATTTAATGTGATTTTGTAGTATATTGAACACATAAAAAAAAACATTTTACTCAAAAAGTAAGTCTTAAACGTATATGAAACATACACAGTGCTTCACTTAGCATTACACAACCTCAACAGATTAAACTGGATTCCACAACTATATGAAAAATACATATATATATAAAAAATGTAAATAAATAAAGTTAAGACTACATAATAACAATTCAATTTGTCATTTGCCCTTACCCTGGAGCCTACACAGAAAAGTAGACTGCTAGCATACAGGCTAATGAATGCTAAAAACAATATATAGATAGACCATATAAAGAGCATGTTTTAACTTCATAAACAAAAACCATACTAACGCTTTGGTGAATGTCAACATCTTTAACTTGCAAGGACACACAGATACAGATTTGCTGTAAGACACTGTAGTACTTCACATCTTCTTTCCAACTTTAAAGAAGATCAAATTTAAAATCATTCCCACTCATCTTGGCTAGATTCACTATTATCCTCACTGAAGCACTGGCTCAGCATTCTGTCTATCATCTGCCTTTTCCAAACACACAGGTGACGTGTGTTTCATTGTACAGCATGCAAAGCAAATTTTGTACATTTTAAATACCCTGCTGAAGGAAAAAAACAGCTTAAACCAGCCTAAGCTAGAATACTAGACTTATTGAATACTTATCCATAATGCATTTGGGCTTATTGTATTTGACAAAGAGCTTGTGAATTGTACTTTTCTAAATAACAGGCTAGTAATAGTAGTGGTACTACTAGTAGCAGTAGTAGTAATAACTAAATGGTGAAAAGGGTCTGGACATTTACCTCAACAATTCAGCCTCTTTTTACAATGCTGAACACAAATTGCATCTATTCACAAAAGCCTCTTTAGAAATTATAATACACAAGATCACATATATTTCATATACTTCTAATCTGACTAATGAGTGCACTGCACTCATAGGCAGGTTTTCTTGTTCAGACAATTCTTTATGGAATTTAATATGTTTATTTTCTAGCCTCACTCAAGCCGATGAAAAAGTGAAAGTGATTGAGATCACTACACCAAGATAGCGAGCAAGTGCTGCAATAATAGATGAGATGGGCTCCGCACAAGCAGTATTGATCGAGGGCAGGAGGCTAAATAGAAAACAGGATAGAAAGATGTGATTTAGCATACGGTGGAAGAAAAGAAGAAACCCAACTTTCTCCAGGTAATACAAGTGTTTCACGACACTAGTGTCCATCTTGGCTACTGCAAAACATAGTATCTTTTTTTATTTTGTAATGTAGATGTTCTATTTCATTTTTGGACATGTGGATCTTCGCAACTTTGCCGTCGCACTTCACTGTCTGGGTTTGACAACAAAATTCTTCCCTGAGAAGTTTACATGAACTATGCTTACATAAAATCAAACTTTCCATAAACTCCTTCCTGACACTTTAGTCAGTGGTTTGTGGGAATGGTATTGGTGACACATGAAAGGATATTAAAATTGGTCAAAAAGAGAACAGCCACAAAAAAATACAACTTGACCTCAACAACCGTCATGCGTGATCTGATCTCAAGTGGTCAGACGAGACAGAGCTCCATTTACCACGATGACCACTTGAATCAGTTGTGATCAATGGATGGGTCTCTGATTTTGATGCCAGTGTGCTGCCTGCTACACATTGATAAAGCTCACATCAAACGCTCAGCATTATTAGAAGCATCCATTCTCCATGGAGCACCATTCTCACTTTTATTTTCATTTTTGGGCTGAAATACACCATAATGTGTAGTTATTTGTTTCCTCCAACTCTTCCTCCTCCCTCTCATTCCAGCAGGATCCTCAGTTATAGATGAGAGGATCTACAACATCTGTTCAACAGCTGAAGGCTTCTGACAGATGTTTGGATAGGGGAGGATTGGAAACGGGGGAATGTCAGGATAGGCAAAGAAGGAAAAGCATCCACGCCCTCCATCATTTGTCTATGTTAGCATTAGGCATGAGTCACAGCAATTACACTGAAGGGCTGGAGCTGCACAAACCGTGGCAGCAGACTTTACCCGAGTCACAGACATGTGATATTTTTACCCTTTCAGATGAGTATTTGTGGAAAGTCCAAAGAAATCGAAATGTCTTGGCAATCGAGGTGCATGCCGACTTTTGCTGTGATCTCGGTTGCTTAAAACGATATTAAAATACTTTTCTATTCCAGCTGAATGCACAGAGAAATACACAGTATAAGAATCTAGTGACTAATTCATTTCCACAGTGTAAACACTGTGACTCTGCAACACTTTCAACATTGCTATGACAAAAGCAACATTAACTCAACCAGTAATGTGAGTATGGGGAGTGACTATCAGTTTGTCCAAGCAATGAAGCACAGGGAATGTGTTGGATGGAATTTAACCCAGTCTCCTTTAAACCCCAAAGAAAATCTTTAACAAGCTAAATTACTAGTTTAACGTAGCGATTAACTAGTCAACCTGCTAGCTTAAAGGAATAGTTCACCCCAAAAATGGAAAGTTTATTACAAACACATATACAAGATGATGTTTTTATCAGCTGTTGGAACTCTCATTAAAGTGATGTAATGCTAAATTTCTCCAAATTTGTTTCAATGAATAAACAAACTCCTCTACATTTTGGAGTACATTTTCAGCAAATTTTAGAAAGCAGATACAATTTAGAAAGCAGAAAATTCAGTGTATGAAGAAGAAAAATCCCTGTATTAGTTTTTGTCTAGTCATATTTATATCGCCTAATCGAGTTAAGCAATATCATGAGGGAGGGTGCTGTTTTTCCCAATATCAGCATGATTACAAATGTGTTCAATGAACAAGAATTTAACACTGTAATTCAGTTAAATATATTTTTAACTGAATATTGTTGTTTTTGCCAAAAAATTATGTTAATGTTGTGCATCTCTGAGCAACATTCAGTGGTGGTTTTTTACTAAATGAATCCATGTTTTTTAACCAATTGGGTGAGTCAATGATTCAATAAGTCATTAATAACGACTTTTGATTAGACATTACAAACACCTATAAATGTCCATTCAGTCCACAGCTGACATTGCCAGTTAGGATAGCATTGTATCCTCTATATGCAATTTTTAACACATTGCACAACAGCTAAGCAAACTAAAACTCTTGAATTGTATACTGATAATCTTCCAAAAAAGTGTGACAAACTGACACATTTCTAAAAAAGAGTTTATAATGGTTTCTGTGCCCCTGGTGTTTGAGGTACTTCATGGAAACAGTATTTTGCAGTTCCATTTGGTGCCATTAATGGTGCATAAATTACACACTGCTGCTTTAAGTGAACAAAGCATCATCAAAAAATCATCTCTTTTAAATTAGACCTAAATTTGATTATCTAAGACTTCCGTTCTGTAACACAGCACAGTTAACAGCATGAACTTGCACTGTAGGGCGTGAAGTATGCTTTGCATATCTTCATATCGTAGTATCTTTGTTGCATTGCTTTTAGGTGTTCTGGATAGAATTAAAGGCTAACAGACAGCAACATCTGCAAAAGAAAAAAAAGTGTCTTGCTGTTTGAGATGTGGATGCTAAAAAGAACAAAGGCAGTAGTCTGCTTCATATATGAAGGGTGCCTCACCACCGCAATCCATAGCGAATTTCATTTCTTAATTACGGTGTCCCTGACTTTGAAGTTGTGCCACACAGGGGAGCTCTCTGAGGCACAACCAGAGAGATGCTACTATGTTTATCCATCTTCTGTTTCTCTATCCCTGTTGCTCTCGCCCTCTCACTCTCACTTTTTCCCTTATATAAACACAAGACTGCTGCAGATGCTTTACAAGAGCTCATGCTTTGTGTATGAGTATACAAAGCATGAGCTCTTGTAAAGCATCTGCAGCAGTTCTGTTTATTACTGAAACAAGCTGCTCTATTCTTACCGTGTTCAGCTCCACCTCCTTCCGTCATGCAGTTTAATTCTATCTGACTGAGTTTGTCATCGTCATTTACTCATCATGTAGTAAACAGTATAAAGAAGGACAGTTACTCAGTTATCTACAAATAAATGGTGATGAAGGTGCCATAGTGTTTAGGGTCAACATGAAACCTATTTTATGTGTATAATGCAATCAGATTTCCTTACCTTCAACAAGTGAACTTGAAAGATTAAATGGAGTCTACAAGTCTAGATCTACAGTACATTTTGCACTCCTTAATTCAATAGAAACTTTTTGATCCTAGACAGATTCCTTTGCAGAATCCTGACACATTGCCAAGCATCACTAAATTACCCATTATGAGCACTAGGAAGAGAAAGAGCTTTATCACTCTGTCACTTGAGATCTCACTGTAATGTGTGGACTGTGAAGTGTGGTCATACATAATGTAAAGTCATGTACTAGAGGATGTGTTACGATATTTTTAATGCAGAGGAAAAAGGTCTACAAGCAAGTGTTCAAACGTGTGCATGGCGTGTGAAAGCCAACCTTCGAAATTGAGCTAAACTACTCTGATTTTCACAGCTGAATGCCATGCACACTTTAATGTGATTACTTTGAATGACTCCAGGATTTTCCACACAAATGTAGATGAAACTGGAAGAGTCATTTTTTCCGAAGTTATGCCTGTTCAGACATTTTTTTTTTCCTGGCAAATGAATACCATGGAATTTTATTATATACCATAATACAGAATGATATTCCGTATATTGCAAATTAAAGCCTATTCATTTTGTAAAGAAAGCCATAAAATGTAATGACAAATACTATATAGATTTGCTAAATATACTTTTTTTTTTTTTTGGTGGAGCCAGTGCAAATAAATACATTTCAAAAATAACCAAATATCTTAACTGTAGGACAGCGCATGCTGAGGTACAATGTGGACCAAGAGCTGATCATTTCATTTTATACATTATGAAAGCGAGGTAATGAGATAAGCCACAAGCCTTGTCAAATATGAGACATGACAGTAAATAAACCAAATCACAAAGACACAAATCGCTCTACACAATTCGCCCATTGCAACTGAAGAATGGCTCAGCAAAAAACGGAAATGGCTTTTTCCAAGCAACCGCTCTCTATATGGCGTAGAATTGTAGTCCATTGTTTAGAAGTCACACCCTTATTATTACAAAGGAAATTACATCCTCCTCCAGTGCCACAGCTTAGCTGGCAGCCGTCTGATTGCCCTTTGCCCCTACGCTATTGTAGTTTCAGCTGCTGTGTCCTCTTGTTCATCCATCTGGATAACAATGGGGCGCACACTTACACCACAGACAAGCAGAACAGACGGTACCCACTCTGGAAAGTTAAAAAACCCCATTCAGCTGTTATGGATGTCCAATACCAACAGTCAGTGTGACAGATGATTAAATAGTGCAACTCAGAAAAGAAAAGTTGCTTACAGAGGTACTTACAGTTTTTTTATGTGAATTACATTCAAATCAGCCCAAAAACACTGGACCCTCGGGGGATGAAAAGAAAAACAGATTCATAATCTTGAACAAAATGTATTTGACTCTAGCAAGCCCATAGGCTTGAATTTGGGTTTATTAGCACAAGTACATAACCAAAGGATAGTAGATAGTAATTTGAATGGTCAGATCAGATCATGTAAAAAGTTCCAACAATTGAAAATATGTTTAAGTTTAACTGCTACCTTCAATTTTGAGTAAAATCAAATCAACCTGGAACCTTTCTACCACTTTGATTTTAATTACTGATGTAGACGGCATAGAAATGTCAGAAAATTACTGTAACAAGTTAAATGGATATAAACAAAAATGTTATGATGAAAATGCCGATGTCTTAGTTTAATTTGGGCAAAACACACTAGACTTCAAATATCTAAAGATTTAGTTCATCCAAATATGACAATTTCGCCACCATTGTGTATGTATATATTCTTTTTCTGTGAAGGTCTTTTGTGAAAGGTCTCTGTTTTTTCCATATAATAAAAGTCAGCGAGGTGAAGTGTGGTTTTGGACCCTTATTGACTTTGATTGTATGGACTTTGTTTCTGTGTTTCAAATATTGTTTGACCTAAAGCAAATTCCACAAAATACAAATTATATCCATAATCCCATTCTACCATCACAATTTTAACAATCCATTTATGACTGCAGCTAAAGAGAAGCATCTAAGGGAAACATATCTTACCTATTCTATTTCTTATCACTCTGTGCTCATTATAATGTTGGTAATATTGATACATACAGAGCATCTGTACACTGCAGTCCTGTACTCATACCATATTTCAGTGAGGGCTCTGACAAACTCCTCAGTGTAAGGCCTAACCATTATGGATCAATAAGAGTCATCTAATTATTGATGAGAGGCTATTTGTAAAGCGTTCTCTAATAAAGACATAATATCACTCTTATAGTATTACATAATTTTACACTAGATTGTTATTTTTACATCTTTCTTATAGGTGGTGTTTTATGATGCTGTGTGTTTAGAAACATCTGGACTCAATCGCACTGACATTCTTGTATATCCAGAAAAGCAAGTCTTGATGGATGTCAGTGGTTAATTAATTGTTCGCCCCATCATATTTCCATAGCTCTAATGGAATAACTCCATCATTATTGTTGTTGAACAAATACCTGCATGTTTTAGCATAGATATGGACCTGAAGAAACCATATAGACGTGCAACTCCAACCACTTCAGTTTTATTGTATGATATCCTAAGACTATAAATAATGCATGTTAAATGAGAGCAGATTGCCATTGGGACTTACCGAATAGAAGGATACTACAATGAGTGTCCGTGCCGCCTTTTGTGTAATCCACAGAAAATATGGGGAAAAAATAACTTCAGATTATTCTACATCAGAATTTCTCGCCAAACTGACGCTCGATTAGATGCACGTGGACAGAAGCGCTTCAGATGGTCGTAAATTTTGAAAACGGCCGTGAGAAATGGACGGATTTTTGATAATCTCTGCGTTTGTTATTCACTGAGCAGCAGCCACTGGCGCATAGACTGCGCTCCTCCCGCGGCTCCACCCGCTAGCCCCGCCCACTCGACGAGCCCATTGGCGCACACGGGCGTTTATGCAAATTTACTCTTCCCGCTGATGTTCAAGAGTCTGAATGGGATACAAAGTATCCAGACGCCAGGCATAAAATACCGTCATCTAGAGGCCAAAACACACTTCTCTGAACGTTCACGTTTCTGTATTACCAAAAAAAACAAATTTATTTATTTTTTAAACTGAGCGAGTGCTCATAATTACTGCCTTTTGGGTTGAGTTCTGTCTTACAACAACAACAATTACAACAACAAACAATTAATAAAATAATTATTTGTTTAAAAATATAAACTATACATCTTCACTGAGCTCTAAACAAATAAATATACATTAAAACAATTAAATTTATTTAGTCATTTCTAATGCATTTATATTCAAATGTATTTGTTTTATTATTTTATTTATTTGTTTTTTTTATTTATAAATTAATACATCAACAATTGGAGTTTATACTGTGAGCAGTTTCAAAATAAATAAATAAATAAATACTTTTTGCTGAATGAATGAATGGGCAAGCAGAATATCTGGGTAAGACCTCCGATTTAACATTTGCCACAATTGTCGTTTTTATGTACTATATAGTAAGTATAACATTCACTGTTAAATCAGTTGTCATACTTTTAATGATGAAAAGTGTCCCATCCAAAATTCTAGTTACATTTATGTAATTCTGAAATGCATTTCACTCCACTGCAGGAAATTTGTTCATTGTTTAATATTAATTTTAAAAGCTTGGCAATGATCATAACACTGACTTTTGAGCAAATTCTACGAACATACACCTTTACACTCAGAGCTTGTTGTTTGATAAACCAACAAATTAGAGTATTTTGTTGTTGTATAAAAGTATAAACAAATGTCAGACATATAGAATTGTATTATGGAACATTTTAACTCTACAGATTTATAAATAAACAACTGTCTGTCAGTCAGAAGTTTAACATCTAACATCAAGTTCTTGAATGATTATCACATATAAAACATACAATAAATTCACTTTTATGATACATACAAGAAAATATTGCCCTTGGTTATAGTGCACTTTCCCATGGTACTTTATAGTCCAGAATCTACAAGTCTAAACCTGGGTGCATCTTTTCTTACTTTGGTAGGCATTGTAAACGTCAAGGAACATATTTCGGCAGGGAATGCGGGCCTTCAGCTTGGAACAGATGAGGAATGAGCCAGCCATTTTGCGGTGCAGAGAGTAAGACTCCTCTGGAGGAGGAGTGAGATGGTGTCGAAGCATGACAGGCTCTGGATGCGCTGTGTGGTACTCTGAGTGCCAAACTCAAACGCTTCAGTAGAAGCAAACGCTTCGCAGAGGATCATAACTGCCTCTAAGTGTGCATCCTCGAAGGCCTTAAGAGAGTAAGACAGTTTTCTTAAAGAGAACAGTTTAGAAGCTGCAGAGTGGTAAAGAAAGTAATAGCTTTGATAGAATATATGAGAAATGGATAGAAATTATGCAAGACAGGAATACTAAAAATCATATAAAGCCACAAACCTTGGCTTAAAAACCAGTAAGGAACTTCAGATCTTTAGATTTCTGTAGAACAGTAGCCCTGTCTCCGACTGATTCTGCACGAACCACCTTTGAAGGACAATTTGGACAAAATAAGGTTACACATATTTTAAAGCAATGTACATAAAATGGAAGAGCAGAATGGAAATATTTTTCCATTATTTTAACCAGTAAGTTTGGCATTACCTTACATTGCCAGTTCTATTGAAATGCTTTAATTAATTCACAAATTTATACCCAAAAATTATCTGCATACTGTATCTATGATAATAATAATAAAGATACCCATTAATAACAAAAAAGTTGAAAAACCCTTTTGATCGCTTCCCACTCCAGTCATACCAACAAAAGTTGAGTAAAAATCTGTACCTCTATGTAATCATCTGTGAATGACTCTGGGTAGTCTCGGCAAGCTCCAAAGTCCAACAGAAATATCTGTTATAATGAAGAACAAATTATTAAAGGGGTCATATGGTGTTGCTAAAAAGAACATTATTTTGTGTATTTGGTGTAATGAAATGTGTTAATGCGGTTTAAGGTTCAAAAAACACATTATTTTCCACATACTGTACATTATTGTTTCTCCTCTATGCCCCGCCTTTCTGAAACATGGTGAAAGCCGATCCGGTGATCCACAGCGTGAAGTTGATGCATGTCCTCAGCGAACAGCACGGATCAGCTCTAGACATGACGAAGCGGATATCGTCCTCTTTTGGAAGGCCAAACAAAGTAGTTACGCTTTCACAACGAAACACACAGCGTCTTCAGGATATGGCGGCAGCAACAATACTACAGCGAGAATAAAAGTTACGCCTTCTTTCTTTGCGTGAACATTTGGGCGGCGTTATGCAAATCTTCCCACATAGTGACGTAGACATGTGGGGGTGTGTTAGAACGAGCCGTTTTAGGTAGGTGTGGCTGACTCTTAACTTTTATAAAGAATATCTCTTTGGATTTGAGACTTTAGTCTTTGCAACTTTACAGATCTTCTTTATGCACCAAGAGCTTGTAACACTCCAAAGAGAAAGGAAAAATTGAAATCGCATCATATGACCCCTTTAAAGTTGTTCTCACGGTTTCAGTGGGGAAAAATGGAAAGGCATAACAGTACCCAGATAACAAAGACATGCTATTAAGAAATTATGAAAGAAATGTGGTAAGAAACTACTGTCCAAATTTAAAAAAAAAAAAAAATGTAAAATACAGTAAACATTTCAATACTGTAAAATATTACTATAATTTAAAATAGCAGTCATTACTGCCGTCTTCAGTGCCACATGATCCTTCAGAAGTCATTCAAATATGCTGATTTGCTGCTCAAGAAACATTTATTATTAATGTTGAAAAAAGTTTTGCTGCTTAATATTTTTGTGGAAACCGTGATATATTTTTCTCAGGATTTTTTGATGAATAGAAAGTAAAAAAGAACAGCATTTGGAAGTGTTAATATGAAACTACAGATGATCAAATCAATGGATTTATAGATAAAATAGACATGTCCATTATGACTGTCTTAGTAGTTGCTCACCTTGTTCTGTTCACTATTATAGAAGAAGTTGGACCAGTTAGGGTCTGTCTGCATGAAGCGGAACTCAAACAACTCTCTCAAACACAACTGCAGGATGTTGAAAGAGATCTACAGAATAAATGTGAGTGAGAATTATTTCTCAAATTCATTTTCACAATAAAATAACACAAGATATCCAAATATCTCCAAATCTGAAGAAATATTACTGGTGGTTATTTACGCAAAGTTGACTAAAAAAGATATATGCAAACAGTCTATCCTCGATTTAAAATTTCAGTGTAAAGTTACAAAACAAAAACAAAAAAAAAACTTCGGTATGAGTCTTTCGGTTCAGTATGCATGTGTATCGAACAAATTGTTACATTTTTTACATTTTATAATGTTACAAATGTTTTCTATTTCAAATATATGCTGTTCTTTTGAATGTTCTATTCATCAAAGAATCTTGAAAAAAAAAACGCACAACTGTTTTTAACACAAAATATTTCTTGAGCAGAAAATCAGCATAATATAACGATTTCTGAAGGATCATGTGACACTGAAGAATGGAGTAATGGCTGCTGAAGATTCAGCTTTACCATCAAGTAATAAATACATTTTAAAATATATCAACCAGTTATTTAAACTGCAATAATATTCACTATATTACTGCTTTTACTGTATTTTCGATCAATTAAATGACTTGGTGAGCATCAGAACTTCATTTCAAAGACACTACCCCATACTTTTGAACATTAGTGTAGCTACAAATGTATGAAATTGTGGTTCATTCAAACACAATCCAAACAACTGAGAATACCTAAATCTCTTTGCACACTCTGCCTCTCTCTTGTAGTCACACTCCCATGCCAGCTCCCTCTGTAGAACCTCAAGACTACTGTCAGCAAATAGACCTGGTAAAATAAATCACCAGTTACTGACATCCCACACAATGTGACTCAATATGGATATACAATTTGTGCTTTTGAACCGAGTATCAGAACAGAAGCATTTGCCAGTGCTCACCATCAGGCAGCACAACACTCATCTTCAGAACAGACACGAGATTGTTAATGTCACTACGAATGCTCTCAGCAACACCAGAGTACTGCAGGATATGAGAGACAATTAGTTTAAAAAAAATGAATGAATGATGAATGTTTACACATATGACATCAACATCCGCTGCAAAACCTCAGATTGCTCTGAAAAAAAGATTATGAAAATTTCAGTCTAATACCTGTATCTTCATAGCAATTTCCCTCCCATCAGGCAAGACTCCATGATGCACTTGACCAATGGAGGCAGCAGCAAAGGGTTTTTCCTCAAATGATGAGAGTTTCTCCTTCCATCCAGACTCTAACTCCTCCTCAGGCACTTTCTATACATGGGGTTTCAACACAGACATCAGTTGCTGAGATATCACAAAGTGAATTGAACAACATCTGATAAATGTCAGTTAGAAACACTATCAGGGGGTTTGAAGCACCTCTAACTATTGCTATCACTGTCATGGCTACTCAGTAGCTCAATCAATCAGCTGTATAAAGCGCACTGACACTCCCTTGTGGTTGGAAAGCAAAAAAAGCCCATCTATAAAACACTGCTGTTATTGTTAACTACAACTAACACTACTAAAAAATAAAGATTTTGTTCATTTAAATAAAGCTGAAATACGATCAAATCTAAAAAACTTAAACCAAAAAATGTTGCCTTGGCAATTAAATAAACTAAAATAAGTTACTCAAATTAATTCAAATGAAGCTAAATAGAAATATTACAAATATACATAAATGACAAGCATATATCAAAATGACTAAACCAAACAACATATAAATAAATTCAAACTATTAATAAATATTATAATAGTACATAAATATTACTAAAATAAAATTGCTATGAAAAATTCTTTGAGCTGGTGTTTTAACAGCATTTTTTTTTATGAATATTGAAACTGCTTGTTAGTAAAAATTAACTTTCCAGCAAGATATCAAGGCAGTTTTTAATAGTTATGTGGTTAATGTTTCACAAGATCAAAGAAAACTTACATGCATTTGCCAGGCTGGCATGAAGTCTGCACTCTGTCGAGCCCTCTCAAACATTTTCTGCAGTTGTGGGTTAATGAAGCTATTATCTATTGATGACATTCAAAAAAAAAAATTTTAATCAAAGAATATTTTCCTGATCATCACAAATTAAAGCATCTACCCTTTTGAAATGCTCTAAACAATATTTTGTTTCAGAAAGGGTTTCAAGCTTTTAACTTCAAGCTGGATCTCTTAAAAAGGGAATATTTAGCATCATTATTAAAATTAACAAATGGAGGCACTTGGTACCAAAGTATTCACAATAAAATTAAACTGTGTACCCTGAATGCTTAGCATCTGTCCAATCTTGAGGGCCGCTCCTCTAACTTTACACAGTGTGTTCACTATTCTCTCTGCATTGGCCTCTGACAGGAGGGGAGAGTCTAAAGAGCCCCCATCTCTGAAAGAGAAAGACACCAGAAATTTAACCCAATGCCCAATAACAATTTTAAAAACTTGACAAGGGGTGTCAACACACATTTAAGCAAGCTAGCACATATTACCTGAGCGTTTTCCTCAAAGACTGCTTCGCCACCTCAGCAATGGCACCAATGCCTAGTCCAACAGCTAATCCTATGAAAAAAAGCAGCAGCATTATTATGGTTAGTACAATTAATGCCTTATTAAGGTGTTGGTCACATATGGTATACATATAGAGTATATTACAAACAGTCTGCAGTGCAAATGACAATTACCATAAAACTGAAAAATCGCTGACCTCCAAAATTAGCCAGCCGGCTCATCCGGGTTGCCGGTACTTTTCGTTCTCTCTCTCGCTCGCTCACTAAGCTGCAAGGCATCAAAATCATACTGCTTAAAGTCTTTATTTAAATTATTTATTGAAACTAAATTTATTTCATAAACAAGTAGCACATGCTGAAAAAGGAACCTGCAAATTAGGGCTGCACAATTAATCGAAATTAAATCGCAAAGGCGATAAATTGCGATTAGGCAGAAGCTGCGATTGTCATGCGTATCTTTCAGTGAAGCACGGTTCTGTGATCAGCAGTAAATCTCCATCTGAAGGCCAGAGGGCGCTCTCGCGCGGAAACTCTGATGTCCCAATAGTATATAATATCCCATACTTTTTTTTTTAAACATACTACGATTTGGGACATACTAATTCTATTTTCGAATACTATTTAGGACGGATAGTATGCGAATTGGGACGCAGCACAGGAAATCACTGCAGTTGAATAAACAGATTTCATTGATTTTATTGATTCAACGTGACTAACAAAACACACGACTACAACAATATATGGTTTATCTGTGTATAATAAAGTATATAATAATTCAGTGCTAATCGACACAGCCTTTATCACTGCTTAGAATACTATGAAATATGTTGCGTGCCTTATTCTGTGTAAGAAGCCACATCATCTCACAGAAGGATTTATTTTGAATACTCGACTGACGTTATGAAGTGAGTTTGGAGTAAAAATATGTTATTAAATGTGGTATTTTCACATGCTTTCAGATGGAGCAGCATTTACTTCACAGAGCCATAGTTCACTGACAAGCTACGCAAACAACTTTCATTATCGCAGAACGATATCTTCAGTTTCATTATTGCACAATTATATTGTCTGCATGACAATCGCATTCGATTAATCGTGCAGCCATACTGCAAATAGATACTTTTACAGACTAAACAATATACTTAGCATTAAAAGACAAATACATTATAAAAAGCCATAAGAGAAAAAGTATTATTTTAGTATTATATACTTCTATATTGAATTAACTTTTATTTTTAGATTTTCAGTTTTCATTTTAACTTTCGTTTCATTTTTAGTAATTCAGTTTAGTAAATGTGCGTTTGCAATTTTATTCTTTTCTTTCTTATAGTAATATTTAGGTTTAATATACACTACCGGTCACAAGTTTGGGATCAGAATGATTTTTAATGTCTTTTTACAGGAGTTTCTTATGCTCATCAAGGCTGCATTTATTTGATCTTGTGAAATATTATTATGATGTAAAATAACATTTTTCTATTTTAATGTACATTAAAATATAATTTATTCCTGTGATGCAAAGCTGAATTTTCAGCATCATTACTCCAGTCTAAAGCGTCACATGATCCTTCAGAAATCATTCATGCCGATTTATTATCAGTGCTGGAAACTGTTGTGCTGCTTAATATTTTTTTGGAACCTGTGATACTTTTTTTCAGGATTCTTTGATGAATAAAAAGTTAAAAAGAAGAGCATTTATTTAAAATAGAAATCTTTTCTAACAATATACACTACCGTTCAAAAGTTTGGAGTAAGTAAATTTTTATTCTTTCTTTTTTTGAAAGAAATCCAAACTTTTATTCAGCAAGGATGTGTTAAATTAAGAAGTGATAGCAAAGATTTATATTGTTAGAAAAGATTTATATTTTGAATAAATGCTGTTCTTTTTAAATTTTTATTCAGCAAAGAATCCTGAAAAAAGTATCGCATTATTGCCAACATTGATAATTCTAATAATAAATCAGCATATTAGAATGATTTCTGAAGGATCATGTGACACTGAAGACTGGAGTAATGTGACCGGCAGTGTATATTTATTCAGCTTTTAGTTTTTATTTATTTCCAGTTAGTAAGTTAGTCATTGCTTCAACTTTTTTTTTTGTTTGTTTTTACTTATTTCAGTTAGTTGTTAAAGCAACATTTCTAATTTTCATTATTCATCTAATATCATTTTATTTTATTAGTTTATTAGTGTAACAATGTTTTCAACATGCATTTTCAACATATTTCTGGTCTTAATTTCAGAAACACAAGCCAATAATGTCCATGTACTTTGAAACACAATGTTATGAATATAATTATAATAAATATTATAATTATTTGATTAATTATACATGAATGATGCTTACAAAAAAACATCCCAATTGTCCTCACCTTTTGTCGTACAGGCCTTGCAATATTCTGTTTTGCCTCCCTTGCCTTTTTAATGTCTTCAGGGCTTAACCTGGCAACCATAGAGTCATGGACAAACCTAACACGGAGATGAGACATTGATGCATGCAAAAATCAAGTGCTTTGACCAGGCCAGCCATTTCCTTTGACAGTGCCAGTAGGTACACCAACAGGCATCTCTGATGTTTCCTCCCTTCCATCTTTGCTGGAAATATCTGGTGGCATTTCAGAGCCCACAGCCCACGTTGCTGCTTCATCTGGGTCCATCTCCCCCCACTTCTCAATGTCAGGGAACTCCTCAGTCTTGGGTGTCTGAAAATATTCATTTAACATACATATTTAGCAGTGTAATTTCTCTTCTTGTGTTCATGCGTATATCTGTAAGTGTTCACTAACCACGCCTGCTCCCATCACTGTGCCCATCACGCCCTCCTGTGCAGCTTTGACCCCTGCACCAAAGGTCGAGTTGCAGGCCATCAGTCTGAGCTGTTCACCCCGAATGGTGGCAAAGGCAGCACCCACCTTGCCAGCCCCCCTCATCACCTGGAGCACTTCTGCCAACACCACTGAAAATCACAGGGGCAGATCAAATATTTCGAATGAGCTTTTTATATATATATTTTGTTTTCAGTTTTCATTTAATTTTAGTTTAATTTTGAGCAATTTTGTTATGTGCTTTGGTCTCTCTCTCTCTATATATCTATATATCTATTCCCCACCGTGACACGAGTCCCCATGAGTCTGTGTGTAGTCAGGTTTAAGTCCCCACCAGGATATATAAAACTGTACACACACACACACACACACACACACACACACACACATAAGAATAATATTTAGGTTTAATTTTAGTTTTAGTTCAGTGTTATTGTTTTATTTATTTTCAGTGAGTAATGAAGTGCTTCAACTTAAAGGGATAGTTCACCCAAAAATTCTGTCATTAATTTCTCACCCTCATGTCGTTCCAAACCCGTAAGTCCTTTGTTCATCTTCAGAGCACAATTAAGATATTTTTGATGTTTTGATGAAATCCGAGATCTCTCTGACCCTCCATAGACAGCAAGGCTACTACCACGTCATTAAAATAGTCCATGTGACATCAGTGGTTCAACTGTAATTTTATGACGCTACGAGAATACTTTTTGTGCGCAAAGAAAATATGACATTATTCAACAATTCTTCTCCTCCGTGTCACCCTAGCACCATTATGGAGAGTATCACGACACATGTGTGTGGTGCTGCTGACGTAGAACACGCATGCGCTACGCCTTGTTTACGTGCAGAAGAAAGCACGCGCATGCATCGTGGTACTCTATAATGGTGTAGACTGTAACTCATGGGAGAAGAATTGTTGAATGAAGTCGTTGTTTTTGTTTTCTTTGCACACAAAAAGTATTCTCGTACTGTCATAAACTTACGGTTGAACCACTGATGTCACACGGACCATTTTAACAATGTCCTTACTACGTTTCTGTGCCTTGATCGTGGTAATTACATTGCTGTCTATGGGAGGGTCAGAGAGCTCTCAGATTTCATAAAAAAATATCTTAATTTGTGCTCCGAAGATGAATGAAGGTCTTATGGGTTTGGAACGACATGAGGGTGAGTAATTAATGACAGAATTTTCGTTTTTGGGTGAATTTTCGTTTTTGGGTGAACTATCCCTTTAACCCCATTTCAGTCAACATTTCTAATGCCAAATTTACACCGCAAAGGTGGCATAGAGGCACTTCTGAAGTAGCATTTAGGTGTCTTTACACAGGCTGTTTAATGCTGCTCATAGGTGGCATAAATGCATTTAAACAGATACAAACACAACTGTAAGCTTTGATACTATGGACTCAGGTGGGTTAGAGAAGGCTTAATTTAGTCTGGCTTTTATGCGGTATTATGTCTTCATCACAAGGCAGGCACAGAGCAGCCTTAACTCAGCAGTGTAAAGAATATTAGATGATTTCATCTAATATAAAAAAAAAAAAATTATTATTATTATTAATTGTTTTAAGGTGTATTTACCCAGCCGAGTTAGACTGGTCTGTGCCTGCTCAAAATTCAGTGCAAAGGCACAATGCTGCATAAAAGCCAGCCTAAATTATGTTTGCCCCTGGTATCAAAGTATGCTGTATAGTGGAAATTGCTATGTAAATGCATTAATGCCAACTCTGAGCAGCATTAAACAATCTGAAGAGCTTCTGTGCCACCTTTGCAGTGAAAATCGGGCATCCACGATAATAACCCTGGGCTAGAGTAACAAATTTCAATTATATAATTTTGTTTTGCTTGTCATAGTGATGCACATGCATTTGCAATTGAGCAATTAGGCTTGATGTAAAGTTTATGATTTCTAAAGTGCTTTTTTTTATCCCAAGTTCCAATTCACTGACATGGGCATTAATAATGCTATTGAATATTACAATATTAAAATGTATCCAATCATGACATGAACATTATTGTCAAAATACACAAATTATGATGGCATGAGAACATGTATGCATTATTACCCACGTGCACTTCATATTGTACTGTTGTTTTCAGCTTGCCTTTATAAATGAGCAAAGCAGTGTAGTTACTCTAACGGTAATAATACTTACTCGTGTTGAAAGTTTCTTCTCAGCGGCTGTGCGAAGTGTCCTTCCCACTCCACACACTTCTGTCTGTTTTGCAATCACTACCGGACACAGAAAGCATGCGGTGATTGATAACCGACGTAGCCAACCAAATCACGACCGAAAAGCAAATACGTTCAAGCACTTTGTCTGGGCCAATAGTATTTGACATGGGGCGTACCCAATATGGCTCAGTAGCCAATGAACAGATGGAAATAACGCCGTATACTGGCCAGTGTGAGAAGTGCAGTTAAAAATGACACTGATGTCTTGAGTTAAGCACAACTATCTATCTATCTATCTATCTATCTATTATAAGAATGTAATGAACATGTGGGCTATTATGTAATGACGCTTGATAGAAGGAACTGTTTATTACAGTTTTTCTCAGTCGCTTTGGTGCATTTCTCAGATCAGAAATGAAATTCTCAGAACTACTTGTTCAACCTCCACATCATCTAGTCAATTGTGCACATTATAAAAGCAGTTTCTCATTCTTTTGAACAAATTGCGATTGCTTTGGTACATTCATGCAATTGGTTATGTACATTTATCTGCGGTTTCCTACATTATCAGTTGCTAATGTCATGTTGCTCAAATGTATTATATAATTCTCTGTGCAAGTCTTACCCCCCAAAACATCTAGTCATTAGTTCATCGTATAAGTCATTAAATGCAAAATGGTTGATCTAGTTGTCATAAACTGTCAAGCATATTTCTACACATTTCTATTAGACTTTTTGTAAATTTGCCATGAATTGTGCAAGTGAATCTTGACTTTCACTGATGAAGAGAATGTAGATCAGCTAATGATAAACTAGTTCTCTGAAATAGCTCAAAGGTGCATCTCATGAACCTTCAATTGGAAAGCATAG
>NW_015555720.1:235925-249667 GCF_001515605.1 Sinocyclocheilus anshuiensis
AATCAATATCCCACATACAATAATGTGTAAATTTGTACTTTTGAAATGGATATATGACATACATAAGAAGTGCAGCCTTCTGCATTTCAATACAGTAACTGTCATCCAAACTGTTGCCATAGTTTACATCAGGTAATACTAACAAAGTGCACTGTTATATTGACAACATGACTAAGCATTTTGACTATCTTGTTTGTGAACAATGACACAAGGACTTTTCATTCTGATGGCACTGATATGTTCATTGACATAAATACTTGCTTTTGAGAGACGAACTAAAGATTTTGAGTAAGTTACAGGCTTTTGCAGGTGCGGTGCTGTTTGTACAAATTGTTTTGAGAAATGCACATACTTCTTTGCAAATATTAAGGATGATTTGAGAAATGCACCAAAGCGACTGAAAAAAACTGTATTAGGTTTGTGTCCCTACTTTTTGTCATCACTGTAAAACATTTAAGAAAATATTTAAGAATTCAGGCAAAATGAAACTTTGTTCAGGGTTGATAGAGGCCATGATTTTATGCCTCACTTTCCCTCTTCACAGGTCAGTCTTCATCTATGACTGTTTCCCAAAACAAGAAAGAATAAACATTAAGTGGAATTTGTTCTGTAGTAGGCTAATTGTAGTTGTGTGTAGCAAAAGACTAATCTACAAGTACAAAATATGTGATGGTCCACTGTGGATTAAATCTATGAATATTGGACAAACTGAATTTGCTTTCCATATAGTAAATTGGAATGCATCTGATTTTATTTGCATCCCTTGCACTGTTTATCAATTATTTACATTTCACAATACCTTAGATGAGCGCTTACGAAAAGGTCTATTCTACACTTCTTAATTGGACTGTGTTGTCAACTTTGCATTCTGTGTCTAAACGGCCCTCTCTCATTATGCTTATGCATTACAGTTTTTCTCAATTGCTTTGGCTCAATTCATTTTTTATAAAACCTTCATTTCCATGGTTGACTGTCATGGTGAAAAAACAACTAAACATTTTGACCAGTGTGGCTCACACGATGACAAAAATACTTTATATTTTGGTGGCCTTGGACAAATTACTGACACGATAACTAGGTTTTGAAGCATGAATGAAATGTTTTGGGTGAGTAACTACATTTTGCAGACATGCAATAAAGTTCTGAAGTTCCAGCAAACAGTTGTGACATTTGCACTCACAGTTTAGAGAATGTTAAGATTGTTTCGAAAAATGTGCCAAAGCAATTGAGAAAAACTGTAAAGCCATATTATAATATTGTTGAATGTGTTGTCTTTTTATCATCTCAGTCCTTAACATGTGTGTTTATTTTAGTAGCTCCAAGCTTACCTTGCTCTTGCATAATCATCGTGTCCAGTCATGCTTGTTTTGACTGTGATATGGCAACAAATTACAATTAGAAAACCATAAGGAACAGTTTCTACTTCAAATCTGTTCCCAACATAAAAACACCACTACCTCTGCACTATTCAGTTTCACTGTAGTCCTCATATTGTACACGAAGAACTGTACATACCCAGATCATGCATCCCTACTGTACATATTGTGCGGTGCATACACTGCATGGTGTACATTGCTGCTTATAATAACTGTATTGGTTTGATATTTATTGGTATTTGATTATTTGAAAACTGTTGTCTGTCTTATTTGTCTATTTTATAGATTAATTCATTGTAAGAACAATTTTGCCAACAAACAATCAAATAAATAAATACATGTCTGTTTGGTTTTAAATATGCCTAAAAATGCTTTTAATTAAATCATAATAATTATTTCATGGACTATGAATGAACTATAATTATTAAAAATTATATATTTACTTGAGTATTTTGGAATATGATTTGGGCCTACCTGTTTAGACATACATGCACACTTAATTAGACAAATTAACAATTTAAATAACTAAATCTTCATGATTATCCATTCATATTCATTCGTTTTTTTTTTTTTTATAATAATAACATATTTTAAATAACGGTAATAATATTATCAGAAAATATTCCAAAAATAAATTGCAGGTACATATGACTTTTTCATATATATTTTTTTTTTATAGTTTACATATGCATATTTCTTTTGAATTATCTTTTATTTTCAATTTTTTTTGGTTATGATTCCGTTGTTCATTTATTTCAGAATTTTTACTCACAATATCACTTTCATCAAAAATACCACACATCAGCTTATGCTTTTCATCAGTGGAAATGTGTAGCCTAACAGAAATTGTGCTGTAAATTTTATGTGCATCTTTAGATCCCTTTTCCGATCTGTGAATCACTAGACATCATAATCCTACTGTAAATATTAGATAATTGTATGCAACATCTGAAATCACAGTGTGTCCCTGTCCTATAGCTATCAGTACAGTACAAAACGAACCTAAACAGAGTCTACAATTATCTTTTCTGCTCAGACTTGACTTGTGAAATGTAGTAAAAGTGAAAGACGTTGCTGGTCATTATGATGATGAGGTAGAAGAATTTTCCTCTCTGTGGGTGTAGAGCTGTTTTTATACAGTCTATGGTGTAGAGATAGAGGGGGAGCCTGAACATCCATATATGGGCATGCCATCAACTTTCTCTCCCCATTGGCTACTAGCGTTTTGCAGCTGCTTGTCAACAAAATGGCCTTCCTCAATTGCTTTTCGAGGACCTACTAACTATTTCTGTTTTGGTGAAATAGTATTGAAACTCTGGTTGAACAGTAGAGACGATCGTTTTTTCTCAAAACACAGTATTTACCAACATATTACTGTGTTCACAATAGGCATATATCGTTGACAAAGCCAGATCAATATTGGGATTTTTGCTTCATTCTCGAGTGAGCTCACAAATGCTAACAGTCTACCTCCAAACCCTTATCGACCTCAGCTTTCATCTCTGATTGTTTTATAACCACACAGAGAAATTTGAAGGATTGTTGGCTTAAATTCAACAATATAGCCACTTTTTTGTTACAAAAATAAAGCTGTCGGAACGACACCAGTGGAGATTTGGTCTCACAAGAAGGTAAGCAGAGAAATAATTATAGCAGAGCTGCTACTGGTTTAGCTTGGTATATTATTTATTGTTGATGATGACATCAAGTGGAAATGTTTGAAAACGTTTAATACAATCAAAGATGTTAACTTTTGATACCAACGAGTTACTGAACTTGTACTGTGTAATACAAAATATGCCAAGTTACGAAAATATAATACGAAAGACAGTAAGCTGAGTTTTCCAATTCATGAAGACAGCTGAGCTAACCATATGCTAATTACACACTGGCGCAGATATATAACAATAGCAATCAAATGCATTCACTTTAGTGGAGAATAAAGTAGTGTTAGTTATATTGCTACCGATTATTTGGGTTGACATGATTGTTAATTAAAACTAAAGCAGAGAATTTCACTAGCTTTTTAGATGTTATAAACCTGGCTAACAATTTGCAGTAGCCAGTTAGCTGAGCAGCTTTTAACTGCCTCAGGTCAAATGATCCCAAACGCTTTGTCTTTATTTCGACTCTTTACTGTTTTGAGTTAAAGTGTTAATTGAAAATAAAGTAAAGCACTGAAGATGGCAAGCGATTACGTTGAGACAAGCCATGGATTAACTTGATGAGTAGGCCTGGTGAACAGGAGGAGTGCTGGAAAAACACGTACAGATGCAATAAATTACAACATAATCCACTTATTTATCATGACCGTTGAATTGCATATTAAATCAATTACACTATCTTCCTGTTTGGACTGAGATATTTTCGAGGGTAATCATTAGCAACAGGAATATTGGTTGTTCCTATTTTGTTATTTGCTCTTGGTGATCGTTTGATGTCGTTCGATTCAGTGGTGTAATACTGATTATAAAGTGGTGTAATACTGTCGTCTTCTAGGACTTTATAAAGAGCGCTGTGTGGTCATATTAACATTTAAACGGTTAAAAACGATTTCACACTGTTATGTGTAATTGGCATTCAGAAAATAGGGTGCATAAAGTCTGTCCTGTGTTGTTTCACTCCTGAGTGAATCATCTCGTGGACTGACTTGTTTAACAAGTCCTTTAACATTTTGTTTGTGCTGATTATCTGTAAGCTTACTGGAGTCATCAAATCTCTCTGTTCTTTGTCACAATAATGAGTTTTTTTTTAATCGGTTCTCAATAGTATTATTTTCCTGATGATAATATAGGCTATATATTTATACACATACATACTCGCACACATACCAGTAGTATTGAATAGTGTAGTAGTATTTACTATATGATATATTATTGGACCATCAATATCAGGTCAACTTTCATAGCAGGCATGTAGTGGCATCTTTCAAATGCAATAAAATGTTTTTAAAATGCATTGCAGGCTAAAAAAATTGCAGCCCAAAAGCATTTTAAAAGGCTATACTCATTAGTGTTGTGATTGGTTTTGCAAGGTCTTTCAAAAATTGCATACTATATGATAATAAACAAGGCTTTTTATACTCCTGTTAGTTTGCTGTCACAATTATCATGTTTGTTTATTTAAGACACATTGTGTCTCAATGTAATGTGTTTGATATAAGGAGTCCTAAAATATAACACTGGTCCTCCTCTGCCTATAATTGCATTGTCTCTGTTGTCAAAGGTTTGGAAGGTGCACTTCATGAGAATTTATAAACTGTTGTGCTGATTATTTGCCACAGAAATAGTGGGTTTTGTTGCAGATCATTGTGGCCACCCAGAATGAAAAGACCAACTTAAACTGATTGTATAATTGTGTACCACATGTGTTGGCATGCAATGGAATCTTGAGATCTCATTTTATAAAGGGTTTTGGTGTTATTTAACATAACTACACATAACAAAAGGTTTTAGACTAACTCAATATTAAAGGCAAAATTCCTGAATTGGCCATTTTTGATGATTGGAATTTTAATGATCAAAGGATGGCTTCTTGTAGAGATTACACAAGCACCTTTAGTAGCATGCTCATGTCTGTTCCTGTTAGCTGGGATGATTGGTCAGTTTAATTGACTACTAAAATCCATTGACATTTGTATCAGTCATTAAATGAATACAATTGATTGTAGTCTGTCAGCCCAGTCTTTTCCTTTATTTCCTGGTCTTGTACCAAAGGACAGTAGATGGCAGTAATGCTTTCCAACATGATTTTTCAAATTCATGAAAAATAACTTCATATAGGCCTATATTCAGATATAGCATGAAATCCATGCCAGTTATCGCATTTCAGAGAGAGCAAACAATTGTGTGTAATGTTTTATGGACAGTGACAGAAAAAGAGCACACTCTTGGTTTTAGGAGCAATTGTAGGTGTTAAAACTATTGCAACAACACTCAAAATAAAAATTTGATTCCTCCTTTCCTATATATATATATATTATATAATTTTTTTTTTTTTTTTTTTTTTTTTGACAAAGTTATTTAGCTTATGCTCTAGAGTGAGAGAGAGATTTCGTGATTTAAAGCTTTTGAATTCACTGTATAAAATCTCAATCAATGGGCTGGTTGTAAAAAGCTGTGACACAAAAACTTTGTGCATATGGCAAAAAGACAACCTGTACATCCCAGGACCCTCGATTTTCAACATAATGGCTTGGATAAGATATCTCAAAGCTGCTCAATACAATATGTATCGTTTTTGGAAAACAATGGGTGTGTTCACGTTCATTTCAGATGATTCATCACTCTTATGACTTCATCAGTAGGGAGGACTTTCTAGTATTGCTCATTTATTGCTGTGATTCTGATTGAGACATTTTAACATAGTTGCATGAATGCAGTGAAGCTAAGTCTTGCCTCTTTTTCTTTTAGTCCTCAGATGGAGTAATCTGTCCGGCTGGAGCCTGCAGACCTGAAAAGTGAGAATGAGTGGTGAATTGCAGTGTAGCTGCCCAGCATAGAGGCAGGTATGCTCCCCATGGACTCACAATGAACCGTGACACCTTTTCCCACATCCGGCTGTGGTGCCCACGCCCCTTTGGCACCTACTCCCAGAATAAGCCATACAGCAATGGTACAATTTGCAACGGAACAACTACTACCCACTGCAAGGCTGATGATTCAGGGCTTACAACCATAGAGACCCATGGAGTCAGTGAGGAGCAGGATGAGGATGTTGGCACTGAAAACACTCCACCAGATGCTTCATCTACCCTTCTGGCTCCACCACTACCTGCTTCACCCTCTCCGAATTCACAGATGGAGGATGGCAGGGTACTGCTTGATACCTGGTATGTCATCAAACCAGGCAACACCAAGGAGAAAATAGCCTTCTTTGTAGCTCACCAGTGTAATGGTGCTGGAATACCCAGGCCTAGTGCCATGAAAGTCAAGGGAAACTGGGCTACTGATTGTACCCAGGCCAAGCGCCGGCGGCGCTGTTCCTCTTATGACCCTCCCACTAGAGCTCAAAATGTTGTTGTTGATGTACCCACAGAATCCAGCTCGACTGAGGATGGTGTTGGAGTGAGTGAGACAGATTTGCTCTCTGTGGCCGAAATGGTGGCTCTTGTAGAACAGCGTACAGCCTTGGCGCTTCAAGGGATGGTAGCGCAAGGACAAACTAGTCCTTATACAGTCCATCAGAAACCTGTTGTAATCCTTTCAGAGCCCCCTTCATCTGCACCAGCTTCTCAAAGTGACTTTGATCTGCTGCAACAACAGCAGGAATCCCGACGGGTTGCTCAGGCTGTTGCACAGTTTGAATCTCGGCAGCAGAATCTCGACAGTACAACTTTGCGGCCTGAGCTGAATGGAAGAGATCACATTCACACAGGTGATTCTGTGGGTGGCACTACAAGTCATGGACGAGGGGAAGTACGGATTGCTTTCCGGGTGTCAAGTCTGGACCCTCGCACCCAGTCTGAGACTGTTGGCCGGCCCAAATGCATGTTTATGAGTTGCGGAGTTGGAGGGGGGCAGGCAGGAACCAGGAGCAAAGAAAAGATCACTTGTGACCTCTACCAGTTGGTCAGTCCATCATCTCGAGATCCAGGTGCCCTCCTGGCTGGCTCACCAAAGGCTGATCCCCTCGGAGAAGGCATCACTGACAGGCCTTCCTCCACAACGCCAGATCCTAACCAAGACCCTGCCTCAGGAGAGAAGGCAGCTGTTGCTCGAGAGCGGGTGACTGGCTTCCACGTTGAGGTTGTGGTCACAGGTGCAGTAGACCAATGTGTCTTCTATGGGAAGGACAGCACAGAGAATGTTCAAGAAGAGACTGTTTGTTTTGCTATGCCCAATGGGGCTAATTCAACTGATGCCTCAGAGGACCCGCCTCCTGGCCAGCTGTTCTTTCTGCAGTCACCAGCTACTGAAGATGAGAGTTGCTCAGCGGTAAACAGTGGGATACGGTCTTTAGACTGTGCAAACAACAATGGGCCAGTGGGGGCTACCGTAGAGAGGCCAGATTCCCCACTGGCAACTGTGGATGATTGTTCTGATCCTTCGTTGTGCCGTCTCTACCGTCATGTCTCCCATGACTTCCTTGAGATTCGCTTTCAGATCCAGCGGCTTCTGGAACCACGGCAATACATGCTCTTGCTTCCAGACCACATCATGGTCAATATCTTCAGCTACCTGCCCACCCGATCGCTAGCGGCCCTCAAATGCACCTGCCATGACTTCAAGACCCTGATCGAGACCTACGGCGTGCGTGCTACAGACTCTCGCTGGAACCAGGACCCGCTGTACCGTGACGACCCCTGCAAGCAGTGCAAGCGGCAGTATGAGCGGGGAGATGTGTCGCTCTGCCGCTGGCACCCTAAACCTTACCACCACGACTTGCCTTATGGACGCTCCTACTGGATGTGTTGTCGGCGCACCGATAAGGACACACCTGGCTGTCGAGTTGGGCTACACGATAATAACTGGGTACAGCCATGCGAGCTGGTTCAGGCCCGCGCCAAAAGAGACGATGGGAGGTAAAGGAGATTGTAAGGGGATTGTCATTTCTCTTCCTGTTTTCGCTCTACTGAAACCTCATGCCACTGAACTATTTATGGTTGAGCTCGCCTCTTCTATCATAGCTTATTAACCTTGCTATCATTGTCAGTATCATTTCTTATCAGTGCACCAGAGTTAATTCTCAGTCCCTTCATGCACAGACCAGTGTTCTGAAATTTGAGAGCCAATGCTGGTTAAATAAGGTAGTCTGCTGCATGGGACTAGTCTTTACATGTACTTCTGAATTGGTTAGAAATTCTTATGGCAATCTTGGAAGACCAGCTCTGATTCTGACCCCAACCTTGCAAAAAACCCTGCAGGCTAGACACAGGACTTGTGATTATAACTTCAGGGGTTGTTGTCGAGTTTAATTTGCTGTCCCTTTGGTCAAAAGCACGCAAAATGATGTCACTTTACAAATCCCTGATGTCACTTTGTAATCAACAGTTTGACTGCTCGTTGGATTTTTCTGTTTTGTGTGTGAATGTGAGTGAATAATATTTTTTGTTGTTGTTGGACTTCATTTTCTCTCCTTCAAATTCTCCGTCTTTATTTCTTGACCAAACCTTTTCTTTTACCTATCTCTTTGCCTGCCAGGCTGTCTGTGTGCTTGTTGGCAAAGGCAGCTTTTGCCAAAGCAGTAATTAGCTTCATGTGGCTGAAAGAAAAATAACAAAGAACAGGACAACTCAAAACCTGATTCTAGCCTTAACCCTGTTTCGTTCTGCTCATTCCACCAGTCTGTGAAATCTTACAAACAGAAACATTGATGCTGATCCCTCTGGTTTGGGAGACCGTTATAGGTTTCACCGTCAATCTGCTTTTGGGAATCTTTGCCTCTAAAGTGAATAAAAGTTATTTAAAACTGGTGTCTGTGCTATTCCTGTTCATGTGTATTAGTACTGCAAATACAACAGTCACATTTTTTTTGTTTGTCGCATTCGTTGGTGTGTATAAGATAAATAAGAGTTGTACTGTGGAACTCTGTCCTTTATCACCATCTGTGGTTGAAATTTAAAATTGCAAGTTAATTGTGGAGTTCTGTTTGTTGTGCTACTAGTTATTGGCATTGTTAATTTTTACTTAAAATCTTCCATAGTGCACCTTTTATATGTAGGCTACACAGTAATTTATTTTTAAAAAACTACATTATAATTATTCATTTGAAAAAAAAAAAAATCAGAGCTTTTAACAGATGCTTTTATTTTAGTAACACTTAAATTATTTCACCCCAAAAAATGAACATTTACTCAGTCCTAGGCCATCCATCATGTAGATGAGTTTGTTTCTTTGTCACTTGGCTCTCCAATGGATGTTGTCAGAATAGGAGTCCAAACATCTGATAAAAAACATCGCAACATCTACAAGACTTCAGTCCATCAATTAACGTCTTGTGAAGTAAAAGCTGCATGTTTGTAAAAATCCATCAAGATTTGTTTCTTACAAACACAGAGCTTTTCATTGACTAGATCTGTGTGGTTCATTTGTGTACTATTGTGATATTTTTATCAGCTGTTTGGACTTTCATTCTTACAGCACCCTTTCACTGCAAGAGAATCCATTGATAGCAACTGATGTAATGCTAAAATTCTCCAAATCTGTTTCAGTGAATTGGAAGGCCTGAGCGTGAATACGTTTTTTTTTACCAAATATTCATTTTTAGGTAAACTATTCCATTAAACATGAGGTATCTTGTCTGTTGGACAGTGTCAACAACATCTTAAAGGAACACTCCACTATTTTTGAAAATAGGCTCATTTTCCAACTCCCCTAGAGTTGAACAATTGAGTTTTACCGTTTTCGAATCCGTTCAGCTGATCTCCGGGTCTGGCGGTAGCACTTTTAGCTGCAGCTTAGCATAGATCATTGAATCTGATTAGACCGTTAGCATCTCGCTCAAAAATTAACAGAGTTTCGATATTTTTCCTATTTAAAACTTGACTCTTCTGTAGTTACATCGTGTACTAAGACCTACGGAAAATGAAAAGTTGCGATTTTCTAGGCCGATATGTCTAGGAACTATACTCTCATTCCGGCGTAATAATCAAGGAACTTTGCTGCCGTACTATGGGTGCAGCAGGTGCAATGATATTACACAGCGCCTGAAAATAGTCCCCAGCACGCTCCCTGTGCAAGCAGGTGGTCACGTTGGTTATGTTGACGGAAGTTAGCCTATTTTCAGGCGCTGTGTATTATCATTGCGCCTGCGGCACCCATGGTACGGCAGCAAAACGGCAGCAACTTTTCATTTTCCATATGTCTTAGTACACCATGTAACTACAGAAGGGTCAAGTTTTAAATAGGAAAAATATCGAAACTCTTTGGTCATTTTTGAGCGAGATGCTAACGGTCTAATCAGATTCAATGATCTATGCTAAGCTACAGCTAAAAGTGCTACCGCCAGACCCTAACTACAGAAGGGTTTTAAATAGAGAAAAATATCGAAACTCTTTGGTCATTCATTTTTGAGCGAGATGCTAACGGTCTAATCAGATTCAATGTTCTATGCTAAGCTGCAGGTAAAAGTGCTACCGCCAGACCCGGGGATCGGCTGAATGGATTCGAAAAAGGTAAAACTCAACTGTTTAACTCTAGGGGAGTTGGAAAATGAGCCTATTTTCAAAAATAGTAGAGCGTTCCTTTAAAAGTGAAATCCAACATAGCAATCCAAATGATTATTCTTTTAATTAAACGTCTAAAATTATTTAATTACCTTTTCATTGATTCATTTAAACTTGTGTGAAGAATTCAATGAATTTAAATCCGTGTTTCCCAGCCCTGTAGTGCTCCCAACAGTACACACTTTGGATGTCTCTCTTATATGACGCACTCATTTCAGAGGGTTCCAGACTGATGAGTCGAAACAGATGTGTTTGATTAGGGAGAGTCTTGATCCCAAGACCAGGGTTGGGAAACACTGAATTATATACTATGATCATTGTTTTTTGCCCTCATGCATAGTAACCCCAAAAATAAACAGCCACAGACATCATTATTAGAGCATTAGCATTGACCAAATTCTTCCACAGTGGGTCTTCACTTATGTCAGGTAATTGTTTTGATGCTTCAGTCACTTCCTCCTCTGTGGGCTCTGGAGCCTGAGTATCACTTATGCCACAAAACCAGCCAATAATCATCATCATTATGGATCGGTCACCACGTTCAACTATGTCAAAGAGCAAAGAATTTAAATATGTATCATTACGCATAGAAGTTAGTTTGACCTACACCAGAGGTGTCCAATCCTGCTTCTGGAGGGCCAAAGATTCTGCAAAGTTTACCTCCAACCTGCCCAACACACTTGCCTGGAAGTTTGTAGTAATCCTTAAGACCTTGATTAGATGATTCAGGTGTTTAATTAGTATTGGAGCTAAACTCTGCATGATGGTGGCCCTCCAGGAGTGGGATTGGACACCCCTGACTTACACATACAAATATACATTTTATCTACAATTCTAAAATAAATAATCTTACTTTGATCCTCCTCAGCTACGACCTTTTTCTTTTCATCTGCCTCTCGTCGAGCTTTTCTTCCTCGTTCCTCCTCTTCCCAGTCCAGATCGACCCTTTCTTCTTTAGAATGGCGTAAGGTAAAGACAAGTCGATGGAGCTTGGTAAAGAGAAAAGGTAAATGTTATAAATACAGAGAAGTATTCTTAAAGTAGCTTCAGCAGTGGCTAAAACCTTACATGTTTGTCCTCTATGGGTGGAGTGTTGTAGCTTACAAAAAGCACCAGGATAGCAGTGCAGAAGAAGAGCAGCACTGCAAAGTAAAGGTAATGAACTCCACATATAAGTTTTGGGCAGTTGGAGGGAATAAGGCAGGTTCCTGAGCCATATGAAAACTCGGGTACCATACGACACAGACCCATAACCAGTCCTCCCATCAGACCCCAGAAGGCCCCCTAAGGAGCGAAAAGTGAAGATGCAAGCTTTTAGTCAATTTGTGTTCTGATGTGGCATTAAACAAAGACTAAATATGTTTAAAGCAGTTACTTACTGACTCATTGACCCTCTTCATAAAAATTGCAAGGAAGAAGACTGCTGCAATAGGTGGAGCTAAGTAACTAGTCACAGATTGAATATAATCAAACAGCTGACCGCTCTGGGCTGCCTGGACAACTGGGATCCAACAAATGCTAATGGCGACAATGCAGAGTATCCACACCCTGTCACACAAGTTAATACATGTGTTCATGAGTGCATTGTGTATATATATATATATATATATATATATATATATATATATATAATGAGGGGCCAGTTGTTTAAAAAGCTTAATCTGGATCAGAATTATCTGGATTAGGAAATCCCATGTTTTGGTAACCAGGATCAGGTAATCCATTTTACTTGATTTTACTTGGACTCTTACTTGGTTTTTCAACCCAACCTTACTAAAACGTTTTGAACAACACAAACTGGCGATTTGATCCAGATCAAAACCAAGATTGGATTTTGTGATCTAATCTGATTTCAGAATTCTTTTTTTTTCTTTTGAACAACCCATTTTCAAGATTTGATCCAATCCGATCAAATTACTTTTGAACGACTGGCCCGAGGTTATGAGCGATAACAAACCCAACCTCATGTAAAAACTGGCAAATTCTTATATGGGTTTGTACCATTTGATTTGTATGAAAACATATCTAGGAAAAAAGCAAGCACAAAGGTCTGCCCCTAAACCCAACCACCAACCATCAGTAAGCAGATTTTGCTCAATTAAATTTGCCACCAATTCACCAAAATGGAAACAGGTTACGGGTTACGATGAGAGTACTGTGGAGATAACAAAAATAGGAAAGTTGCTTGACGCAAGTGATGTAAACTAATTCTAATTATTTTCTGAACAATGTTTTTTTCACAGATCCTCAAAAGAATCATTAATTGTATCGTTAGAGGAATTAGAACAAGAATTGGTAAATTCAGGAACAGTTTGATGCCATTTGTACTATAAGATAAACAGTATACCTCAACACTCTTACACAGGCAGTGTGTTACAAACCTTCCTATAATCATGAGCTCTTTATCTCTAGCTTGAGGCCGAATACGAGTCCAAATGTCCATGGTAAACAAGGTGCTACTGCTGTTGAAGATTGAGGCTAGTGAGCTCATGAGAGCTGCCAACATGACTGCCAACATTAAACCTCTGAGACCTGTTTAGGAATTGATTAGCGGAGAAAGAAAATAGAAAGACAGTTAAGTGTAAACAGAACAGCTTGTGAATTCAGTTAAACTCATACATTAATTTTGTGTAGGGGATACTATCAGGTTAAAAACACTGGAACAATAAATTATGTTGATTACCTGTTGGCATTATGGAAACCACTAGTTTGGGGTAGGCAATGTTGGAGCAGCCAACTGCTGTGCCGCACACTTTCGTACAGATTCTTGGCTCCACACAACCTACTTCATCTAAGAAAAAAAAAATGGTATTGGTATTCCTTGATCAAGATTGTAATTATAAAGACATGTCATATTAAATATGTTCATATTAAAATGCATACCAGGGTAAAGCACTCTGCTGATCATGCCTGGAAACACCATGAGAAACATAGGGAGTAGTTTGAGGTACCCACACAATATACATCCGGCCTTTACATGCGTCAGACTGCGGGCAGCCAAACAGCGCTGCACAATTACCTGTAGAATACATAATGTAATGTAATGTAATGTGAACAATTAAGCAAGGATGATGGCAGAGTTATATATATATATATTTATACACACACACACACATATATATATATATATGTATATATATATTAGTGCTGTCAAACGATTAATCGCGCATCCAAAATAAAAGTTTTTGTTTACATAATAT
>NW_015555720.1:250806-257389 GCF_001515605.1 Sinocyclocheilus anshuiensis
TATATATATATATATATATATATATAATGAGGGGCCAGTTGTTTAAAAAGCTTAATCTGGATCAGAATTATCTGGATTAGGAAATCCCATGTTTTGGTAACCAGGATCAGGTAATCCATTTTACTTGATTTTACTTGGACTCTTACTTGGTTTTTCAACCCAACCTTACTAAAACGTTTTGAACAACACAAACTGGCGATTTGATCCAGATCAAAACCAAGATTGGATTTTGTGATCTAATCTGATTTCAGAATTCTTTTTTTTTCTTTTGAACAACCCATTTTCAAGATTTGATCCAATCCGATCAAATTACTTTTGAACGACTGGCCCGAGGTTATGAGCGATAACAAACCCAACCTCATGTAAAAACTGGCAAATTCTTATATGGGTTTGTACCATTTGATTTGTATGAAAACATATCTAGGAAAAAAGCAAGCACAAAGGTCTGCCCCTAAACCCAACCATCAATGGATTGTAAGCAGATTTTGCTCAATTAAATTTGCCACCAATTCACCAAAATGGAAACAGGTTACGAACTGCCATGAGAGTACTGTGGAGATAACAAAAATAGGAAAGTTGCTTGACGCAAGTGATGTAAACTAATTCTAATTATTTTCTGAACAATGTTTTTTTCACAGATCCTCAAAAGAATCATTAATTGTATCGTTAGAGGAATTAGAACAAGAATTGGTAAATTCAGGAACAGTTTGATGCCATTTGTACTATAAGATAAACAGTATACCTCAACACTCTTACACAGGCAGTGTGTTACAAACCTTCCTATAATCATGAGCTCTTTATCTCTAGCTTGAGGCCGAATACGAGTCCAAATGTCCATGGTAAACAAGGTGCTACTGCTGTTGAAGATTGAGGCTAGTGAGCTCATGAGAGCTGCCAACATGACTGCCAACATTAAACCTCTGAGACCTGTTTAGGAATTGATTAGCGGAGAAAGAAAATAGAAAGACAATTAAGTGTAAACAGAACAGCTTGTTAATTCAGTTAAACTCATACATTAATTTTGTGTAGGGGATACTATCAGGTTAAAAACACTGGAACAATAAATTATGTTGATTACCTGTTGGCATTATGGAAACCACTAGTTTGGGGTAGGCAATGTTGGAGCAGCCAACTGCTGTGCCGCACACTTTCGTACAGATTCTTGGCTCCACACAACCTACTTCATCTAAGAAAAAAAAATGGTATTGGTATTCCTTGATCAAGATTGTAATTATAAAGACATGTCATATTAAATATGTTCATATTAAAATGCATACCAGGGTAAAGCACTCTGCTGATCATGCCTGGAAACACCATGAGAAACATAGGGAGTAGTTTGAGGTACCCACACAATATACATCCGGCCTTTACATGCGTCAGACTGCGGGCAGCCAAACAGCGCTGCACAATTACCTGTAGAATACATAATGTAATGTAATGTAATGTGAACAATTAAGCAAGGATGATGGCAGAGTTATATATATATATATTTATACACACACACACACATATATATATATATATGTATATATATATTAGTGCTGTCAAACGATTAATCGCGCATCCAAAATAAAAGTTTTTGTTTACATAATATATGTATGTGTACTGTGGTTATTTGTTATGTATATATAAATACACACACATTCAGTATATTTTTTGAAAATATTTACATGTATATACATTTATATATTTATATTATCATATTTTATATTATATAAAAATATATTTAATATAACATACCATATGATTCTTAAATATATACATGCATGTGTTTGTATTTATATATACATTACCAATAATTGCAATGCCAAATAACACGCCGGGCCATGGCAGGTCCCCAGTCGTGGGATCTCTAAGTAAATGAAAGGCATCCTCGCGTGGAGTGTAACATTGTTCAGAGATGTTAAAACTCCTCTGAGATGGCAAAGATAAACTATATTTATCCAGTAAAGCACTGTATCCTCCAACTTCATAGAAGGCTATTGACAAATAGGGGACAACACAAGTAGCAGTTTATTATATAGTAGTTAATCTGTATTGACAAGTTATTTACACAAGTATTTGTACATTTTTGTTTGTTTGTTAATGTAAAAATTTTATATAAAAAAAAAACTTTGTAAATTTTTGCACATTCATGAGGTGCTGACCACATTCTCCAGGTGTGCTGTCAGTTGTGCCTGCTGACCTATCCAAATACATGGCTATTATTTCATACCCTTTACCTAGTTCATAAGCAATATATGCAAAATATTTAACTTTTAGGTTAACAGTCATTTCCTTTCACCCTAAAGCACGGTGCAATGCAGAATTAAAAATATGGGTAAAACACCTGTGAAAAAATGAATGCATTTTTTTCTTCTTCTTTTTTTAGAGTGTAATACTACTAACTAAAACTGTTTATTTTTTGTTTTAAATCATAGATGATTAGTGCTTAAACTTATCTGATGGTTAACTTAAAAAATAAACAAATAAAAAGAGCACGTGCTGTCTCATTACATTGTGCCAAATGTAAGCTGTCATCAAACTGTGAATAATGATAAGACAATGAATTTTGATAAGCAATTGGTACATACAGAATCCCATGAGGATGAAGGCTCCAGCAATGATAACAAAGGTTTGGACAGTATCTGTATACATCAATGCAGCCAGTCCTCCTACAGAGACATTGCATGTCAAATTTTAACACATTAAAAGATTATTTGTTTCAAAAAGGCTATTTAATATCTACAGCAGTGCTTCCCAAACCTGTCCTGGAGAACCCCCTGCCCTGCACATTTTGTATGTCTCCCTAATCAGACACACCCAATTTAGTTCTTGCAGTCTCTACTAACGAGCTGATGAGTGGAATCAGGTGTGTTAGATAAGGGAGACATACAAAAGGTGCAGGGCAGGGGGGCCTCCAGGACAGGTTTGGGAAGCACTGATCTGTATCTCACAGAAGTGAGTACACCCCTCACATTTTTGTAAATATTTTATTATGAGATGACATTTTCACTTAGGGGTGTACTCACTTTTGTGGCCAGCGGTTTAGACATTAATGGCTGTGTGTTGAGTTATTTTGAGGGGACAGCAAATTTACACTGTTATACAAGCTGTACACTCACTACTTTACATTGTAGCAAAGTGTCATTTCTTCAGTGTTGTTACATGAAAAGATATAATAAAATATTTACAAAAATGTGAGGGGTGTACTCACTTCTGTGAGATACTGTATATAATATATTGTCTGTCCAAAACCGATTGTTTTCTAGCGATTATAAGCATTCAAACAATAGAATAATGCCATGGTCATGGGTTTGATTCCCAAGAAATGCATGATCTGACGAAATGTTTGTCTTCAATATTTCAATCTTCAAACTGTATTTAGATGAAAATGTCTGCCAAAGGCGGAAACATCTAGAAGGGAATGAGATGGATCAGTAGCTGATTTTACCTGTGACTGTATAGAGTGCTGTTATGCAGAGCAGGGCAATCACTGCAACATAGATATTCCAGCCAAGAGCCTGCTGTATAAAAACTGCTCCTGAGAACATGTCAACCTATGGTCAGCGAGAGAGTCATAGAGAGAGTGAATTGGTGCCCTTTTTGAGTGTAACAAAGCGCACATTATGATTCTTCAGTGTTTTATATTATCAAGACATGTATTTATACTTACGGAAATCTTTGTGAAGATGTAAAGGAAAAGTGAAATGACAGAGAGATACAAGCTAATTCTAGTCCCTCCAAATCTTTTCTTGAGATACTGAGGCATTGTAATCACCTTTTGTAAAAAAAGTCACTCATATTATTCAAATTAACATTTTTCATCTAAAATATCACCGTAACAAATGAAAAATGAACATACCCCTGCAGTTAAATAAACAGGGACGAACACCCAGCCCAGCAACAAAACAATAAATAATGCCTGTGAAACAGAAATGCTTGAAACGAATAATTGGAATCACGATCTGATTTGACTTTTACCAATGACAAAGCACGATATTTTTTCTATATTTAAATATATAGCTTACATTCCATTCGAAACCCCCGACAGCGATTCCACTTGCAGCTGCTGTTCCTGCAAGACCAACAAAATGACCACTGCCGATGTTGCTCGCAAAAAGAGAAGTTCCCACCTATGTGTGTGGTGTGAGAGAAATACATACATAGAAAAAGGAGAAAGCTTTAAAATAAGCATTGCAATCTTTAGATACAGTCACAACTTTTATTTTCATAGTGACAAAAGAGCGTGCCAACATTTAAAAACTACACATTTTTTCAGTTTTTAATTAAACTTATCATTATTAAAATTGAATATTTAACACTCACAGGCCACCATACCATGGTCCGACCTGCAAGAAAGTAGCCGCTTACTGTGCCACGATTAGTCCTAAATGTAGACTAAAATAACAAAAAGAGAATATTTCTTTTTACCACATTCTACATAAATTAAAAACGTAGTTCTGTTAACAGACATATCAGTTGTTCAAATGTTAAAACACACAAGAACAAGCTTTTACTAACCCAAATTCCTACTGCAATAACCACCATGAAGTAGCCAACGATTACACTGATGTCAGCTGGATTGTTGATGGTTGCATGTTTCGCTGTAGTGTTTTCCATTTTTGAAGACAGACAGACACGATGCTGATATCATTTATGAGATGACAAAACATGAAGCATCCAACGGATGAGGCACTTGAGGAGGAAAACATTTCTTCATACAGGATTTCAGGGTAAAATCCATGATCTTTGCCCACATGGCAAAAAAGCTGATGAAGGAATATTATTAACAATAATTTACTTATTACTAGCCACTTAGAAAAGACTTTAAATGCTAAACTTACACCTTAACTAATGCTGTGGTACTTTTAGTAGAAAACAAAACAATGTAGTGCTTAAATTGTAGTACTTTAAATAATTTTATGATTTCAAAAAAGCATATGAAAAAGCATTAACATTTTTTTCAAAAGCAGAGAAACACCCTTGAGCAGACTATTCAAAATGTCATCATGAAAAAAATTGCAGCTACTTATTTAAAGTATTTTCATTAATAACATCATGTAATCATGCTTATTTCTTATGTATTAAAATAGACTTAACGTTGACTTAAAATTTTCATATAGGTCTTATTACAGTATTATACAAGCATAATTAGAGTAAAAGGCTAAATGATGAGATAAAACATTATTTTGCATAGTTTTTGTTTATGCTGACATCGGCAGAATAGCATTTTCTTCTTTTCTTTTCTTTTTTAATTAACATGCTTGTTTCTCACCAACACCTAAAATAATGTTCCCAACAGTACAGTTCTAACCGTATTTGGAAATAACTAGAAGAGGAGGGATAAACTCTTTCATGGATGATCAGCTTGTGAATGCATCAGTTGTGTCACTAAGGTCTGGTTAATAATCCTGTACTTTGGTGTGACATTATCACTACTTCACTGCTTTTCAAATGCAACAACAACTCACTTCTATTTGCAGGACAAGCAACCAAGAAACTTCGGTTCAATTTATTTAATGCAAACCAGAGCACAGACTTTCCATTCAAACAATGTTCAATATTTGACAGTTGTAGGTCTTTAAAAACAAACAGACCTGTTTGACATCAGATGAAAATACAGTCTCTTTGTCTCTGCGAAAACGTTACTGTAAAACAAAATTACAGTAACGTAGAAACTGAAACAAAATGAAAACAATCATACAAAAAGCAGTCATTTGGTTTCTATTGCGAGTCTATGCTTTAAAACATTTCAGATGAGATGACCAGCTAAACCTAAAAAGATGCCATTAAATCACTACAGATACGTATACTGATCCACTTCATTGAGGGCAAGCTGAACAGTGCGTTACAACGATGTGCAGAAAATCAATCACTATGTCATCATTAACTCTTCCAGAGATGTCCAGCTTCAAGTGGACTCCACAAAAATCACACAAGATACTTAAGGACTATAACATGGATTGTGTTAATGTTAAGACTCATGTTTTGTTGCATTATTGTTCAATGTTAGTTCAGTAATGTGAGATTAAAAGACAGAAATTTCAGTCAAAGAGAAAGTGTGTTTCTTGATTTCATTTGATATATTTAAAAAAAAAAAGTTTGAGCTCGAGATTCTGGCATCAAATAAGCATGAATTCGGGACAGTTATAGTAAATGCATTTGTGAATTACAGGCCATTTAAAATACAGTAGGGTTTGCAACATTAAATCTGAATAGCCACATCATTTAGAATTACATAATGTTGTTCATCAGCGGTTATCATCTGGGTCTATCACTAGGCATGGGCCGATTACCGGTTTCAAGGTATACCGCGATTTGAAAATGTCACGGTTTCAAAACCACTAATATTTTTCGTTATACCGTTCCTGCGGTATGCGCTGTTTTTCATGTCTCCTCAAAGACTGAAGGTGTAGGAATCCCTCAGGTTGAGTGCAGTGTAGAGAGTAAAAGGACCCTCCTCTTGGTGCGAGCGAGCGGTCAGTCACGTGTGTAATGTGTAGGATGGCCGAATTTAAGGAGCTTCCCCTGGAATTTACGCGATCAGCAACCGGCCGTTTTTTGTCTTATTGCAACTCGTCTCTGTTCTGGACTTGCACAA
>NW_015555720.1:257488-268976 GCF_001515605.1 Sinocyclocheilus anshuiensis
GAGAAAAATACTGTAGCAGGCAGATCACTCACTGTTCATGATGCACGAACTATTGGAAGAAAATCCTCAATATTGATTTGGGGGTTTATATGAATGTGTTTCTGAGGGGAACTGTCTTCATAAAAGTTCACGTGGTATTTTCTTTTCATCTGGTCTCTGTATAGTTCATATTAAAGCAGTGTTGCAGCGCAGCGCTGCTTTGTTTACAGCGGTAAACAAGGAAACACTGTATCTGGTGTTCCAGAAGCGCCTCCTGCTGTCAGAGAGTGAATCTGCGTCTCATTCAGAGCTTCTGCTGTTTGCTTCGTTCAGGCATGTAGTATAATTTCACAAAGCTAGTCAGAACAGAACATTCTGTTTTTGCTTCAAATTGGGTTATTATTAAATCAAATTATGTTTATGAAATTATATAACTAAAATTAAATAACTGTAATTACCGATTTAGGTTAAATAAAGGGGTCTTTATTTTTCTTTTTTAGGAAACAAATCCAAGAAAAAATAAACTAATTCTACTGTTCCTAATATTCTGTATGTTGCTCAAAAACAAAATATATTGTGTTCAGCGTTTTTTTTTTTACCCAGTCATTTAAAAAAATAACACATTTTAGAGCTGTAACGACAATACCGTGATATTTTTGCTTAAGGTTATCATACCGTCAAAATCTCATACCGGCCCATGCCTGGTTATCACATTAGTTAGGATTGTATTAGACAAAACAATATAACGCAAAAACAATTTGCACCATACGTTCAATACAAAAAAAAAATAGAAATGGAAATTGTAGTCAATGGGAAATCTGCTCCTTTATTAAATGTAATAAATTGCATGTGGTTTCGAGTGTGCAGATATAACACTCTAACAAACTTCATGTGTGCTAGCAATCATCTGCAAGATAAAATTTCAGACTGGCTAGAGCAACAGGTTTTTTTCTTCTCTAAGCAATTTATTTAATCACATGATATCTTCTGAATGCACGTCTAACAATTTCATCTGTAAATGTACTTGCATTGTAGTTTATGCATTTTCTAACCAAATAATACAAAAAATCATCCACCTCAAACGAAGTGTATACATTTATGAAGCACATTATGCCAATTACATTCACATGATGGTTTTTCCATCCAGCATTTTAATGCAAATTTTGGGATACAGCATAGAAATGCTAGTTGATGGAAAACCTGGATGAATCTCGTGATGTTGCTTAACAGCAGTTTAACATAAGTGTAATTTGAAACCACTGTCATCCAAAAAAAAAAAAAAGAAAGATTTGAAGTATCTTACACAGATTGTAAGAGATCCCATATTAAGCTATGACTTTCAACTGCTGTTATGGTAGCAATCTAGATGTTCTAATGTGTGTAAAACTATATTCAGCCTCTATCCAACCCCTTTTTCCTCACTGAGTCAAGCATGCGTATAACTTGTTTTTGCTGCGATTCAAACAGTTTATTATTCCCCAAGACGATACCATTTCTAAAATCAAATTTGGGAACCTGTGAAGAATTATCATTATTAAGAGCAAAACATTCTGAAATCATATCCAAATGGTATGTATATTTTCTGTCCATACTTAGTAAACAAAAACTTGCGTTCAGCTTGCAGAAATGAAATAATGAATTTCAAAACATCTAGACATCAACCAAGAGTAAAGATGTAAACGTAGGTGCATAAATGTTTCCAAAATGCCCATATGTCTCACTGAAAAATCACACTGCCTGACTTGTCCTGTCGATCCGCATCAGTCTGCATGACCGGGTCGGTCGTTTCTCCTTTCCCCGTTTCTGCTGAGCAGCCCGAAGACGTGCTAAAATGTGTTTTTTTGGGAACTTCAGGGTGGTACATCCAAACTGGCTAACTCCTCCTGTTTCCCCAGGTAATTTCTCCCGCCTTTGGACCCAGCTTCGCCAGCCAGGTTTCCAGCAGTAGACGCTATCATAAAATCTCGATCCATTCTCACCACCCAACACATAAATCCTGCGTTTCCATCTAGCCACACCTCCAGCTGCAATCCGCCTTGGCAGGCCAGGAAAAACCACCGGACTAGGCGCACGGTCACTACCACCACCCCCTCGCTCTACTCCAACTGCCACCTCCCGCTCTACTCCTGATCCTCTTCCTTCTCGGAAGAACAACACACGTCCTGTGGCATCTAGTGGTTCAGCCTGGGTGTAGTTGCCATTGAGGAACTTGGCGGCATCACGCAAGTAACCACCAATGGCACAAACGCCGCCACGTACTGCCACGCCTCCAGCCAGGCAGGTGGCGCCAGAGTCTAGGGCGACACGGCTCCAGGTATTTGTAACCGTGTGGTATATAAGCACACCAGCATGCACCACAGCCCTGCTCTGCTCCAGTGTGGTACCACCAAGCAAGTAGAGACGACAGCGGAGAGCAGCGCAAGCAAAAGAACGCAATGGCAATGGCAAACGAGGTCCTGATGCCCAGGTCAGCTTGTTAAGGTCAAATTTTTCAGATGTGTCCAGAAAGGCTGATCGGTTACAGCCACCAAGAGCGTATAAAAAACCTCCACAGCCAAGAAGACCCAACATCGCGCGTGGTTCAGCCATCAATGGCTGTACAATCCAGCGGTTTAGCACAACATCGTACTCATGAAGTTCTGAGGAGACCTCGGAACTCCGCAGGATGCCTCCCGCCACAAACAGTCGACCTCCGACAGCAGTGCAGCCGGGACAAAGCAACGAGCCCAAGGCTGCCAGCTTCTCCCACTTCCCTGAACGAGGGTCGAAGCAATCCACCGTGAAGTCCCTTTTCTGTAAAGACTCATCCTCCCTTGGCTTAAGGTCTACACAGACTATTTTCTTCTCAAACATGCCTTCTCGAGGCCTCAACGGTCCTCCCATGCCCTCAGTAGTGGCTCGAGGTCCAAGTTCTTGGTTCATTCGGTGGCTCTCTTCAGGGCCGAAAAGACCGGGGCGTAAATGGCGTAACAAATTGGGCATGTGACTGTAACGATCAGCCGGCTGGTATTCTGCCCAGCGCCTTGCTGCATCGTATACTTCAGTCTCAGACTCCACACCCAATCGATCCGACTCCAATAAGCTGCCAAGAGTTCCTGGGTCCAACAGGAGGAAATCTCGCTGCCGGGCCACTCGAGGGAAATGCTGGCCCACCAGTCTCAAAGAAGCCCGAAGAAGCAGCTGGTCATGATGTGAACGAGCCAGAGAGTACATGCCCAGGCAATTCTCCACAGACAGGTGTTCAAAAAGGAATCTAACAAACAGGAAAATAAAATGTGAGCATCAGCAAGACAAGATACAAAGTAGACCGATTACAATAGGATCACATCTAAATTTTACCTAGAGCAAAGGTCCTGCAAGGGCATCACTTGAAGACGATTGGCTGCTACAAACAAGTCCTCTGCTGTGTCAAGACTAAGACCTGCTTCTCCTGTATAAACAAAGTGGATAACGGTCTCCATAACAGAAGGTGTCACCTCTTCCAGTCGGATCTCAGTAAGACGAGACTCTACGAGAGGGCTGGTAAACATGGCACGGAAATATGGACTGACTGCTGCTAAAAGAACTCTGAAAAAAGAAAAACAGCACACGTCAAAACGGAACAGTTTTATGTGTACACTACCATTTCAAAGTTTGAGATCGGTAAGATTTTTTTTATGTTATGTAAAAACATGTCTCTTATGCTCACCAAGGCTGCATTTATTTGAATAAAAATACAGTAAAAACATTCATTATTTTGTGATATTTAAACAATTTAAAACATTGTTAATTTTAATTGTTATTAGAAAATATTTCAAAATATGATTTATTCCTGTGATGGCAAAGCTTTTTTTTTTTTATATATAAATAGCCATTACTCCAGCCTTTAGTGTCACATGATCCTTTAGAAACCATTTTAATCTGCTGATTTGCTGCTCAGATATTTAAACAATTTAAAACATTGTTACTTTTAATTGTTATTAGAAAATATTTCAAAATATGATTTATTCCTGTGATGGCAAAGCTTTTTTTTTTTTTATATACAAATAGCCATTACTCCAGCCTTTAGTGTCACATGATCCTTTAGAAACCATTTTAATCTGCTGATTTGCTGCTCAAGAAACACTTTTATATTATCAATGTTGAAAACAGTTTTGTTTTTTCCAAGAATTTTTGATGAATTGAAAGTTCAAAAGAACAGTGTTTATTTAAAATAAGTCTTTTGTAACATCATAAATGTCTTTACTGTCACTTTTGATCAAATTAATGCATCCTTGCTGAATAAAAGTCTCCCACTTCCCTGTACGAGGGTCGAAGCAATCCACCGTGAAGTCCCTTTTCTGTAAAGACTCATCCTCCCTTGGCTTAAGGTCTACACAGACTATTTTCTTCTCAAACATGCCTTCTCGAGGCCTCAACGGTCCTCCCATGCCCTCAGTAGTGGCTCGAGGTCCAAGTTCTTGGTTCATTCGGTGGCTCTCTTCAGGGCCGAAAAGACCGGGGCGTAAATGGCGTAACAAATTGGGCATGTGACTGTAACGATCAGCCGGCTGGTATTCTGCCCAGCGCCTTGCTGCATCGTATACTTCAGTCTCAGACTCCACACCCAATCGATCTGACTCCAACAAGCTGCCAAGAGTTCCTGGGTCCAACAGGAGGAAGTCTCGCTGCCGGGCCACTCGAGGAAAATGCTGGCCTACCAGCCTCAAAGAAGCCCGAAGAAGCAGCTGGTCATGATGTGAACGAGCCAGAGAGTACATGCCCAGGCAATTCTCCACAGACAGGTGTTCAAAAAGGAATCTAACAAACAGGAAAATAAAATGTGAGCATCAGCAAGACAAGATACAAAGTAGACCGATTACAATAGGATCACATCTAAATTTTACCTAGAGCAAAGGTCCTGCAAGGGCATCACTTGAAGACGATTGGCTGCTACAAACAAGTCCTCTGCTGTGTCAAGACTAAGACCTGCTTCTCCTGTATAAACAAAGTGGATAACGGTCTCCATAACAGAAGGTGTCACCTCTTCCAGTCGGATCTCAGTAAGACGAGACTCTACGAGAGGGCTGGTAAACATGGCACGGAAATATGGACTGACTGCTGCTAAAAGAACTCTGAAAAAAGAAAAACAGCACACGTCAAAACGGAACAGTTTTATGTGTACACTACCATTTCAAAGTTTGAGATCGGTAAGATTTTTTTTATGTTATGTAAAAACATGTCTCTTATGCTCACCAAGGCTGCATTTATTTGAATAAAAATACAGTAAAAACATTCATTATTTTGTGATATTTAAACAATTTAAAACATTGTTACTTTTAATTGTTATTAGAAAATATTTCAAAATATGATTTATTCCTGTGATGGCAAAGCTTTTTTTTTTTTATATATAAATAGCCATTACTCCAGCCTTTAGTGTCACATGATCCTTTAGAAACCATTTTAATCTGCTGATTTGCTGCTCAAGAAACACTTTTATATTATCAATGTTGAAAACAGTTTTGTTTTTTCCAGGAATTTTTGATGAATTGAAAGTTCAAAAGAACAGTGTTTATTTAAAATAAGTCTTTTGTAACATCATAAATGTCTTTACTGTCACTTTTGATCAAATTAATGCATCCTTGCTGAATAAAAGCAATTTGTTAAAAAACATCTTACGGACTGAATGGTACTGTATCATTCATTATACTGAAATACATAATTATAATCTTTTTCATTATTCAAAATTCATCATGCAGTTTAATAGTTGGGTACATTAGATTGTATGCCACTTTTGAAATTATTCAAGTTATGAAAAAAAAAAAACTTTACGTACAATATTACAATTAGACAACCTTCAAAGCTGAAACCATAAAACCTACCTGTGACACATAAACTTTTTTCCCTCCACCACAAGAGTGACATCACACAACTGCTGAGCATCAAGCAGCTGTTTTAACCCTGAATGAGATGACAAAGAGAAAAAAAGCAAAGCTTATAAAAAGGTGGCTAAATGATTAATCTATGTTCTAATCACGGTTACATTTAGTCATTTAGCAGATGCTTTTATCCAAAGCAACTTACAAATGAGGACAATGGAAGCAATCAAAATCAACAAAAGAGCAATATGCAAGTGTTATGACAAGTCTGTTAGCCTAATGCAGTACACGTAGCAAGGTTTTTTTTATTTTTTTATTATATAAATAAAAAGAAAGCAGATAGAATAGAAAAAGAATAGAGCAAGCTAGAGTCTTTTTTGCTTTTTGTTAATTGTATAATAAATAAAAAGAATACAAAACGTAATACAAAATGAATAGAGAAGCTAGTGTTAGCTTTTTTTTTTTTTTAAGAAAACAAGCAGTTAGTAAATGAATAGAGTGCAAGTCTAACAGGGGAATATTTTTTTAAAGAATAGAATTAGAATAGAGAGTGCTAGAGATAGAGGGTCAAATAAAGATTCACCTCATGACTGGTACATTGCCACATTTGATAAATGTAATGCTGTTTCAATGTTTTGAAGTAATGAAAAGTTTTTCTTTACTCATTATCGCAGAACTGGATCTGTGGGGTTTAGAGGTGACTGCATTATTATTTAATGTAATTCTAATCTGATTTTTTAAAATTACACATTTACTTTATTTTAATAGTGACAAAGTGTTAAATTTTTCTGCATTTTACATTTTAGCTTTTCTTTTATGTTTTTTTTTTTTTTTACAAGCCTAAAACCTTATTTTAAGGTTTAAATGAATCTTATGGACCCCAATGCATCTACTGCTGTTGTGCTATTATTTGGGACATATAAAGAGCAATAAAGCAGTTAGATTGAAGCATGTCCTGTACAGATTGTTATGATAAATTTAAAATGAAATAAGAAATTAGCTACATTACACAATCCAGAATTCTATAATAACAGTATAAAATAAATTATCCAACAATCAATGTTCAAAACTACAACCATCGTCTCACCCTGAGTTACATATTCCCCCAAGGGAGTCGAGTAGTCATCAGGAAAATCCTCTTCCTCCGAGTCGCTATCCGAGAGAGGCTCTCCACCACCTCTATCTGCATCCTGCCATGGCTGTGGTCGCCAGGTAACCGCACCACCTCTGACAGTAGTCATCTGTGGCAAGTTAATTTAAAAATACATTGTTTATAACATGTCATTTATAAAATGCTCATATAGTGACAGTATAATGCTGTGGTCACAGTTATAGTTTCTAGGGCTGAACTGAACATATATATACACATATGCATACATACACACACACACACATATATATATATATATATGTGCTGGAAATTCACCTGTAGAATTAAAGTCAGGCCAGTCAAAGGCAAAATGATAAATTAAATGCATTTGACTGAAAATCGCAATCCAGGGCAGTCTCTCTGCCCGAAACATACCTCAGAGAGCTACAAAATGACTAAGCAAAACGGAGTAAAAGCATACAAAATCATTTATCATTGAATAAAGACTTTCAAAGACGACTGGATAATCAAATGAACGGTTTACAATTTACATATGTTACAATTCAATTGAAACAGTTTATTTGACTCCCTAGACTTTTTCCAGGCCTACTGACCTTGACCACAGAAAGAGGCATTATTCACAAGTTGTTTCTTACAATATTCGTAGACTAAATTTGAAACATCAGAGTGAGATGAAAATAATAAAAAGGGCAATATAGCTTATTCTTCTGTATGACAGAAAGAGAAGGCCAGTATTCAGGCACGTTTTCTGAGGCCTTGTATTTGAGTGCCTCGGATAACTTACAACATCTCCATGCTTATTAGTCAAACTCTAACTCTTACATGTATGGCATAACCTCAATTGTTACTTTTCATCAAAAACACCATATATTAATGAACAACAAAAGGTAGAAAACCTATTTAGTACATACAACAAAATAACAAATACACACATACATGTATATATGTAAAAACTAAAAATAGCATCAGGATTTCAAAGATATTTAAGGAAATCTCTGTAACTCACGTTTAAATTAGTAATTTTTTTTTTTAAATTGAATCATTTATAAGCAGTAACATTGATTGAATACACATAGAAACAATCATATTTTCTTTTAAAATATGCTCACTCCAGACATTTCCGAGACTTTCTTTTGAGGTTTCTAGCCAGGGTATATTTTTATTTAACAATTCCCTGCTATTTCCAGGATTCTTCCCTCATCAAAACATTTCCCAAAAGCTATTTGTTGATCAGAATATTAGTAATGGGATTGCCAAAGTAACCCGATTCTTCATGCACCGTATGTATATAAATATTACTAGACTGCAAAACGAAATGTGCCCTCCACCCAAATACAGTAACAGCCTAACCGCGCGTAAAACTCTTGCCCAATAAAATCGTGTACATATTTTTTTTAAATATTACCATGAGAGGTGAAGATTTCTATCAGAAAGTGTGATAGTTGACCCCAGCGGTACAGATCTGGGTGATGGGTATTCTCTTAATTCTTGGGGTGTCTTGAGTTCGATTTTGTGTATCAAGGCTCTCAGGGTGCCACAATGGTACAGACGGCCTGATACTATTCGGCCCGTTCACAACGCCTTGACCTTCCTGGGTAGTTTCAGCGCAAATTGGTCGGCTCATTACGGTGTGTTGTCCATCCTTAGCATACGAGCACAAAAATATACACGCGCTTCTGATACATCCACACTGTCGACCACGGCTCCATGCAGATTATTAAAGGCTGGTAATCCGGATTGGCCCAGAGAAAACGTAGTCCCGGGAGAAATAAATGATTGTTTGATCAGTAACGTCAACTATTGCTCACAGCTGCCAACATTGCTCCATGATTGGAGGCAAAGCAAGCTGAGGGATTCTGTCACTTGCCGGAACAACACACTAAACTTCCGCTTTGCTCATTGGCCGATTTACCGGATGTGACGGATATTTACTTCCGTTTCCGATAACCTTAAATTTGTAACTCCCAAAGCTGAAGAAACTCATTTAAAATGATTAAACGGTTTATATCCATGCAGTGAAATCTTACGACGAAGATTTGGATTTGATACAATAAATACGTAAATGTGTATTTTGTGACAATACTGAAACTACTGATAATGTATTTTGTATGTATGCAGCATTATGGCTTGATATTTTCGAAGTTTCCTCACCTTAAAATGTTTTCTCCAAAGGACATTGTTTATGGACGTGTTGTGTGCAATAAAAAAAGATGTCTTTGTGGTAAATAATATCCTTATTCTGGGAAATGTTTATATAACGTTACACACATCTACGCACTTGAGAGTGAAACCTAGGTTTTGTGTATTTCACAATGACTTTCTTTTACAAAATCCCTTAAAGTACGCGTGAACCGGAAGTTGCTGCCGACTTTATTTAAGTGTAGTGACGTATTTCCATCTGAAACGGAATATTGAATCGAGGGCATGGTTTTATGTTTGCGCTCCTCCTCTCTGTCTCTCACTCATATCAAACTAACGGTTGGAGGGGTGTGTTTAAAAGGATATTCTGCCCAAGCCGTCAAACTGACATCATCAGAGAAGGACTGCCATTCCAGAGCGGAAGCAAATGTTCAGATTTTGATTAAAGATTACCCAGACAAACAATTTTTTTCAGCGGATTAACTTGCACGGATTAATTGTTCTCATCAAGACTAGCAATGTGCGCTAGTAAAGTAAATAAAGTCAATTTTGATTTCATGCCGACTTTAAAGTCCGCGTGAACCGGAAGTTTCTGCCGACTTTATTTCAGTGTAGTGACGTATTTCCGGCTGAAACGGAATAGAGTGGGGGAACTATGACGTCACTTTGTATCGGATCGGCTGTTAGCATCACACTGGTTCCCTCGACAAAAAGACAATGGGATTTTTCCATAGGTGTTTGGATTATCGCAAAAAAATAAGCTCTGTGTTCAATCATAGTTCATGAAATTTACGCGTTTTGTCCATCAAGATAATCTTCACAAAATAATATAACTCTTATGAATTTTGAAGCCAAAATAAAAGCGCCAGAACTTAAAAGCTAAACTTAGGCTATAAACGAACTACAGCACCACGGTCGCTCGACTTCGACGGCACCACCACCACCACGCTTCCCACAACTTTTCAAACTTATGTTTAACACGTTCAGTGAAAAGGATTTACTCTGTATATGCATTTTAATCCACGCTACATGAACCTTTTCATATAAACTGGAATAAATACAAAACTAAAGCCAAACTAAAACTGAAATGAGACATTACTAATAAATAGTATAGTGAATAAATAAAATAATCATAACTAAAGGACATATGAAAGCACGTATTTCTGTACGTTTCGAAATAAGGTGCATTAAAAGTGAATAAATCTTTCATTAATATGAATATTTTAATTAAAAACGTGCCTCCACGTACTATTCAATAAAATTCTAATGCCTTTAATCTATTAAAGTGAGCGAGTTTTGGATATGGTAAGATTAAACTTATTTTAGTGAATAAAGTACCACATTTCAGCTATCGTTTTGTTAGGATGGGTACACAAAATGTTATTTTATCCTTGCTTCTAGAAAATCCTCAATCTATGTTTTCTAACAGCTGCTTGTGGCCGTAAACATTTCATTTTAACGTGGCTTTAAGCACTACGCGACTAAGCCGGTAAATGTGGTATTTACATGGAATCCGTATCAGTAGGAAAGTGATAAAATATATTGGTTACGTATGTAACCTTGGTTCCCTGAATAGGGAATGAGATGCTGCGATGACATCGTCGCTTTGGGAACACCTTCGGTGTGACGAATGTCTGAAGCCCTTATACCATCACGCCAATTAATTGGCCAAATAGTGCTTAGCACCGCCCCCAATGCGTACGTAGGTGAGCTATATCAGCGTGCTGTGCGCTATTTCATCAGATTTCCACTGGCTTACGAAGGAAGCGCTATCAAAGGTACGGAACGGCCCAGCATCGCAGCATCTCGTTCCCTATTCAGGGAACCAAGTTTACATACGTAACCGGGATGTTCCCTCTCATAGGCTCACTTCAATGCTGCGATGACGTCAATGATTTGGGAACGCTATACCATAACGCCTGACGTACCTTTAGATAGCTGGAAGACCAAGGAAAGCGTCTGCTCAAGCGGATAAGACCCAGGAGCCAGGAGCTAACCTCACGTCCAGACTGTAAAACTTGATGAAGGTGCTAGGAGAGGACCATCCTGCCGCAGCACAAACATCTTCCATCAAGGACCCTTTGAAGAAGGCCTGAGAAGAAGCCACTGCTCTTGTAGAATGAGCACGCACCCCTAGAGGCGAAGTCAAGCCACGCGCCTCATAGGCCAAAGAAATAGCCTCCACTATCCAGTGTGACATCCGCTGTTTAGTGACAGCAGAACCTCTGCTCCTACCACCAAAACACACAAACAACTGGTCAGATCCACACCACTGAGCCGTGCGGTCGACATAGATCCTAAGTGCCCTAACTGGGCAGAGACTCAGGCTAACCGGCCCCGCATCAGCTGGGGAAAAAGCCTCTAATGGCGCTTTTCCACTGCATGGTACAGCACGGTACGGCTCGGTACGGCTCCGGGCAGG
>NW_015555720.1:269224-269830 GCF_001515605.1 Sinocyclocheilus anshuiensis
CAAGAAGGAACTCGTGCTAGGCAGAAAGGCCTAAGCCGTCTCGAACCCTGCATAAAACGGGAGACCAAGGGGTGGAGACCAACCGAAACACCTCCCACGAGTGCATGTCCCGCCGATATGGCCGCCACGTACACCTTAAGAGTGGCGGGGGCACCCCCCTCAGAAAACCGACTTTGAAGAAACTCCGGTACTGAACCAATGGGGCAATGGACTGGATCTAGAATGCGCTGTCTACACCAAGAGGCAAAAAGTCTCCACTTGAAAGCATATAAGCGTCTCGTGGAGGGAGCCCTAGAATTTATAATAGTGTCGGTGATCTCAGCCGAGAGACCGGAACACATTAGCGTACTCCGCTCAGGGGCCACACCCATAACCTCCATAATTCCGGTCGAGGATGCCAAATCATACCCCGAGCTTGTGTCAACAGATCGTGTCTGAGGGGAACCTCCTATGGAGGGCCAGCTAGCAGACTGACCAGGTCCGAAAACCACGACTGAGTGGGCCACCACGGGGCCACCAGCAGCAGGTGCTCCACTCTTTCTGATCGTATTCTGAACAGGACTGCTGGGAGCAACCGGATTGGCGGAAAAGCATAAAGACCGGTCC
>NW_015555720.1:270243-271439 GCF_001515605.1 Sinocyclocheilus anshuiensis
GGACTAATGGAGAGAGCCTGCAGGTCCCCTACCCTCTTAAGGGAGGATAAAGCCACCAAAAGAACGGTCTTAATGGTCAGTAACTTCTCTGACACCGACTCCATTGGTTCAAAGGGATGGCCTGTCAGGCCCTCCAACACAATCGATAAGTCCCAAGAAGGAACTCGTGCTGGGCTGAAAGGCCTAAGCCATCTCGAACCCTGCATAAAACGGGAGACCAGAGGGTGGCGACCAACTGGGGCAATGGACTGGATCTAGAGTGCGCTGTCTACACCAAGAGGCAAAAAGTCTCCACTTGAAAGCATATACCGGTAAGCGTCTCGTGGAGGGAGCCCTAGATTTTATAATAGTGTCGGTAATCTCGGCCGAGAGACCGGAACACATTAGCGTACTCCGCTCAGGGGCCACACCCATAACCTCCATAATTCCGGTCGAGGATGCCAAATCATGCCCCGAGCTTGTGTCAACAGATCGTGTCTGAGGGGAACCTCCCATGGAGGGCCCGCTAGCAGACTGACCAGGTCTGAGAACCACGACTGAGTGGGCCACCGCGGGGCCACCAGCAACAGGTGCTCCACTCTTTCTGATCGTATTCTGAATAGGACTGCTGGGAGCAACCGGATTGGGGGAAAAGCATAAAGACTGGTCCTGGGCCATTCGTGGGCCAGAGCATCCAGACCTAGAGGCGACGGGGGGGACAGGGAAAACCAAAGCGGGCAGTGCGTAGTCATGCTCGAAGCAAACAAGTCCACTTTCATTCGGCCGAACCTCTGCCATATAAGATCCACCACCTGGGGGTGAAATCTCCACTCCCCATCCTCCAGACTCTGTCTCGAGAGCAGGTCCGCTCCTGAGTTCAGGTGACCTGGGATATGGACTGCTCTGATCGACAGGAGCTTTGTCTGAGCCCAAAGAAGAACACGCCTCGCCAGCCTGCACAGGGGGCGAGAACGTAATCCTCCTTGACAATTGAGGTACGACACAACAGTCGTGTTGTCCGTCCTGACTAACACGTGACAACCCCTCAACTGGGTTAAAAACTGTTTGAGAGCCAGGAAGACTGCTAGCATCTCCAAACGATTTATGTGCCAGCCACGATGCACCTCTGTCCAGACTCCACAGACTGGACGTCCTTGATGGACCGCTCCCCAGCCCGTAAGGGACGTGTCCGTAGTGATTGTCTTGCGGCAACACAA
>NW_015555720.1:271727-272765 GCF_001515605.1 Sinocyclocheilus anshuiensis
AGTGATGTGAAATGTTCTGGCTCTTGGTCCACCACTGAAACGGTCGCATGTGGAGCAGGCCCAACTGAACTACAGGGGACGCCGCCGCCATCAGACCCAACATTCTGAGACACAAGCCTACGTGTACTAGGCGCCCTGTCTTGAACTGACCTAGACAGGTCTGTATTGACTGTACACGTGCGGGAGACAGTCGTGCCCGCATCGTGCAAGAGTCCAAGTCCACCCCCAAAAAGGTCGTTTTCTGACACGGCAGCAGGACACTCTTTTGTAGGTTCGTCCATAACCCTAGGCTCCTCAGATGATCGAGTACCAGATCTCGATGTGTATGTGCCTGATCCTGAGATTGAGCTAATATTAGCCAATCGTCAATGTAGTTCAGAATTCTGACGCAATCCTGGAGCCGCAACGGGGCCAGAGCTGCGTCCATACATTTTGTAAACGTTTGAGGAGCCAAAGCTAGTCTGAACGGAAGAACACAATATTGGTAAGTCTTGCCCTCGAAAGCAAACCTGAGGAACTTCCTGTGTCTCTTGACGATCTGGATGTGAAAGTATGCATCCTTTAGATCGATGGTCACAAACCAATCTCCGGATTGGACCTGAGACAGAATGGACTTTACGGTTAACATCTTGAACTTGCTCACTCTGAGCACAAAATTTAGACGACGTAAGTCCAAAATTGGACGTAAACCACCATCTTTCTTGGGCACAACAAAATACCGGCTGTAGAAGCCTGACTCCATCTGAGTGGGGAGTATCTCCTCTATAGCCCCTTTCTCTAGGAGTGACACGATCTCCTGACTTAAAATCTAGGCCTCCCCAGCACGTACCGTCGTAGGAAGAACCCTGCTGAAAGGAGGTGGCCCTTTCCGAAACTGGATGGTGTAACTGTGTCGAACGGTGCGTAGTACCCATTGTGAGACGTCGGGCAGGCATCTCCATGCGGCCCAATAGTCTGCCAGGGGCTTTAGACGTTCTACGGTTGGAACGTTCACCTGATTTTCCTGTATAGGGTCCCGGAGCACCTGAGTGGCGGGGA
>NW_015555720.1:273098-274963 GCF_001515605.1 Sinocyclocheilus anshuiensis
CTGTAGAAGCCTGACTCCATCTGAGTGGGGAGTATCTCCTCTATAGCCCCTTTCTCTAGGAGTGACACGATCTCCTGACTTAAAATCTAGGCCTCCCCAGCACGTACCGTCGTAGGAAGAACCCTGCTGAAAGGAGGTGGCCCTTTCCGAAACTGGATGGTGTAACTGTGTCGAACGGTGCGTAGTACCCATTGTGAGACGTCGGGCAGGCATCTCCATGCGGCCCAATAGTCTGCCAGGGGCTTTAGACGTTCTACGGTTGGAACGTTCACCTGATTTTCCTGTATAGGGTCCCGGGAAAATCTATAACAGGAAGATGTCCGATTGTCCTGTCGGGCCCGCCCACCACCCCAAAAGTGGGAGCTTTGAAGGCCGTCATAAACGGGCCATGCTCGCATGACCCTTGGGCTTTCTCTCGAACTCTGAAGGCTGGAATGCGCAGAGTATCTGAGGGGGTGCTTGTCGTAAGGACTCGACCTAAAACTGCCCGAGGCGCAATATGCGGCGGGACCGTCAAGATCTGAGTCAGGAGGCCACAACGAGAGAGGCGAATACGCTTGTGCGGTTCGTCCACACTCTCTAAAGGAGGGCCTGGCCTCTGAAGACGAGCAGAGGAATCAGGAACTGCTATTCTCGTTGCTATGAGAACGAGAGGCCTTGGACGTCGAACTCAGGGCAATCCGCTTGCGTTGCCGTGGGTGAGCAGGTGGGCGAGACCTAGCCTGGCCTCCAAAGACGAGCAGAGGAATCAGGAACTGCTATTAGGAGCCTGAGAATGAGAGGCCTTGGCCGTTGAACTCAGGTCAAACCGCTTGCGTTGCCGTGGGTGAGCAGGTGGGTGAGACCTAGGACCCCAGTCCTTACGAGGAGGTAACTTAGGCGACGGCTCATGCCGCTGGACCTCGCGAGGGTGCTGCAAATAGGACGAGTGTGAACGAGCCGCAGGTGGCTGACACTCTACTTCCCTAGCCCTGTGCGGGATGAGCTGATGAAACACAGCGGACTGCTGTTTCGCTGCTCGAAACTTCTCCACGACAGTCGTGACCTAATCCCCGAACAGACCGTCACTAGAAATGGGGGCGTCCAAAAGAAAAGTCCTGTCCTTTTCCTTAATGTCAGTGAGAGTGAGCCAAAGGTTGCGCTCAACTGACACTAAACCTGCCATGGACCTGCTCGCCTGAGCTCTTTAACAGCCTCTGGGGTCAGGCCCTCTCCCTCGTCCAGCTCCTTAAGCACATCTGCTTGATAAGCCTGGAGTACACCCATAGAATGGAGTGTAGCCGCGGCCTGCCCAGCGGCCATGTAAGATTTTCTGATTAAAGCAGACGTAATCCTACACGGCTTGGACGGCAACAGAGGGCGTGACTTCCAAGACGGAGCAGAATTCGGCGCGAGATGTGCCGCAAGAGTCTCTTCTACGGCTGGCATCGCCACATAGCCGTGATCCGCCATTTTAGAAACCGTAGCGAAATCAGCGGCAGCGGGATTAGTAATACGCACCTAAAAAGGTTGTTTCCAAGACCTCGAAACCTCGTGGTGGAGGTCTTGGAAGAAGTGGAGAGGCCTACGGGGCTGAGACGGAGTGCGGCTAGACAAAAATTGATCGTCCAGTTTCGACTGGGCCTGATTTTGCGCCGGCTCGCTATCCCACTCTATCCCCAGCTTATCCACAGCACGCGTTACAATGTCTAACAGTTCTCTGTAAGACGGGGAGGTGCGTTTCTCCTGTCCACTCGGAGGGAGAGAACTGCACACTTCACCCAATAAATCCTCCGAATCGGAGGCCGCTGAGGACAGCATGTCTTCGCCATACGGCATACAACCGAAAGACATCGCATCACGAGCTTCCGGGGTAGGCCGCAAAT
>NW_015555720.1:275012-278987 GCF_001515605.1 Sinocyclocheilus anshuiensis
CCGTAGCGCTCTTCGAGCGCTTGCACATGGCCTGGAGAGAGCGAGAGAAAAGGAGAGAACTCCGTTGACACCCCAAGCGACCATCTTGTGCGGCTCCTCGGCAACCGCAGAAACAGGATAGCGGGGGTTAGACACGAGGCCTACTTTATTCGAGAAGGCCGCGAACCTCGAGCGCAATGCTTTTAGCTGTAGGCTATCCCAGTGTCGACAATAAGAAAGGCCGCTAAGCGCCGCTTGAGCGTGTTGTTGGCCCAAACATTGCATGCACCTGTCATGAGTGTCTCCTCCTGCGATAAACCTGTCACACGGCTCGATGCATCTCCTGTAACTCATCGTGTCCGCTGAAGAGGAGTAAACTGCTCTTTTGAAGGAAAATAGCTAATAACACGACGAAAAACGCCTTCCTACGGGCGACAGATAATTCGCTTCCTGAAGGAAATGAAATCTGATGAAATAGCGCGCAGCACGCTGATATAGCTTATCTACGTGCGCGTTGGGGGCGGTGCTAAGCGCTATTTGGCGTGATGGTATAAGGGCTTCAGACATTCGTCACACCGAAGATGTTCCCAAAGCGATGACGTCATCGTAGCATCGAAGTGAGCCTATGAGAGGGAACGAGCATCTTCCAGCCGAAGACTTGTGTTGCATTTCGGGGCAAAGCAACAAAAAAAACATTGTCGAACAACAATATAAAATGCGGTAAACTATGAATTGGTTATTCTACAATTAATTGTACTATAAATTATACTTCAATTGGAAAATACTGTAAATTGATAAACTGTTTGGCGTGATGACGTTTAATGTCTCCGACAGCGTCTGTAGTCCCATTTAGCAACTTGATAGCAACCGTCTTTTTTAAGAAACGTAACAGTTTTTAAAAATCATGAGTGGGGTGTAACTGGTGTGTTTTATGTCGTAGAATAAACCGTGAAAGTATCTTGAGCTTGTGTGAACCACGGACCTTATTTTAGGGGATTTAACCAAACTCCCATTCAAAAAACCCATTGACTCTGGGACGATGGAAACGGAAGTGCTAAAATGCTAACTGGCTTTCGGGTTTTTGCCTACAGAGTGACATCATAGTTCCACCACTCTATATTGAATAGAGGGCATGGTTTTATGTTTGCGCTCCTCCTTCTCTGTCTCTCACTCATAGCAATCTAATGGTTAGAGGGGTGTGTTTAAGGATATTCTGCCCAAGCCGTCAACTGACTTCATCAGAAAAGGAATGCCATTCCAGAGCGGAAGTAAATGTTCAGATTTTGATTAAAGATTACCAAAACAAACAATTTTTTTCAGCGGATTAACTTGCACAGATTAATTGTTCACATCAAGACTAGCAATGTGCACTAATAAAGTAAATAAAGTCAATTTTGATTTAATGCGGACTTTAACAGTGCAGACAGCTCCATTGATTATAAGAAGTTTTTTTGAGAGTGCTTAAACTCTTGCTAGATTGAAGTCAGTCATGTTTTGATAATGTAAATGTTCTTTGCAGACTTTCTCTATATAATTTACTTGCTGTTTGAAAAAACGTGATTATATATAAAAACACATCCTAACCCTAACATACATACACGTACATAACACTGTAAATATGTTATTCAGTCTAATTTAAACCTGAAAATATTAGGATTTAAAAAAAAAGTTCAAAACACATATATGGTTTTGTTAGAGTGGGTACACAAAATGTTATTTTATCCTTGCTTCTAGAAAATCCTCAATCTATATGCTTCCTAACCGCTTCATGTGGCCGTAAACATTTAATTTTAACGTGGCTTTAAGCACTATGCATCGTAAAACTTTCACTTTCACTGCGACTAAGCCGGTAAATGTGGTGTTTACATGGAATAATCATATGAGTTTACTTTATGGTGCGAACCCAGAGTCTCTGTATCAGTAGGAAAGCGATAAAATGCACATCTTCCAACCGAAGACTTGTGTTGCATTTCGGAGCAAAGCAAAAAAACATTGTCGAACAACAATATAAAATGCGGTAAACTATGAATTGGTTATTCTACAATTAATTGTACTATAAATTATACTTCAATTGGAAAATACTGTAAATTGATAAACTGTTTGGCGTGATGACGTTTAATGTCTCCGACAGCGTCTGTAGTCCCATTTAGCAACTTGATAGCAACCGTCTTTTTTAAGAAACGTAACAGTTTTTAAAAATCATGAGTGGGGTGTAACTGGTGTGTTTTATGTCGTAGAATAAACCGTGAAAGTATCTTGAGCTTGTGTGAACCACGGACCTTATTTTAGGGGATTTAACCAAACTCCCATTCAAAAAACCCATTGACTCTGGGACGATGGAAACGGAAGTGCTAAAATGCTAACTGGCTTTCGGGTTTTTGCCTACAGAGTGACATCATAGTTCCACCACTCTATATTGAATAGAGGGCATGGTTTTATGTTTGCGCTCCTCCTTCTCTGTCTCTCACTCATAGCAATCTAATGGTTAGAGGGGTGTGTTTAAGGATATTCTGCCCAAGCCGTCACACTGACGTCATCAGAAAAGGAATGCCATTCCAGAGCGGAAGTAAATGTTCATCAGATTTTGATTAAAGATTACCAAGACAAACAATTTTTTTTTCAGAGGATTAATTGTTCACATCAAGACTAGCAATGTGCGCTAGTAAAGTAAATAAAGTCAATTTTGATTTCATGCGGACTTTAAGGTGATGAAATATAAAAATGCAATAAAACTTTTTGCCATAATAGAATATTACATTTATTTAATCAATTTATTTATTTAATTAAATGGTTTTTTTTTTTTTTTTTTTTTCATTCACATTCTAATGCAAAAACTTGCCAAACTGGTCGTACAAATGGTTCAATAATACAAAAAAGTCTTATGTATTTTCAGTATGATTTTCCATAGTAAAAGTCCTTTCAAAACTAATAATAATTTCCACTAAAATAATGCAGCCATAATATCCATAATATGGCTGAAAATTTTTGAGAGTTTCAAAGTGTAACAAGCTTTCAGAATGAATAAATAAATAATAAATAAATAGCGTTTTTTAACTTTATTATTATTATTATTATTTTAACAAGTCATCACATTTCTAATCGCGTTTGGACAAAATGAATCCTATCGGCTCCTGTACAGTTATTCAGCATGGCGTCCTCCGTAAGGGCAGCTTCACGGTTTTGTTCTTTGTATCTGTTTACGTCTTCAAGACACAATGTCAGCAGTGCATTTAGACGGTCCTGCCGACCCTACTCCTCTCGACCGGTCAGGAGCAGTCTGTACGAGCATGTGCTGGAAGGGTACAGTCACAAACCTAAACTGGACATGCGGCGTGTGTGCGAGGAGACGGATGCGGTGAAGGAGGAGGTGGAGAATCGGAAAGGAGATCTGCGGGCAGCTGATGTCGGAGTTATCGTAAGACACTACATTACATGTCATTCATTAAAACAATACTGCTACGTGAACTGCACTTGTGCTTTTTTTAGATAATGAATGTGCAAACGTAATCGGAACATCTGTACCGATATAAAGTTGGTTCGACGTTTGAGGTTTGACATTTGTCAGAGATTCAGCCTCGGAAATCTTCAATAGTTCTTTAACGATTTAGCACAAGGACAAGAAACATAATGTGTTATAATTGTTTTCAAATGTAGAAGAGAACACACAATGTGTTTTATTTGTTTTAATCTGCCTTAAGGTATTGTAACTGATAGACGTTATAATGTAAAAGTGCAGGATAGGGACCGTCTGCAAAGTGCAAAACGAAGAGCAAAAAGCACAATTATTCCATCTAAAAGCTTCATTTGTGAAATGTATAAAAAATACATCTAAAATCTAAGGGCTGTGTCTTATTACTGGTTCATAAAAGAACATGTAGATGTTGGTTTTATTCACAGAACTATAGCACAACAAAAGTTATTGAAATGGAACGATTGAGAAAAAGCTTGCAAAGCATTACAAAGATTGTGCAGTTTACCGCCCCCTAGAGGAAGATA
>NW_015555720.1:279153-279469 GCF_001515605.1 Sinocyclocheilus anshuiensis
CACAATCAGCTTGTAACACTCCAAAGAGAAAGAAAAACTTGAAATCGCATCATATGACCCCTTTAAGAAATGTGAATAAATTAATTAAAAATACACAAAATCTGACATGCAAACTTTAAAGGGTGTGTCTTGTTACTGGTTCATGGAACAACAATTACATGCTGGTTTTATTCGCGAAACTGCAACACAGCAAAAGCTATTGAAATGTAAGGATTGAGCAAAAAGCTCACAAAGCTTTTCAGATTGTGCAGTACACTGCCCCCTAGAGGAACATGTTGCATTTGTTAAGACTGAGTTCGAAATTCAAACTCAGATC
>NW_015555720.1:279944-281499 GCF_001515605.1 Sinocyclocheilus anshuiensis
AATTGAAGTTGTGTAATAAAACTGTGTTATAAATTAATGTATTAAAAATTAGATTTTCAAACTCAAGTCAAAACAACTGCAAAACAACACTCTTTGCCAGTTTTGTCTTAATTGTTGAATTTCAATACCATGTTTTCTATTATAGTTCTGTGACTAAAACAAATATGAAAATGTTCTTATAAAAACAGTAACAAAGACATGAGGTTAATACAGAAGAGTGTATTCATTTTAAATTTATTTATTTATTAGTTTAAATTTCAATAGTGTTTTTTTTGGTGTCAAACTTCTGTGAAAACAACAAACATTAAAATGTTCTCACAGGGACCTGGAATAAGCATACTGCATAACCACTAAATTATGGAATGATAATGATTTTTAATATTATTTTTATTTTATTCATATATTTATTAATAGTAATAATATAATAATAACCACTATCACATATCTTGTTTACAATATTTCTTATTTAAATTCAAGTGAGCGTTATAAGTGTTTGTCTTTATATCTTTCAAAGACCTTGGTGCACAAATTGCTCTTGTTTTGTTCATTGTAAAAAACATTCCGGAGGGAAAACTAATTAATAATTAATCGTTTTATCCTTTACGTGTACTTTGTAGACTGTCCCTAGCTGGCCTAAGCGCTAGCTCGCTGCTGCTAGAGACTTTATGCGTTGCAACATATCGAGGAGGAGTAAACCACCACTATCACATATTTAGTTTACAATATTTCTTATTTAAATTCAAGTGGGTGTTATAAGTGTTTGTCTGGGTATCTTTCAAAGACCTTGGTGCACAAATTACTCGTTTAGCAAACTATTAAAAAAATCGTTTTATCCTTCCACATGTACTTTGTAGACGGTCCCTACCTGGCCTAAAGAGCTAGCGCGCCGCTGCTAGAGCCTTTATGCGTTACAACATATCGAGGAGGATTAAAACAAATAAACTGCGATGTGTGTTCAGTTCTACGTTCTAAAACTTGTCAGATTAAGCCATTTTTTATACAATTATACTCAACCACTAAGAATTTATTGAAGTTTTTCGCGGCTGAATATCTGTCTAATATCCAACGTAAAACGTCGAACCAACTTTATATCGGCAACATCTGTGTGGTGCAATGTGTCCAGATCTCAGTATGGAAGGAATTACAGAAGGTGCAAAAAGAAATATCAGATTTGGAGACGAGAAAGAATGTGATCAGTGCCAAAGTCCGCGCTCTTGTGGTAAGTGTACACATTTATGCAGTATGATATGTTTATTCATCTTAACTTGCACAACTATTTAAAGGGATAGTTCACCCAAAAATGAAAATTCTACTCACCCTCATGTTGTTCCAAACCTGTTGTGGTGGAAATTCGGCTGTAAAATTAAAATCAGACTGCTCAATGATAAAATGATCAAATTAAATGTATTTGTCTGAAAATCATGATCTACAGTAGTCTCGTTATGGCCAAAACATTCCTCAGAGAGCTACAAAATGAGCTCTTAAAGGGGTCATATGATGCTTTTTTAAAGATCATTATTTTGTGTATTTGGTGTAACAGAATATGTTGACATGC
>NW_015555720.1:281592-286911 GCF_001515605.1 Sinocyclocheilus anshuiensis
CCTAGAAACACACAGCGTCTCCCTGACATGCTGCTTCAACACTAACTGCGGTTACTGAAACCACGCCTTCTTTCTTTGCGTGCACATTTGGGCCGCATTATGCTAATACTTCCACATAGTGAGGTAGATATGTGGGGGCGTGTTAGAACGAGCCGTTTTAGGGGGGTGTGGCAGAGTCTTAACTTTGATGAATATCTCTTTGGTTTTGAGACTTTAGTCTTTGCAACTTCAGGGATCTTATCTATGCACAATCAGCTTGTAACACTCCAAAGAGAAAGGAAAACTTGAAATCGCATCATATGACCCCTTTAAGTATTATTCAGTAAAATCATACATATTCATTTGGCATTAACCAAAGGCTTTCAAAGTTGATTGGATAATCAAATGAACATTCTCATAAGGCCTCCTACTTCCTTTTATCATATATAGCGGGTAAAATAAGTATTGAACACGTCACCATTTTTCTCAGTAAATATATTTCTAAAGGTGCTATTGACATGAAATTTTATTGAGTATTGAACTACTGAAATTTATTTAATATTTCGTACAAAAACCTTTGTTGTTAATGACAGCTTCAAGACACCTCCTGTATGGAGAAACTAGTCGCATGCATTGCTCAGGTGTGATTTTGGCCCATTCTTCCACAGAGTCTTCAAATTTTGAAGGTTTTGTTGGCCTCTTCTATGAACTCTGATCTTTAGTTCTTATTTTCTATTGGATTCAAGTCAGGTGATTGGCTGGGCCATTCTAGCAGCTTTATTTTCTTTTTCTGAAACCAATTGAGAGTTTCCTTAGCTGTGTTTGGGATCATTGTCTCACTGAAATGTCCACCCTTGTTTCATCTTCATCATCCTGTACTGTAGGTGTTGGGACTGAACCAGCTAATATTATTTCCATTGACAAGTGGCAGGATTGCTTTCTAATTACTGATAGATTTCAGCTGGTGTCTTTGCTTTCCATGCCTTTTTGCACCACCCTTTCTTCATGTGTTCAAAACTTTTTCCCTGTGTCATTCCTTTTTATTACACATAACTTAATTTCTGAACTGTTTTGTTTTCTTTGTATGTATGGATTACTTGGGTTGTTACTGACATCTGGTGAAAATGTCATGTCATGTCAACGGCACCTTTAGGAATATATTTACTGAGAAAAATGGTAATGTGTTCAATACTTATTTTACCCGCTGTATGTACACTTTCCAAGTTTATCTTCATCCACCTTGGTCTTCCTCAACATCCTATAATATGCCCACCTGAAGTATGTAAATATTCTTCATTTAAACATTTTATTTGACTCCCTAGACTTTTCCCAGGCCTACTGACCTTGATTACAGAAAGAGGCATTATTAATTTTTTCCCCTCCATGCATTCGTAGATTAAATTTGAGACATCAAAGAGAGACAGAAGGAAATAATAAAAAGGGCAATATATCTAAATCTTCTAGTTATCTAAGGCCTTGCATTTGAGTGGATCAAATAGTGTGATAAAACAGTGACTACGTTTACATGGACATCAGTAATCTAATTATTTACCTTATTCTAAATAAGCCAATATTATGATTATGGTGTTTACATGAGTTGCGTTTAGAATATTCCTTTCATGTTCCCGTTTTACATGTTATTTTTTATTTATTTCTTTTTTTCAGATTTTTTTTATTTTTAAATTTTTTTTCAGAAGACATATAATACAAACAACATCAGGGAAAATCTTTGACAATATTTACACACATCAACAACAAGATAAACCTGGGTTTACGCTCACATGAAGAGAAAAGCATCATAATAAAGTTAACGTGTCTTTAAACACATCATCATAAAACATCAAAAAAATGTCACTTTTTTTGTTTTTTATAAATCTAAGAGATGAAATTACAGAGTTGAATTCAGCAAGGAAAAGTGTAAGACACAAAGAGGACTTATAGATAAAGAATTTTGCATACAAACTAAAGAAATTAACAACATATTCAAAAGAAACGTGTTTTGGGTTTTCATAATAACAAATAATATCTTTGAAGGCAAAATGGTACACCTCATTCATAGTGCCAAAAATATAAAAACTTAAATCAACCCAAAATTTGTTAGTAATGCTACAATCAAAAAATAAATGGGCAGCTGTTTCTTCTATAAGACCACAAAATGAACAATTTTCATCAATGTCAGAATATTTAGAAATGGAATTTGTGACGGGATAGATTTTGTGAAGGATTTTATAATGGACTTCCTTAACCTTGTTAGATATACAAAACTTACTGGGCAAAAGCCAAGCTTTTTTCCAATTTATATCAGTTATAAACGAATTCCAATAGAATTTACCTCTTGGAGTAATATGCGAATATGTCTGTTGTTACACTTCTTTTCTAAAAAATTAATGCCACCCAAAAACAAATCTTACTATACATTAAGTGATTTCTAACTAATTGAATTAAACCTGTTGGTATAGCTTTTATTAATGTATTGTATTCTTTTGGTGGAACAGGGAAGCCATGGCGATTAAGAAATTGCCCATAAGTTAAAATATTGCCAACATTATCTAATTAAGATTGTTGTTAACCATTTAGAGAAAAAGGACTTATTTCTGACAGTTATATCAGCATTGTTCCAGAGGAAAATTTTGTGTGGAGAAAAACTATGGACAAAACACAATTTCCAAGAAAGAAGACATTGTTGCAGCAAGGAAAAGTGTAAGACACAAAGAGGACTTATAGATAAAGAATTTTGCATACAAACTAAAGAAATTAACAACATATTCAAAAGAAACGTGTTTTGGGTTTTCATAATAACAAAACCTCTACCTTACACAAAAGGACTCTACCAAACAACGAAAGATCTCTCTGAAGCCAAATGTTAAAGATGTTTTTAGTTTTGATCATTTTCTCATAAAAATTGAAATGATGTCTGGTTATTGGGTTTTTAGTAATATTGTTTATGTATATGTTAAAATATGTTTTTAACTGGAATATTTTCTAAAGATGTGTTATCCATGTCATGAATTGGAATAATTTCGCATTTTGAAATATTTATTTTTAGACCAGAGGCACACAAAAATTGTTCAACTAACTCCAAAGCTTTAGGTAACTGCCTTTTATCCTCCAAAAACAATGTGGTGTCATCAGCTAGCTGCACAATTCGAACCTCCTTGTCAAAAATAGAGATTCCTTTCAAATTTTCATTGTGGTTAATGCTCAGGCAAAGTAACTCTGTGGCTAAAAGAAACAAAAACGGGGAGATCGGACAGCCCTGCCTAACTCCACGATAGATGTCAAATCTCTTAGAAGTGTCAAAATGTACAATCACAGAACTATTAATATCCCTATAAAACATGGCTATAGTATCATTAAACGATTTACCAAATCCAACCATCTCTAAGGTACAAAAATAAATTTGTGTTCTATACAATCAAAAGCTTTGTAGAAATCAAGAAAGAGAATAAGGCCATCCGACTGAATCAAACTAGAATAATCCAATAAATCCAAAACTAACCATATGTTGTTAGAGATATGATGATCCTTCATAAATCCAGATTGAGATTCTGAGATAATATAATCCAGACCAATTCTTAATCTATTGGCATAAACCGAGGCTAATATTTTATAATCTATTGTTAAAAGGGTAATAGGACGCCAATTGTCAATTGATAGAAGATCCTTTTCTGGCTTCGGTATAAGAGAGATAACACCCTGCTTCATAGTAGCTGTCATATCTCCCTGACTAAGGCATACTTTATACATATAAAATAAAGGTATTTTAATAATCTCCCAAAAGTGGACATAAAATTCTACAGAAAGCCTGTCAATACCGGGCGATTTACCCATTTTCATTGAACTTAGAGCTTTCTTAATTACATCTACTGACAATTCGGAATCACAAATTTTCTTGAACTCACTATCAATAACCTTAATACCGTACTTAATCTTATCAATAAATTTTTCACAGATGTCATAGTTAAATTTGGAAGTGTAAAGATTACTATAAAATGTGGTAACAAATTCTGAAATTACTTTTGGATCTTTTGAGATAGCACCATTAATGTTAAGTACTGAAAGAGTTTTCCTCTGACCATTTCGTTTTTCCAAAGAAAAAAAAATAGCTGGAGTTCTTCTCCCCCTCTTCAAGCCACTTGGCTCTAGACCTTATATATGCACCTCTAGCCAATTCCAGATAAGTTCTGTCAATTTCTAGATTCAGTTTCTAGCTTCCTCTGTAATTGACTCTTTTGCTAATAGTGCATTAAGTCTGTTAACCAGCTCTAGCTCAGATTGATTTTAAAAGTTTTTAAGTTCTTTTCTTCTTTTAACAGCGATATATCTTGCTTTATATTTAAAGAACTCCCATTTTTTCTTATAATCTTTACTCAATCCTGTGAATAATTCTTTGGCAAGAATAGTAATACTGTTATTAAATTTTACATCTTTTAATAAGGCATTATTAAACTTCCAATAACCCCTCAATAGCGGATTTTCATTGATATCACATAACTTTATACTAATTAATTTATGGTCTGATAAGGGGGCGAAAATGTGAGAAATATCTTTTACATAATTAAGAATAGAGGATGAGATTAGAAAAAAATTGATTCTTGACCTAAGACATAACTTTCTATTAGACCAAGTAAAATCCTTAGTGGTAGGATTAAAAAATCGCCATGCATCAGTCACGGAAAGGTCAGTGCAAAGGGATAATATGAGATCATTACTTAAAGGGGTCATATGATGCAATTTCTATTTTTCCTTTCTCTTTGGAGTGTTACAAGCTCTTGGTGCATAAAGAAGATCTGTAAAGTTGCAAAGACTAAAGTCTCAAATCCAAAGAGATATTCTTTATAAAAGTTAAGAGTCAGCCACACCTACCTAAAACGGCTCGTTCTAACACGCCCCCACATGTCTACGTCACTATGTGGGAAGATTTGCATAACGCCACCCAAATGTTCACGCAAAGAAAGAAGGCATAACTTTTATTCTTGCTGTAGTATTGTTGTTGCCGCCGCCATGTCGTGAAGGCGCTGTGTGTTTCGTTGTGAAAGCTAAACTACTTTGGTTGGCCTTCCAAAAGAGGACGATATCTGCTTCGTCATGCCTGGAGCTGATCCGTGCTGGTCGCTGAGGAAATACATCAACTTCACGCTGTGGATCGCCGGATCGGCTTTCACCGTGGATGAAGCGGAGTCCAGCCCGGGGTCGTCACATGTGGTTGCCGCAAGCCCTCCGGACGCTCCTTCGTCGAATCTGTCGGCCGCGCTGTTCTCAAGCCCGCCACCTCTGCTCACTCTAGCCATCCGGCCGTTCCTCACTCTAGCCCCCGGCCTCTGCTCACTGTAGGCCGCC
>NW_015555720.1:287077-291666 GCF_001515605.1 Sinocyclocheilus anshuiensis
GTAAAAATCGACGCGTTTCAGAAAGGCGGGGCATAGAGGAGAAACAATAATGTACAGTATGTGGAAAATAATGTGTTTTTTGAACCTTAAACCGCTTACACACATTTCATTACACCAAATACACAAAATAATGTTCTTTTTAGCAACATCATATGACCCCTTTAATCTACTATCAGGTCTAGGGGGATGTCTAGCCAAGAGATTGTTCATACATTCATTAAAGTCTCCACCAATTATAAAATAAGCATCATTATATTTCTTAAGTAACTTTCTAAAAGTATCCACTATGAGAGCAAACAATACCCTATTGGAAGCATGAGAATTGTGTCCATGTATACAACAAGCTATAAAGGTGGCATTATCTTGTCTAATTACAGCAATAACCCATCTACCTTCATCTGAACAGAAAGTTTCTAGTATAGCCCCTTTAAACCGATGAACTAGAATAGCAGTTCCAGCTGAGTGGTTGCTGCCATGAATTGAGTTTCCCCATTGCGTCCTTCAAAACTTAGCATCTGTCTCCCCTGAGTGAGTTTCTTGAAAAAAAAAAAAATCAGCTGTACTTCTTTTACAAAACAAAAAAAAATTGCTTTTCTTTTCAGACTGTCACGCAAACCTCTAACATTCAAAGTCACAAACGATAAGGATTTGAACATGTACTCCATAACAGGAGCAACTGAACAATATAAACAAAAATGACAAAAAGATAACTTTTACTAGACTTACTCTAGATATAAAGGGAGAGGTGGATAATAACCAGTAAAGCACACAAGGCATCAAGGTGATAAACAAATGAGAAAAAAGAGGAAAAAAGGTAATTAATTAAATGATAATTAAATTAAATAAAAATGTGCTACAAATGTAAAAAATAATTTTATGATCATTGTATACAGGAAACAAACTACACAAAAGACCTAATAAATAAGGAAAAATTATATAAAAAATAAATAAATAAAACAATATATAATTAAAAAGTATATATGATAACCTCCTTGTTATAATGAATTTAGACGTTTCAGTACATTTTAAATTGCTAGTCCATTTTCACTTTTCCAACCTTTGGAAGCGGTGAATAGTTACCGGTAGCAAGTTAGCCGGTATTCGAATAGAAGATTTTTTATCCATCAATTAGAGCAAATGAATTGCGAAAGGTTGCCTTTTTGCCCTCCTCCCTTGCCTTCTTCACAAGAGGCCAAAGTCTCTCCCTCGCTGCTCTATCCTCAGGAGACTTAGTTCCTTAGTTTTTTTCTATGTTCTCACCAATTTAAGCAACAGGTTATTACCACTTCACCTTCAACTTCCCTGAAGAAAAACTACGCAACCACCTACATCACCGCCATCTTGGCCTCCATACCTCCACTTTCCCGTTTTACGTGTTATAGTACATAGTTCGATTAATGGCACACGTCATTACGTCCCTACGTGACGCCATCTGACGTCTCCTCCGGAATTCACGTATAAACATATAGTTCGTCTTGATGCCATGTACAGTTTTGGGTGTTTAATTTTTAATTTTATGAAAGCTTCAAGTGCAGTTAATTATTTGTACGTGCATACAGACGACAGCGGGTGTTGAAGCTCTTTTATTTGCCGTCAAACGGTTGAGCACTGCCTTGTGTGTATCCTGTCGCAAAATGCGGCGAAAAGTCCTACACGATGGTAATAATGTGATTTAAGGTGTTTACATGTCTATACTGCACTTCAGTAATGCGACTAAAATAGGAATACTCCACGTGTCTTAATTCGATTTCTGTTTACTTCGATTATGATTTTAGCCGGATTAAGGAAATCAAAAATCTCTGTTTACATGGTAGATTCTTAATCCGAGTATTGTCTTAATCGTATTAAAATACTCAGTGAGTACGTTTACATGGACAACAAAACTCCGATTTTAATCGAAAACTGTACATGGCATCATCACGAAGACGAACTATATGTTTATACGTGAAATTCCGGAGAGGACGTCAGATGTCGTCACGTGGGGACGTAATGACGTGTGCCATTAATCGAACTATGTACTATAACATGTAAAACGGGAACATGAAAGGAACATTCTAAAAGCAACTCATGTAAACACCATAATCATAATATTAGCTTATTTAGAATAAGGTAAATAATTAGATTACTGATGTCCATGTAAACGTAGTCAGTGATAAAGACTCCAGGACCTCGTTGTTTGTGTCAGATAAGAGAGAGAGAGATAAAAAACATGCAGTGTTGGGGGTACTCCAGGACCAGGATTGGAAACCACTGGCTTACAACATCTCAGTCAAAATCTAACCCTTACATTTACAGCATAATGTCCATTGGGCAGCAATCTATTTGAAAACGTAAGTTCATCCCCTTATATTCTTAAACTGTTGACATTATCTAGAAGCAATTACTTTTGTCTGCCTTCTCTAATCCCTTAATTAAAAACATCATATATTAATTGAACAATAAAGGTAGAAAATCTGTTTTCAATACATGACATAAAAATACTGATTTACAAACATATGTCAAAAAAAATGTTTCTTTCATGATTTAAAAGCAGTGGCATTGATAATACACATATAGAAAAAAAGAGATAATTTTCTCTTAGACTGTATGAATTTCTTTCTTATTTTAAGCACAGAAGAAGATATTTTGAAGAATGTTGATAACCAAACAGGTGACAATAGCTATTGTCCTCCATAGTATTAATGTCAGAATTTTTTTCTTTTTTTTGGGTGAACAATCCAATTAAGCTAAAATGTGAATTATTTAGGGGAAAATACAAGAAGTGGTGATTATTTACAGTTCTTAAAAATACTCTGCTTCATACATATACATATACATATGTTTTAAATGAACAGTTTGCCCAGAAATTGTCGATGAAGGTCAATTTCTGGTGTGTACTCTGGCTGTTATTTTCTGTATTATGGAAGTAAATGAGGACTGGGTGTCCACTCCAAAATAGACAAAAGCACAGTTAGTAGTCTACGTAAATAGTGCACTAGCCTATATTCCAAGTCTTTAACTTTAAATCTCTTGATGTTGAAATAAAGTTATTGTTGATGTTATTTGTCAACTGGGTATTTATTTATTTCTGGATAAAATGCGTTTTTAGTCAATTTTTTCACTTTTTTTTTTTTCAGGATGAACATGACAAATCTACTTTGGCTAGTGTAAGTGCCAGCTTTCTTTGATTTCTGTACATTTTTAGACTTTAGTTTGAGTAAATGAATATGACCTTTTAATGAATAAAAAAAATACTTGAGAATAATTTAAAGCTGTGAATATATTTACTATATTTACTATATTTTAGTGATGTTTCTGCTTGCTATCATGTGCATGGTATGCATTGGAATACTCTTTTTCTTTCTCTGTTTTGTACTTGACAGCTTGAGGAGTACACGAGTGCTAGGGAAGAGGGTAGAGCAATCAGAGAGAAACTTAGTCAGTTGTATGTGCAAGAGGGTGAGCTGGAGAAACAACATTACTGCCGTGCCCTAAAATTGCCCAACAGAACACATCCAAGTGTGGTAAGACACCACTTACCTTTTCATAATAAAAAAAAAAAAAGAGGAAAACCCTGGGAAATGCCTTATCTTCAGTTCAAAAGGACATTTTATGTAGTAGTTTAAGTAAGATATCTGATAAAAAAATGGAAATTCATTCCTCTTAACTGGTATTAAATAATTAAATGTTAAAATAAGCAAATCCAATTATCAGATATACACCAAAACAAACAACAGTATATAAAGACATGCACATGCAAAGGTGTGTTTTTACTTATTTTACAGGAATGTAATTTTTTCTTTTCTCATAGCCCATCGGAGATGAGAGCCAGGCAAGAGTGGTTGAATTGGTTGGTCAGAAACGAGGTAAATTTATTTGACGTAAACTGTATTATCCCTCTCCTTAAATTGTTTGGTCAAAAATACAATTTGGTTAGTAGCAGCAATTATTACTTGTATTGACATTGAGGTTTGACGTACCTGATTTCTTGCAGCAGTTGACAGCAGTTCTCTAGTGAGATCAGTGTTTAACAGAGTAGTTTAGTTATTTTATGTTAATATTTGTTGTTAACTACCTTTATCATGGCAGTGCCTGGTAAAATGTTTTGCAAATGCATTGATGTGTTGCACAATATGTATTGTAATATACTGTAGTGTCATGTGTCCACTACAGAATTTGATTTCAAACCAAAAGGCCACCTGCAAATTGGAGAGAGTCTTGACATCATAAGACAAAGGTTAGATGTTTTCTTTCTCTAATGTTTTCATTTGATTTAAATCTTTATTTTTATTAATTTTTTCTTTGTATCTCTTTTCTCTTAGACGGCTTGCCCATGTGTCAGGGCACAGATCATACTATTTGAGAGGTGTAGGGGCCAGACTTCAGTTTGCCTTGCAAAATTATACCATGGATCTTCTTCAGAAACGGGTTTGTATGTTTTTATCTTTTGGAATAATGTGTACCCATGAATGGAATTAAAGGAATAGTTCACCCAAAAATGACAATTCTGTCATTAATTTCTCACCCTCATGTCATTCCAAACCCTTAAGACCTTCGTTCATCTTCGGAACACAAATTAAGATATTTTGACCCTCGCATAGACAGCAACA
>NW_015555720.1:291728-292202 GCF_001515605.1 Sinocyclocheilus anshuiensis
ACCCTCGCATAGACAGCAACACAACTGAAATGTTCTCAGAACCAGAAATGTAGCAAGGACATCGATAAAATAGTCCATGTGACATCAGTAGTTCAGCTGTAATTTTATGAAGCTACGAGAATACTTTTTGTCTGCAAAGAACAAACGACTTTATTCAACAATTCTTTTCCTCCTCATCCTGGGCCAGAGAGCTCTCGGATGTCATCAAAAATATATTAATTTGTGTTCAGAAGATGAACGAAGGTTTTACGGGTTTGGAACGACATGAGGGTGAGTAATTAATGACAGCTTTTAATTTTTGGGTGAATGAGCAATTGATGGAGAAGGGCTTCAGTTAGTGTGGTGAACAAGAAGCTGATGGTCATTCTGGTTGAGCTCCATGATCATATGTGGAGACAGGAGAAACCTGAAGGACAAACATCACTGCAACACTCCACCGATCTGTGCTTTATGGCGGTGTGGCCAAACTCAATC
>NW_015555720.1:292223-299900 GCF_001515605.1 Sinocyclocheilus anshuiensis
ACCTGAAGAGTACCACCCCAAAAGTAAAGTGTGCTGGTAGCAGCCTGATGCTGTGGAGCTGTTTTTCAGCGGCAGGGACTGAGGGACTCCTCAGAGTAGAAGATAAGCTCAATGCACCAAAATATAGAGATAGCCTTAATGAAAACCCAGGTCTGAATACTTTCCGTACCCACTGTATATATATATATATATAGACGTAATAAAATATCAATATTTCAGTTTCTTCTTAGGTGTTGAGTGAACTTAATACTTTGTTTTAAATTCTCATATTTTTACAGGGCTTTATTCCCATGGTTGTTCCTGACATGCTAAAATCAGTGGTTTTTGTGAGTACCGCTTTGTTCTGAACTCCATTATGTTGATTTTTATTCAGCAGCATTTTATCACATTATAGTTGTTTATTAAGATTCTTCATGGAAAGAACAAATAATAAATTACATGAAATACATCCAGAAATTTTAATTTTAACTAGATTAGATCAAGTGGTATTTACCAGATGTCGCATAGGTCATACAAGACTGACTCGTGCATTTTTGCTTAAAGGTGAAGACCCTACTCAATGCATGTTTTGCAAGGTTTCCCTTTCTGTCAAACAGTATGGATACTTATGCAATATACTTTTCAGTTGTTTTATTTTTAATACATTTACGAAGTTGTGACAATTCTTAAAGTACTTTAAAGCAGTTTAACATAAGGCAGCAACATAACAAAACGTGAAAAAAATGAATGCTTTCGCAAGGCACTGTATCTGTTTAATGATGTTTATGAAGTTACATATTGAAGTAGGTTTTGACAATGCTGTATTACCTGTCATTTACAATTACATGTGCTTTGTAAGTTCAATTAGTTTATATAAAGGTCAGTGTGGTGATTAATTTAGTTTTGATTATCTGCATCCTATCCTCTCTGACAGAATACAATAGTTTTGTGTGAGGTACAGAGCAGAATTTAAGTTGTTAATGGCTGAAAATATTATATCGATCCGCTCGATGAAGGCACGCATTTCTCATTCACATCACCCTGTTTATGGACGCTGCCAAGAATGGAGATTAAGATCATTGAATAATTCAAGTTTTATGAAATATTTTATTAAAATATGCAAAATGAAGCATTATCTATGTAATGAAATTGATATGTAATGAATTTGAAATCAACAGACGCAAATAGATAAAGTGCATTAAAAGCACTTAAAAGTGTATTCGTTCACTACTTTGAAACAACACTTTAGAAAAAGGCAAATAGCCCAAAGTCTCAAAATTGACATTATACAGACAGAGGATCATGAGACTTAATACTGCTTTCCTGCCATCAACTCATCATGTATCAAGGGAGAATGCTCCAGACATGAATATAATTTCACGTATGTGTTTTTCTCATTGCTGTCAGCATGGACTGTGTTTCTGAACCTGCTGGTGATCATCTCAATCTCTCACTTCAAGAAGCTTCACACTCCAACCAACCTGATCATTCTCTCTCTGGCTGTGGCTGACATGCTTGTTGGACTTATAGTGATTCCTGTGGAGGCCATTAAGCTGATTGAGACGTGCTGGCACTTTGGAAATGCTATCTGTGGTCTGTTTATAATTATCCTTGGACTGGGTCTCTCAGCATCTCTCAGTAATTTAATTTTTATTGCTGCTGATCGGTATGCAGCTGTAAATCAACCTCTAAAGTATCCACAGAAAGTAACAATGACCAAAAGTTTAGTGAGCATTTTTCTCAGCTGGTTTTGCTCCTCCTTCAATAACACTACAATTGCAATCAGTAATGGATACTTTGATTCTTCACACAGAACAGATGTGTGTTATGGAGATTGCAGCTTCATGATAATTTTGCCTGGAGAGTCACTGACCTTCAGTTCAATGTATGTTTTGCAAGGTTCCCCTTTCTGTTAAACATGTTTTGTTGGACTGTCCAACTTTTAATGTACAGAGAAAACTCTTTTATGAAGTGAGCTCACTTAAAGAGTTACATTTTAGTAAAATGTTGCCACTAAAAGTTTTAGAATTTTTATCACGTTAATGTAAAAAATCTTGTGTGATATAACTTGTGTTTGTTTGTTTGCTGGTTTTTATTGTATTTGTTATACTTGTATTTTTTAAATGATTATATTGACAACCTATAAAGAATCTCCATGACATTGCACTATTTTTGCATTTGTTGTTTAGGAGGGTTGTGGGATGCAGCCTAATGCTCATAAATCACAGGTGTACTCTCTGGACCCTTCACACTTTCCTGACCTTAATCTTGCTGGTACTGGGGAAGTGGGAGTGGCAGGTGAGAAAATCAAGAACTTCTGTGATATGATCATTAATCATATATGAATATTTGAATATAATTGTCAATTCTAGGGTTATTTCTAAATTAAATGTAATTGTTTATTATGCAAGTTATTAATAAATGTATTCTGAAATATAGACCAGTAGGCACCAATATTTGAACCAAAATATGTTGAGCAAGGACAGATTTTCCTTTATTTTACCTTCCAGGCTATTTCATGGATCATGCTGTAAATCTGAAGGATTTACCTGTCAGGTACAAAAAAATAAATAAAATCCCGGATTGACCTAAATGGCTGCCTAAATGCTGCATTAAGTTGTTGATGCATGCATAAAATATTATTCATAAGATAAATTATGACTTTTTTTGTTCTAGGACAGTCTGTAGTAGCACATGCTATCGAGCTGAAACAGAGACAGGCAGAGAGGCCTGGGGGCTCTACAGAGTTCACCATTTTAACAAGGTAATCAGAAAACAGAAGTGGTAGCGTAGAAAATTAAAAAAAAAATCTGAAAGAAAAATACAAAAGTTGTGTTGTGATTCTCTGTCCATGTCAAGATCAAGACTAGTGATATCAAGATCAATGTAAATGTAGTACTATGAACATTGTGCTAACTGAACAGCCTTTTTAGGATGTTTACTATGTTTTTATTCATGCAGGTTGAAATGTTTGGTGTGACTTCGAATGAGACGGGAGAGGAGAGTTCCCAATTGTTGGATGAATTTGTCACGTTACAGAAGGAGATTTTCTCTTCCCTAAAACTTCATTACAGGTCTACAATCGAACCATTTTTCTATCAGTAACCATCATCAATATATCACATAGCATGTCATGTGTTGCTAATTGATATTCATTTTCTTTCATTTTATGGTATTCTGCACTAATTCAATAAAACAGAAGTATAGCATTTCTTTAAGTGGCTTTTAAGCTAACAGTGGTTTTTGATGTCTGTTCACGCCAAGGACAAAATATTTATTGTGAAATATTCATTCATTGCACTAGCTCTCACTGGTCAGTGAATACAATTAAGATTTGTAGCACTTGCTGATAAAATGGTAATTACAATTTCTCTCATAGAGTCTTGGATATGCCCACTCAAGAGTTGGGGCCTCCTGCCTTCCGAAAATATGATATTGAGGCATGGATGCCAGGACGTGGCAGCTTTGGAGAGGTTGGAATGATACTTTAAAACAAAAAGTCAAGAGTCAATGTAATTGTAATTTTTATTCAGGAGTAAAAATAATCTAAAATATAAAAAGAGGAATACATGTCTGCTTTTGAGTCCTTTTGGTGAATGTCAACTTCCTTTATCAGATTTCCAGTGCCTCAAACTGCACAGACTACCAGAGTCGGCGCCTTAACATTCTCTATGAGGGAAATGATGGAAACCTTAAGTATGCGCATACGGTAAGAGACTATTTATAATACTATGTTAATAATATGGTAAGCCAGGTTTTGTGTCTGCAATATTTCCATTCTATTTGTCGTGCTGTTAAAAAAGTAAATATGTTTGTAGGAGATAACTAAAAGAACAGAACCATTCCTTCAGCACAAAAATGGCTGTAGCAGTCAAAAACCCTTTCTTTTTTCCTCGCCGTATTTTAGGTTAATGCTACAGCTTGTGCTGTTCCACGTACTGTCATTGCGATTTTGGAGACACACCAAACCAAGGTAGAATTTGAAGTAAAATGACTTGTGTATTTTTAAACAGACATTAGTTTTATTAATTTTATATTTTGCCTCCCTGTTTGTCTTCCATTAGGAAGGGACGGTTCTGGTTCCTGAAGTTTTGCAGCATTACCTTGGATTGGAAGTGATGGAAAAACCTAAATACACTCCTATTAAATATATAGGACCAAACCAACCCAAGCGTCATACCTCAAAATAACTCTTTAATAGTATATCAGACTTCAGTGAAGTACCGTTTTTGCTGTATTCTCCGTGAATGCAATGTATGTAGGTATTTGGCATAACTATCTCAAACTTCTTGTTTGAGAAGTGATTTTTTTTTCCAAACCAACATTTATGTGGCTTTATCCAAATTTTCAATAAAATGCCATCAGTGACAATTTGTTCCTTAAACACAGATTTAGACAGATTTGTGAACAATATTTGAGAGAAATAGGCCTTTTGTGTACATAGAAAAAGTCTTAGATCTTTGAGTTCAGTTCATGAAAAATGGGGGCAAAAACAAAAGTGTTGCGTTTATAATTTTGTTCAGTGTATGTTTAAGAAACATTGACCCACAAAATGTGCAGCACCCAAGATACCACTATAGTTTTGTGAAACTTTCTTTAAAGAAAGAAAAGTTATGTGATTGTAATTTGTGGACTTTGTGATACTCAATATCTCTTGATACATAGTAGTTATGTAACAATATTGCTGCATAACCCTTGTGGGAACAAGAAGTCAGCTTCTAAAGGAAGCTTCAGTGCACCACTCCTTTTAGTTATATGTGGAGTTTATTTGCAAAAACAGATAACTCAATTGTTCTAATTTTCAAAAATCATGTTTTTTATTATGTTATCATGTTTTTATTGTGTTTTATTATGTTAGTTAGTTAGCTAGCTGTGTATATATATATATATATATACATATAATGCCTGATTCTGGTAAAGAGAGCTGATGTAACAGTCTGACAGCACTGTCTGTGACTTTTCACTGTTTATGTCACTCCGCTTGTCTGTGTTTGCATGTGTATGGTAGACTGTCAGTGGCTGTTTCTGAAGACTTTTACGGGGCTTTTCACACTGCGCTTACGTTCAGCATGCACACGCTTTCTACTGAACGTAAACAACGCTGATTACGTTGATTACGTTCTGGGGTACACTCCAAAATGGTGGAAGACGTTAACTCGGGGAGAAGAATTGTTGAATAAATGGTTATTTTTGTTTTCTTTGCGCACAAAAAGTATTCTCGTAGCTTCGTAAAATTGCGGTTGAACCCCTCCAGTTCTCCTCTGGCATATAAAATAAATAAACAGAAATATAGGTTACCTTGTCCTGCTCCCGCCCGCATAAAAGTAATCTATTTAGATTTTTTCAGTACATCAAAGAAATGTACATGAAATGGTTCTGTAACATCTCCTAAACTCCACAAGATCCCAGCATAAACGCTCCCGATAAAATATTTGTCATTTAGGCTAAACTTCAACATAGGAAAAATTGAAATCGCATCATATGACCCCTTTAAGAACGAATCATGGGAGCCTGTTTTACAGCCCAATTGTTTGGTATTTTAAGATCAACAGTCTTTACGGTTATGACTGTACACAAAGTATGGCAAGACTTCATCAGAAGAACAGTAGGCTAAAACTGAAAGTGAGGGATAGGGACCAGAGCATGTGAGCGGAGCGGAGCGGTAATATTTCCTTAAGAGCGCAGAGCGCCTTTCTGAAGATTCCGCTCCGCTCGCTCAATACGCTCAGCGCCACTCGCTTCGCTCACATGCTCTGATAGGGACCATTGAACAATAACAATTACAACACAGAACTACTGGATCAAAGTGACAGCAAACCTCAATATTCTCTTTAAAAACCCTGACTCCACAGAGAATTTCACAAAAAGTTCAATCACCTGACTTGAACATTATCAAACTACTGTGTGCAGGTTTGAAGAGAAGAGAGTGAAATCGATTCCCTCCTTTAACATATCAGAAACAACTGGCAGATGCTCTGATGAACAGAAAAATTAGGAGATTATTCCAAAGTTGTATGAATACATTCTAAAATGGTGGTAAGCTGTATTACAGTTTTTTGCAATCATTTTTGCACTAATAACAGAACCTTCATGTCATTTTTCAAAACTCTAGACACATAATTCACAACCGATGATCAAAATGCGCATTTTTCAAAACACTTAACACTTTTCCCAAATGCTTGGATACAATACACATGAACCAAAGATCTTTTGTTCATTGAACTAAAATCACCAGTTCAAAATGACACAACTTAACATCAAAGTATTACTATTTCAAAATGCAACTCACACATTACATCTGAATTGAGTGTCTATTCATTTCTTTACAATGATCTAACTATCAATTAATACAACTGCTCAAAATGCTACATAACTGTTGCATTACTCTTGAAGCATAGTTTTTATGGAAAGTGATGAACAATATTAAATGTTTAGATCATGAAAGTGAAGCAACTGAGGACTGAGTATGATCAGTTTCAAGATGCCTGTTGCTAGGAGAAAAAAAAATTCTATATCATTGTTATCAGTATTTGTTTTTCCTATTTTTAGAGGGTAGTAGAGCTGGAAGCTGATGAAAACCATTCTTGGATGAGGCAGGCTTTACCCTGGCCATGACATGGAGGAGAGGTTGAGAGCCCAGCGGTTGAGAGGGGCCCAGAACGATGTTTGCTGGGGGGCCCTACCACCCCCCACTGAATGTGATTTTGAGGGGACCCCATAGCAAAATCAGTGCAATGGGCCCAGAATTCCTAACAACAGCACTGAGTGCAATCATGGTTTCAGGCCCATCCACAGTTTATCACCTTGTATTTACCCCATTCTCCCCTTTCCTTACTGTAAATGATTGTACTAAAAACTACACAGTGAAATTATGGGTATATTTTGTGTGGGTGATCTAAAGTAATGTTCCTATGATATTTCATAATAAATTAGTTTTTAAAACCAATGCTTCTGCGAATACAAGGCTTCTTTAAAGATATGAATGCAATATGCAAAGTTTTGAACATTGGGCAGCCTGTGTTACAAATAATGACTGTTTTGAGCTTTGTAGCTAGAGTTTTGAAAAATGACATGAAGGTTCTGAAATTGGTGACAAAATGATTGTTAAAAACTGTAATAAAGCAAAGAGTACTTATACATTTATATTGTGTGTAGTGTCTTGTTTGCACTCAGTTGATCAGGAATCTTTTTTTTTAATTATTATTAGAGTCAATCCTTGGAGGTTTTTTTATATGCAATGTGGCTAATACACTCGGATTTCTGGGCACTAATCTCAAAACATGTGATTACATTTAATAACATGTTCTCCTTTCTCTCATTTTCCTTATTTCATGTTACAGTTTTTTCAACTGCTTACACACAAAATCTTTACTTGTCACACAATTTCTGAAACCTGACACCACACACCAAGTCTACAAAACCATACACTAATTCTCGGCCTTAGACTCAGTTTTCAATTTCATAAAACACTTTTTGCAAAAAACAACACTCAATTCTCTATGTAACACACAAAGATCTAACAGGAATTAATATTATGGCAAAGGTGTTTGAAAATGTTTGCTTTTGAGATGTGTTTGTGATATTTTGAATGCAGTGCTTCACTTTCACAAGAAAACGAGATTTGAGGCGTTTTGCATTTTGTGTGTGCAATTCTTGGATTTGTGTATAAAGTAAAAAAAAAAAAAAAGGGAAAGTTGG
>NW_015555720.1:300143-302489 GCF_001515605.1 Sinocyclocheilus anshuiensis
ATCTAACAGGAATTAATATTATGGCAAAGGTGTTTGCAAATTGAGATGTGTTTGTGATATTTGGAACACAGCGCTTCATTTTGCAAGAGATGTGAGGCGTTTTGCATTTTGTGTGTGCAATTCTTGGATTTGTGTATAAAGTAAAAAAAAAAAAAGAGGCAAAGTTTGGAAAATATGTGTAAGCAGTTGAAAAAAAACAGTTTTTCTCGATTGCTAACACACAATTCATGAAACAATTCAATTTTCTCACAACTATAAACACAAAACTACACACCAACTTGTGCAAACTTCACTGTTGATCGACCTACGCCTGTTTATTGGATCACTCTTCTGTCTTGCCCTCTAAATACCTGTTTGCCATTGTCAGAACCTTGCCTGTTTCATGACCATGTTTAAGATGCCCCGTTACAGTTATACAGATATAGTTCATTTTACACATTCCACTGACTCCATTCTAGTGAGCAGTTGAGCATCAAAGCCTTTCAAAGTATAATCCGTTGACTGAAATCACTCACACATCACTGTTGTCCCTGTACAAGTGACAAAAATGTCAATGTTTGTGATTGTGATTAAATTTTATTTTTAATCACAATTTGTTTGTTTTTTTCAACTGCTTACACACCAAAACTTGTCACACAATTGCTGAAACCTGACACTCAAACACCAGAACCACACACCAAATCTGCAAAACCATACACTAATTCTCGGCCTTAGACTCAGTTTTCAATTTCATAAAACACTTTTTGCAAAACACAACACACAATTATCTATGTAACACACAAAAATCTAACAGGAATTAATATTACGGCAAAGGTGTTTGCTTTTGAGATGTGTTTGTGATATTTTGAATGCAGTGCTTCATTTTCACAAGAAAACAAGAGATCTGAGGCGTTTTGCATTTTGTGTGTGCAATTCTTGGATTTGTGTATAAAGTAAAAAAAAAAAAAAGGCAAAGTTTTGAAAATATGTGTAAGCAGTTGAAAAAAAACTGTAATACAGTTTTTCTCGATTGCTAACACACAATTCATGAAACAATTCACTATTTTCTCACAACTATAAACACAAAACTACACACCAACTTGTGCAAACTTCAAACTTCCAGGTCAAAATCAAATACTTTAGTCAAAAACATGTTATCTTTTGTCAGACTCAAACTTTGGCCTCAGATGACACACAAACCTGCCAAATACACACATTACTTCACTGCCTAGAGAACACTAGTGAGATCAATTCAAAACACTTTTACAAACACCTCCTTTTGGGAAATAGGAATCCTTTTGCTAGTCAATGTCTGTTACAGTATACAACGTAAATATAGGAGTGCAGATACAGTCAAATTCAGCAATAAACTTTAAGAAACCTTTACTGTCATTACACTACTGTAAAGAGATCTTACAGTAGATGAAAAGCACAAGAGAAAAGTTCAAAGACCAAACAACTGAATATACAGTAAATACACATTGGAATATACTGTCAGTTATACTTTACAGAAATAAATAAATAATGAATGAATAAATAAATAAATAATTACAGTTTTTCTCGATTGCTAACACACACACTATAACGGATTAATTTGGCCCAACTTTCCAAACCATTCATACAGTTCTCGAAACAAAGACACGTTTCTCAAAACCTTTAACACATTTCACCTGTTTGCACACACGTTCCAATTTGCTCAGTGTTTTCTGCAAAACTCTACACAAAAACGCTATCATTTTGCACAGGTTTAACCATGTTCTCATTCAGAAAACGCAAACACACAATATAATTAACTCAAGCATCAAAAAATGAACATCAACTGAAATCATCATTCAGTCACCTGTGCCACTTGTGCAGTCTGAACTGGCTCATATTTTGTACAGTTGGTTTGATCACATAATTAGAAACAAGTGTGAACAATTTTGAATCGTTGTGTGTAAATGATGACAACTGTGCTTTAGTTGTGTTTAGACTAAAGTCTCAAATCCAAAGAGATATTCTTTATAAAAGTTAAAAGTTAACCACGCCTACCTAAAACGGCTCGTTCTAACACGCCCCCACATATCTACCTCACTATGTGTGAAGATTTGCATAACGCCGCCCAAATGTTCACGCAAAGAAAGAAGGCGTAACTTTTATTCTCGCTGTAGTATTGTTGCCGCTGCCGCCATGTCGTGAAGACGCTGTGTGCTTCGTTGTGAAAGCGAAACTACTTTGTTTGGTCTTTGACCAAATTTTGATTTGGCCAAAAGAGAACGATATCCGCTTCGTCATGTCTAGAGCTGATCTATGCTGGTCGCTGAGGGAATACATCAACTTAGTGCTGTGGATCGCCGGATCGGCTTTCACCGTGGACGAAGTGGAGTC
>NW_015555720.1:302787-311770 GCF_001515605.1 Sinocyclocheilus anshuiensis
TGATAAGTGTTTAAGTGAATGAGAATGTGTTTAGAGTTTTGCAAAAAGAGTGCATGAGATTTGCAAATAGAGCCTAACTGCCTGAACGTGTTTAAGGTTTAGCAGAAAGAGTAAATTGGTTTACAAATTGGTTTAAGCTAGTGAGAATTTGGGGTTTAGTGTTTTAGCAATTCAGAAAAACTGTAATTGTTTATTTATATGTTTATAACATTTATGTGAGTTACTTTGCAACCATAAACAACTTACTGTTGTACCAGATTTGCACTAGATACAAGTAGTGTGTCAAAATTAAGAAACATCCAAGTGGGAAAATTATTATTTTTGGTGTGTGTGTGTGTGTGTGTGTGTGTGTGTGTACAAGTAAACATCTGTAGTTTACATTTTCATCAAACATTCTGGAATTTATCTTGGAAAGCAGTAAGAAAAGGTCAGCTTGCCCTTAGGGCTGTATGCCAAACCACTCTTTAACCCACACACAAACATACACTATGGCAATCTCTTTATTTCCCTGTGCTCTTTAGACAGCCATGAGAATTATCCATGTGTCACTCTCCTTAAAGCTGTGGTCTCAAATCACTCATGAAGGCAGACATCTCTCCCCCCTCTTCAGCTTTTCATTCCATCGCTTGCCAATGTTACTCCTTCAAGGGGGTTGACTCTTGTACTTTAAATGGTCTATTGCTTTCTTCATTCCTCAGGATTAAGGCTACAACGATGTTGGAACTCCTGCCCATACTCATGAACCCACTTATTGGCAACTAGAAAAGAAAAGACAGTGACTAATTTAGTTAATATTGGTATGTTTTTTACAGAAAATATAAGGCTTCAAATGTCTTGGAATATAGCACATGTATATAAGGACATCTTTAATGTTTTTTTTAGCTTAACAGGACAGTATATAAGTAAATAATAGCAGAAATTCCCTTTCATGGGAACTTCGAACTGTGTCCTCTAGGGGTCGCTATGGGGAACGCCTCGTCGTGACCCAAGTGAATGATGTGTGCTCCCGGCGCCTATTTATACTATAGTCGCACCGGTAGTGACGTCATGGCTGTCGCCGGCCAAACGAGTTGGTGTTTTTTCAATGTATGCTTCAGACACGGGACGCAGTGTCTCGTTCCCTACTCAGGGAACCATGGTTACATAAGTAACCTGAGACGTTTTCATTGAAGGTTCACATTTTTCCTTTGCTGTTTTAATTTTCCACGCTTCTTTTCCAGAGTTGTTACCTGCAGTTTGAGCATTCCTATTGCTCAATTAGTAGAGTATGGCACTAGCAACACCAAATTAATGGGTCTGATTTTCCAGGGAATTTATATCAAATCAACTTAACAAATGTATACCTTGAATGCAATGTAAGTGGCTTTGGATATAATATATGATACATAAGACATCACGTGATACAACAATCATACCCCATTTATCGCCAACAATAACAGGGCAGCCAGCATGAAGAGTGTCAACATTTCCTTGACCATTTCTATGAAGATTCCACCAAAAGAGAGCACCATTCTGGAAAGGGATCACATAAAAAATGAAAGTGACAAATATACTCATTGCAACCTATCAGTTGATACTGTAAATCATATAACATAAGAATAAAGAAAAATCCTAATATAGTTATATTCTGTAGTCTAAATGCTTATTTGACTTTGTATGTAATAGCCAAAATCCTGAACCTCTATTAAGGTACCTCTATTGCTGGGATAAAATCCCCTTAGTCGGTGGTGAAAACCTGAGTGCCTGGAGGTGAAAGTTCAAAATTCTAGATAGCTATCTATCAGGTTTCTTCAACAGTTAATTTATTGAAACAACACTGACTCCCAACCCTAAAGCTTTTGTTGTAACAGGATATCCAATGAAATGTCTGATCTCAATTGCAAACAATCTGTTATCACTCAGAATTGCAGGGAATAGCATTCTGAAAGCTGTGCAGAGTAAAGAATGATGTATGGGATTCTATACCTCCACTACAGGAACACTGAAGTTAGCGTAAATAAAGGCTGTGTATCCTCCTGCTTCCACAGAGCTCAGCTAAAGAGGGAAAAAAGTTGTTCAGTGCTTCCAAAACTCACATACTCACGTTCTCAATCCAAACTAAATTGGCAAGATATTGTTTTTTAATTAAAAAAGTAAGCAATCAAGAGCTGAACTATTATTTACTTACATATATCATGAACGTAGCCACACGATTCCCAGTTTTTAGTCTGTACAATGGACTAGAGTCAGACTGCCATTAAAAAAAAAAAAATCACATTATCCACAGTGGGTCTGCATCATGACACACAATGAATGTACATACAAAAATAATTATCAATAGAAAATGTCTGCATTGAAAAACACTTAGTATTTCTGAATTTTTGAAAATGTCTTTTGTACATGAATGTTTTGGAAAATATAGAGTAAAAAAAAATCTTGTTACTCACTGTGGCATGGTCAAAATGAGGTTCATAGTGTCCCCCAATGCCATAATTTACAACTTGGAGATATTCAGCATAAGGAGGCTGCACATTCAACCCAGTGACCATAGTGATGCGCTGGTCCACTTTGCCCACAACTCCATGGGCTGATTCTTTAAGCCATGCACTAAAAGATCATTGACAAAAATTGTAATGTCAGAGCCACTTTACACTTTAAGGAAGTACAAAAAGAGAAAAAATGGGATATTATTAGAAATGGGATATATTATTACTTGTATTATTTACCATTGAAATATGTTGGTTTTAAATGTTTAGTAGTACACTAGCATATAGATGAGCTGATTTAACTGTTCTTAAAAAAAATACTTGTACCTCTTGCAGATGCGATATTCCGCAGTGGACTGATTCACTCCTGATGCCACCACTGATCTTCTGAGCTGAAGGAAAACATGAAATATATAAATTTAAATGATGCAGATGCAGACAGAGACAGAGAGATACAGACAGAGACTTAGAAAAAGTACAAATAGACAGGATCAAAACAAAATGTTCCCTTGCAGTCTCTGTTATGTGAGAATTCCAAAAAGAAAAAAGAAAAAACAGAACTACTAGCAGGGAGTTTCAATCCAGCACAAAAAAAAGGACGGAAACACATGATTTAATGCTCAGTCTGCTCCCACAAAAAGAAAAAGAAAAGAAAAACACTCTGGGTGGAATAACTGACGAGCTGTGAGCACAGTTGATTCCGACCGCATGACTTATTCACGTAATGTGCTCTTCATCTTCTCTCCAGCTCAGTTTAAGGCTGGCTTATGTTGTATGGTTAAATATGCCTGGAAAAGGAAGAAAAACTAGCACACAAAAGTTTGTGTATCTCTTGAGAAACTGGCTTCATACAGACATTTTAAAGAGTCTCTCCATGTTGAGCTGGCCAGTAACTGGCATGCATAGTTTGTTAAAGCAGTAAGATGAAAAGTGAGTGAAAAATGTATTGTTCAGAAAAGAACAAATTAGAAAATGGAAGCAGGAAAAACTCAGCTGAGAACTGGCAATAAGTGAGAGCTCTAGTCTTTGCCAACCATTATCCCTCAAACCAAAAATGATCTAAGTAATGTAAAGGTCTTAATAACATCCCAGTTATGGTCCAAATTCACTCATTCTTGCTTGTACTTAATATCAAAGACAGCATGCTGCATTATTAGTGATGCCTTGTTTAATTTTAAACAAATTACTTCTACATCTTGGTAAAATGCCCATTGCATATCCAATTCTGTATGTTTCCACATAAAGGCACTCACCCCTGGAACGGCATATTCTCTGATGCTTTTAGCTTCAGCTCGGGTGACAAAGCTATGGAAGAGTACAACATAAGGGTGCAGGCTGATTAGCTCTCGTTTAATTGGTTGCAGAAGTAGGCCAGGGTTGCCATTGGTGAAAAAGTCACAGAACAAGCTGGGATTCTCAAAATGTTTTGGCTGTAAAAAGAAAGTAATTTATACAGTAAATTATTATACAAGAAACTATTATTATACAGACAGACAAGTACCAAGTTCACAAGTACACCATTGTTTGAGCCTATGTTGTCATTGTCCAACATGATTGAGTAGCCTAAACAAACAGACTGAAATTCCACTTGGTGCCACTAGTTGTGCGGAAATTACACACTTAACATTTAAAGCAGGTCATTGTTTCATGTGACCTTCTTCATGATCCACATCTGACTGCTGTGCAATTTTCTTCATGCTGTCATGGGAGGAATTCTACCAAACTCCTCAGAGGATTTGCCATAACTTTTGATTTTGCTGCTTTTTGTACTTCCTCTTTTTATGACAGGAATCATATGAAGTTATTTAGTGGAAGTTTAGTGAAAGTTACTCCATTTAGAAATTGCAATGAACCTCGAAATTACTTCTGAGTGGCAATGTATGAAATGTTCTTTTGCTAACATACAGTATGTGCTAACATTTAATATTTGTGTAGCTTACAATACTTCCAAGAACAGATGGTATTGAATACAAGATAGAAGCTCTGATGAACGGTGAACACTACATTGTTTGAATCACAAACACAGTGTGGAATGATACCTGAGAACCTTTTGTTTGACACAGCTTCTCATAGACATTCCTGGTTCTCAGATTGGTGGAGTCAGGCCTTTTCAAAACCAAACTTTGGTTAGTATTTTGCTGCTTTTTGTACTTTCGTACTTTTTGTACAGGAATCATATGAAGTTATTTAGTGGAAGTTTAGTGAAAGTTACTCCATTTAGAAATTGCAATGAACCTCGAAATTACTTCTGAGTGGCAATGTATGAAATGTTCTTTTGCTAACATACAGTATGTGCTAACATTTAATATTTGTGTAGCTTACAATACTTCCAAGAACAGATGGTATTGAATACAAGATAGAAGCTCTGATGAACGGTGAACACTACATTGTTTGAATCACAAACACAGTGTGGAATGATACCTGAGAACCTTTTGTTTGACACAGCTTCTCATAGACATTCCTGGTTCTCAGATTGGTGGAGTCAGGCCTTTTCAAAACCAAACTTTGGTTAGTAACAGGCGGACTTTCATCCAGGAGCTTCTCATACTTCTCCACGTTGAAATGTACCCTACTGTTCACAGGATCTAGAAGACAAGATTGAAATAGCATTGTGATGAAATATGATAAAGAATTTTACATATTGATATATTTAAATTAAATTAAAATTCTGTTATTAATTACTCACCCTCATGTCATTCCAAACCCGTAAGACCTTCTTTCATCTTAGGAACACAAATTAAGATATTTTTGATGAATTCTGAGAGCTCTCTGACCCTCCCATAGACAGCAATGTAATTAACACGATCAACATCCAGAAACATAGCAAGGAGATCGGTAAAATAATCCCTGTGTCATCAGGGCTTCAACCGTAATTTTACGAAGCTACGAGAACACTTTTTGTATGCAAAGAAAACAGAAATAACGACTTTATTACTGTAAACAATTAGTCTCCTCCGCATCACCCTATAGCACCATTTTGGAGAGTATCTACTGAATGTAAACAGCGTATGCTGTTCTGTGTCAGCTGCGCCACGCGGATACGTTGTTTTCATTCAAATCAAAGCGTAAACAACATAGAAAACGTTTCCGCATGACACAGCTGACACAGAACAGCATACACTATTTACTTAATTTGTGTTCCGAAGATGAACGGAGGTCTTACAGGTTTAGAACGACATGAGGGTGCGTAATTAATGACAGAATTTTCATTTTTGTGTGAACTATCCTTTATCTTTATTTATGAGTTAAAAATAAATTGATCTGTTTGGCTTTTTTTCTCAATGTCTCACTCATTGCTGTTGGCTGATAGACTGCAGAGGTTTACCATGAAGCAATAGTTCCTGGGAGATACTGAGGGCGTAAGATATGTTTCCAGTCTAAAAAACATTGAAAATAGTAAACAAGTGTAAATTCTTCAATAGATTGCAAAATGCATCCATAAAAATGAGAATGTTTGGCCCTGTTTATACCTACTATTAAAATCCATTGAGTGATCCAATCACAAGTGGTCAGCCACGACACTTTGCTGTTTACATCTGCTTGTAAAATGTATCTCCTGTGAGCCCAGATTTTGAGGGGAGGGTTTCTGGTTTTATGAAGTCATATTTTTATACATTTATTTTTTATATTTTCCATTTTCATTTTAGTTAAAGTTTGTGTCTTATTGTCATTATTATTACATCTCTATATAGTTTAGTTAGTACGTCAAGTTGAACTAAATGAAAATGAGAAATGTTGCTTTGGTAACTAGCTTAAAATAAAATCATTTTAAGATTTTTAAAATGCATTTAATTTAAAATGAAATACTTTTTTATATTAAAAATGACTTTTTAAAATTGCATTTAATTTCAGTTAACATTCATTTTATTTTAAGTATTTTTTATTTTTAATGAACTAAAATAACCCTGTCAACCAACCAAATAGGCAGTTTTTAATTTAGTTAACTGAACTGGAACACACCAGCATGGTACATTATGAAATGTGGTCACATGAGTTACTGGATACCTCCAAATGTGATTTAACAAACTGTTCAGGACCCTGTTTACACTGGATCAGATCACCCAGATGGATCTTAATACCTGGTGTAAACATATTTATTTTATAAGAAGTACCATACCTTAAAATGAGAGAAAGCTAAATGGTCAAGGGCATCTTCAAGTGTGCCTTCATTTTCTGGACTCCATTCTGTTCCTCGAAAGAGATGAACTGCCTCCTCAAACCATTGCACAGAATGGTAGTAATCTTCCAAATCATAGGCCACCTACAAGCATAAAGCTCTCACAGATGTAGCATAACAAAGATGACATGGAAATGGAAAAAAGCTAAAAAGATGATGACAACCCACATATCTGACACTTGGACTCAAAATGCTTCTTACAAAATTCAGTCAAAAACCATTTAGTCACTGGTTATTCAATGTGTTACTTTATGAATGTTAAAAGAAGTTGCCAATCGTTGGCCAAACAGCATATTTTACTTGGTAGATGTTCGGGTGGTGGTAAAGAGAACAGATGGTACTTATTACAAGAAGACAACAAAACAGGGCTTTTCTTTTTGCATGAAGGAATAAAAGTAGAAATCATTTGGTATGGTATTCACCACAAAAGAGGCACCAGTGAGTCAGTGACTACACAAAATTGAGCAGTATGGAATCTACATCAGGAAGTAACATTAAGCTCAAGCGGGAACACATTCTGAACACATTTTTCCAGAGGTTTTCCCAGCGATTCACAACACATTCCAAACTCTGAGAGCGTGGGCAGTAGTGTTCGAGCCCTCTAATAAGAGTTAAGCTTGTGACAAATAAGAAATGATTAGCTTTAATGCCATGCTATGCTTTGCAGACTGGAAATAATGCAGTGTGTCCTACCTTTCCAACAAGGAAGCAATCATCCCCAGATAGCGTATCAGACACAGGAGGTTTGTAAATATCAACAGCATTTCCATTTGTGATTTGCTGGAAGTGACCTCGCACAAGGCCCTCCACATGTAGATCATACACATCCTGAAGTCTCATCAGCCCCTGCGCTGCTCCCTGAAGGTCTTCCAGCTTGGGTAAGCTGCCTTCCATTCTCCTGTAGCCCTCTCTAAGGGCTTAATGAAAACAGTAAATGGGGGTTGTGATGGGGTAGAATTGAGTGAGAGAAGCAAGCCAGTACAGTGAAAAAAGCACATGAAGCTACAGTTACAGTTTTGAAGCTGTACGGATCAAGGCTTTTCTGAAATGAGTACGTGTGTGAAGGTCAGCTAGCTACCGTCAATATTTTCTTTGGCTTCATTGCTATGGACAACATTCATCCATTCAGACTTGAGTCTTTTGACCAGCTTGAATGCAACAATTGGATTAGCTATGGTAGCTGATGGATCATTGTATATCCCACTGTGCAATGATGTGACTCTTGAGAAGAATCTAAAAAATATCAAAGAATTACTTGGTTGCGATTTTTGAATTATATAAAACAGGGCTGTCCAAACTCGGTCCTGGAGGGCCGGTGTCCTGCAGAGTTTAGCTCCAACTTGCCTCAACACACCTTGACTGGAAGTTTCTATGCCTAGTAAGAGCTTGATTAGCTGGTTCAGGTGTGTTTAATTAGGGTTGGAGCTGAACTCTGCAGGACACCGGCCCTCCAGGACCGAGTTTGGACAGCCCTGATATAAAACGTTAAACATAATAACAACAAATCAATCAGATTTAATTAAAACGACAACTGTTCTGTCAGCTTCAGTGTTGGCATAGTTTTCATGTTAACAAAACAACATGATACAGAAATGCCCCTTTACAATTTTGCCGTTTTAATTTTTATATTAGGCCTAATACAATTTTTAAATAAATAAATAACAACAACAAAATGCTAATATCTGAACAGAATATGACTTGTATAACAGAAAAGTATTTGAATCAATATAAAACACAACTGAAAACAAATTCGCTGGCTTTGTTGAGCAAAGTTTGGCATGGTTCTTAAAATATAGCCTACTGTCGTACAACTTTTAAAACACAGATATTTCTTACAGTGTAACAATTAAACATGACCACATCTTGTTGTACCTATTTATATTGCTTAATAACTTAATTGAGGCTTTAATACATTTAAATAAATGATCATATTTCTTACCTTTTGATATCGTCAAGTCTTTGTATTTCGTTTTCTAAGTAAGTTCTTAAATAATCGATGAGTTGTCTTTCAGCGAAAACTGCTTGCTTCACGCTCATCACTGAAGTGAACATCTCACCGAACGATTTGTCAGATATATTAACTACGTATAAAAATATTAAGAGACTAACGTATGAAGACATCTTGTAAGGTAGATGTTTAAGAGGTCTTACATATTAATGCGCTGAATGCGTTATTCCACAGCTTTTCATTCTTCTTCATAAGCGCACTAAGTTCTCACGCAGGACATGAAAGAACGTGCACATCTCATGATGAGCCATCAGAATTACGTGTGTGTGTGTGTGTGTGTGTGTGTGTGAGTGTGAGTGTGAGTGTGTGTGTGTGTGTGTGTGTGTGTGTGTT
>NW_015555720.1:312196-313792 GCF_001515605.1 Sinocyclocheilus anshuiensis
GTATAGCCTACCACAAGTTGGCCTATAGAATAATACAGAATAGAAATATGATTTTTTTTTTTTTACCCGGAAAGCTCCTTGATCTCATTACTAAAACAACCTTTTTTCCAAATGTTTTGCAGAGGCTTTAAAATTCATATCATTATAGACAAATACAAATATATGTATCACAAATACACATTTATAAGAACATTTAAGAACTTTATAAACGATTAATCTTACAGAAATTAAACAAAAATCTGTTTTAACTGGACATCAGAAGAACAAACATGTTTAGTCAAGGTGTCCTGGTGATGGAAAACGAGTCATTTTGTGATCTTCCCTGGATTTAGGTCTGGTCTGTGATCTTTGCTACTTACCTTACCCATGTCACTTGTTCATGTCCCATATGGCTTTTCACTCTACACATAATGTTAATGTCTTTTTAAATGCAACATTCCACACTTGCAACATTTCAAAAATGTACTAGCACTGCTGTAAATGTGGGTAATGAGGCCCTGCACCACTGCTTTTGTTGGTCTAACTTCCGCACTGAGGTGCGAAAGTTATAGACCTACTGTGTGAATTACCAACCCAGGATAAAGACCTTCCTTTAAAAACGAAATGTCCACTAAACAACCAATAGTATTCCTACTGCTTTCTTGCCACTGTATTCCACTACAAAAAAGTTTTTGACACAATATATCTGCCCTAAAATATTAACACGTAAGGAACACAAGAATTGAAACTGCAATTTTATACTGTACTTAAACAAACTTGTTGACAGAATCATGTTCAGACAACATAAAGCAGAGAACTATAGATGGTGACCATTTAATATAACATTAACATTACTATGTCTTCTGCCTATATATTGTAGTTATAGAAGGGTTTTTAATATATAGCCTATCATTAATCATCTTTAGTCTATGTGAACTTTTCTAGTTAGATTAATTAGAGAAACTATTTACAGTAACTACAACGTAACATGTCTAACCGTTTTCAGTCACTAGATGGTGCCATTTAGCTGTGCTTTCTTGCATTCATATAAAAAGAGACTGTCCACTGATTTAAATACTAGGCCTGTGTTTAATATGGAAAATAAATGCATTGAGCTGTCAGACTGTGGTAACTGAACTTTACAAATACAAGGTTACAAATCCAATTTGATGTTCTAGTTCCATTTTTAATATGCCACAAATTTACATGCCACACACTTTATGCTTTATACAGCTTTTGCCGCTCTTATAAAATATGTCCAATGTTCACTTTGAGTGATGTGACATGTGGCCAAGTATGGTGACCCATACTCGGAATTAGTGTTCTGCATTTATCCCATCCAAGATGCTTTGATCATGATTAATTATTGGACCAAAATCCTCTGAATGTAATAAACTAGAACACTGTCTAACACTTGATGGCTGCTTTGCCAGGTCTTCATAATCAGTTAGCAGCGTAGGTGTGCTATTTGATAGCAATCTTTCATTTGAAAGCCACATTTCTAATATTTGTAAAACTGGACTTTTCTTAAAAATAACAAGACGAGTTCTCTGCACAGACCCTGTGGCCAGCTTTGACTCCTTCACCATGTGATGTATCCCCCCCCCCCACCTTTTG
>NW_015555720.1:313810-320540 GCF_001515605.1 Sinocyclocheilus anshuiensis
GGCTTGCTTAGTTGGGGACATTTAATAATGAGCAATATTGTCTATTTGATTGCACAGACACTACTGGAAGAGAAGAGAACTGAGCTGGACAATGTCATCACTGAAGCAACGATGAACTGACTTTAACAGAATTGAATTTTGTTTGTTAAAGTTACTTAATAAAAAAAAGTTAATGTCAGCTCAGTTTAATTAAATAATGATAGAAACAACTTTTAATTTTACTTATGTATTTGTAAATGTTAAAATTAACATGAACTAAGACTAGTAAATGCTTTATAATTATTTTTCATTGTTAGTTTATGTTAACTAATGTTACTAATGTTAAGAAATGGAGCTTTATTGTAAAGTGTTACCAAAAATGCGAAAAGAATCACAAAAATGTTCTGTTCTTAACTAACTAATATTTTTATTGAGTAAATATTTAATTAATGAACAGGGAAAAAAATCCAAGCTCAAGAAACCACTCAATTAGTATTTTAGCTGCAATATTTTTAGGCCCAAAATTGTATTTTCAATAGGTCATGCTTAAAAAGAAGTACGGGAGAGGGAAGAATTATTCTTGTTAATGTAGACTGAAAATATAATTGCAGTTTTATAGACCCAACTATATTGTACTATACACATTGGCATTAACTGACAAAGCAAGTTTAGAAAATGGATGAGCAGAAATGAAATGCTCTTTGTTATAATGATATCATAGGATGCAAAACTCAAGATCTGATTAGAAATGTTGCTCCACAATAAGTATGTCAAACAACGAGTCGCTAGTTTATTGTTAAAAAGTCAAGCATCAATACGGCATAACATCCCTTAGTCTATGTTAAAGCTTACCATGTTCACATGTATGTTTATATTAATATTTGGGGAGAACAAAACTCACACAATGTGTGTATCTTCAGATTTTTTTTTTTAATGTTTCATCACTACCATAGCCATGATTTCATATAATGACCTGGAATGGTAATGGCTTGCTGGAATGATAAGTTTAAATGTTGATGACGTTAATAAATAGATTATTTTAAAATGTGTCTCTCAGCAGAGGTAATTTAGTTGTTTGGAGGAGCATCTGGTACAGAAATGGTATCCAAGGACTGATGTAACATGAGACTACTCATTGTTGCTTATTACCTTTGTCAGTTAACCCAAAGCAGGATGAAAACATATTTATTACGTGACTCTGTGCTTTAATTAGACCCAAGGGAGGCTTACTAACTGTCATAACGCTTCTTAAAAGCACAAACTATTATTGTTTTGAGTGTGTGGTTAATAAACATTTGCTCTTGTATTGCCTCAATCAGATCGTATTTTAAATAAACAAATACATTACATAATAAATGTTTAACAAATAAATCACATAACAATTCATCTTGTTTATGTTTGTTTAGCTATTTATTTATATTTATATGTTGATTTTGTTTTTCATTTATTTTTGTTTATTTGCATGTATTTTATTTACACATGATTTACTCACTATTTACTTGTCCCCAGTAAAGTTGTAATTACTGGTAATTACAATGTCTCCCAAACACATTATATTTTAGTTGTCCTTTTATTTATTTCCTGAAATATGGACTTTTTAAAATGGTTATGTTTTCTTTCGAATACACAGAAGTATTTAAATGACAATATGACACTATAAAGCACAGGAAACATATGGAATATAGCACAAATACTAGTATATTTAAGACAATTAGTAGTCAGTACATACTAGCTGTATACTTACATTACACACTTTGCTAGTGATAACACATTTCAGAATGTAGCAAGGAACATTCATATCAGAAATAGCTTCTTAACACCACAGACACTGTTGTTATGTATTTGCGTGTACAGTATGCATTAAATTCTAATCTTATTGTCTAACATAAAATCATTATCACTTGACTTTTTCAGATATTTTAAAAACTGCAGGTTCATCCTGTATTCACACTGTAAGTCAAAAGATACCTGTCACAAACAAGGTGTTATGGGTAATATAAATACTGAAAAGCACATATGGATGTAATACGTGATGCCACATTTTGCATACTTATTAAATGTTTTTTTACCAGCGAATGATGGAGATCTGTGTTTTGTCTTACTGTTGTTTAGTACACTGAAAAAAAACCTTAATAGACATAGTGTTTTTTGAGTGAAGAAAGCGCTTTATTTATACAAACATCAGCTCTTTATTTACCCTTGCAATGTAAACAAGCAGAGATCTATCTCCATACTGTTATAAGGTTATACATACACTGTAAAAAATGACCGTGAATTTAACGGTAAAAGAATGTAAAAATGCTACAGTAAAAACCTGTTAAATGGTTAACGGTAAATTCCCCTACTATATACGGTGAAAAACTGTATTGGACATTACATGTATTGGACATCAATTTTACGGTAGTATACCGTTTTTGGAAGTGAAAAATACCGTATAATTTACAGTGAATACCCGTAAATTGACATTCCCAGAATTCCCTGCGTTACATTTCAAATTTGATGTTTTTTTGTTGAAATAACTATGTTTCTTCTTAGTTTTTTCTTATCAGTTTTGTATATTAGGGTTGTGTGTTACACCTAATGTTGTTAAATGAATGTTTATTGCATTATTTCAGTTTCATGTGTGTTACCATGATGGTGTTTAGCGTTTGTGTGAATGACACTGTGCACCTTCTATATATGTTATTATTTAAAAGCTGCTTGTGATGGGCTTTGGCTCATAATGTGACTTTCTCATCACCACCTGCATTTGGTTGTTATCAGTATTACAAAGGTACAAAACAGATTTCAGTACTTTAATAGGTTGGTATATTAACATGATATCAGTTAATGAAATTACGGTATTTAACTGTAAATTTAAGTTAAAACCGTAAAACCTAAAACGTTGCTACCGTAAACGGTAAAATTCCGGCAACCACAGCTGCCGGTTTTTTACTGTAAATTTTACGGAATTTTTTTTACAGTGTATAGTTATAAGGTCTCGCCAACAGTCTGAGGATCCAATGGCGTTACGAGTTTTAGTTACAGCCTCTTTTCATGGGTTAAATGTTTGTAAAACCCACAAACAGACGTAAAGATGACAAATAGCATTGATAAAAAAAAATAAAAATGAAATGTAGAGATATGAAGTTTCCGCCTGACAGCTTGTAGTATTATAAATTTATTTATTTTAATTTGATAATTTTCCACAGCACACCTGACAACCTATTACGGAACACTTGGGAAACACTGTACTATGATATGGGATGTGCTCATTTTAATCTCACATGTAAGATATTTATGTGTATGAATAAGATACTTATTTACAGCAAACATTCCAAAATGCAAAGTATCTATTTCAAATTTCTTCCAAACAGTTTAGTATAAAAATTTGATGGCCGTGTTCAATATTTTATATGACTTCAAAAAAGCATGCAGTGAACATAAATTGCAGTAGGCTAACAAATGACATTGAGCATCATAAATGGTCAGATTTGTTTTTACTTGATAACAGCCTCCATTTCTACATACTGTAGTATATTCACATTTTCACACATATACTTTTAGATCATGTATGTTATACACTACAGTTCAAAAGTTTAGGGTCAGTAAGTTCAAAGTTAAGTTTAAAGAAATTAATACTTTATTCAGCAAATTGACAGTAAAAGTGACAGTAAAGACATTTATAATGTTACAACAGATTTCTCATTCATCTGTTCTCATCAAAGAATCATAAAAATATCATGGTTTACACAAAAGATATTAAGCATTACAACTGGGTTCCAACATTGATAATAATAAGAAATGATTTTTAACACCAAATCAGCATAATAGAATGATTTCTGATGGATGGTTGTAACACTGAAGACTGAAGAAATCACTACTGAAAATTCAGAATAAATGACATTTTAAAATATATTAAAATGAGAGCAGTTTTTTGTTTAAATAATGTCACAGTATTACTGTTTTACTGTATTTTTTTATCAAGATTATGTAAATGTAAAGACTTTCAAAAACATTAAAAAATCTTACCAACCCCAAACTTTTGTGTAGCTGTAGACCAAATTATATTATTATTATTATTATTACTACTACGCTTCATTTGTCTGACATGAACCTTCTCACAATGAAATTCTGAATTACATTTTCACAGAACTGAATATATTTTCATTCTCATAGTTTCTCAACCTGCTTTTATAGCAAATAATGCACATCAATTAAAGAATGAAATTCCTAAATTACATTAAGATCTTAATGTAATTATTTTTTACACTGTCAAATTTACACCTAAAATGATCTAACATGGGTATAACATTATTATTATTATTAAACTTTTTTAGCTAACCTTTTTAAAAAATATATTTAGCAATCCAAACATGATATAGATAGATAGATAGATAGATAGATAGACAGACAGACAGACAGACAGACAGATAGACAGATAGATAGTTAGATAGATAGATAGATAGATAGATAGACAGACAGACAGACAGACAGACAGATAGATAGATAGATAGATAGATAGATCTTTTAGTTACTTTTATTTAGTTATTTTGACTTCTTTATGTGGGTCAATACGTGCACCATAACAAGGCATGACTTTCTTCATATAGCTTCTGAGGCTCTCATCTCTAAGGCCATAAATGAGCGGGCTCAGAAAGCGTGGAAGCAGGATGAAGCAGAAATAATAGATAAAAGACATATCTGCTTGAGACAAGTTTACACGCTGGACAAGAAAGAGTTCTGCGACAGGCTGGGAGAAGGCCATCACGCTGAGGAGCAGCTGGAACCCATGAAGCAGCACTGTGTGCTGAGCCTTCCTCACTGACACCCGGTCCTGCCGCATCCGCCGGGTCTCCAACAGGATCCGAATGTACGTGAAGAGGATAACCACAGCGACCACTGCAAAGAAGATCCCGTTGAGGCTGACTTTGAACAGAGCCTGAATGGGAGAAGCATTGAGCACAGCAGTTTTGCAGAGCACAGGGGTCGAACGGACATCTACGTTCGGCTTGAGCCGCATCAAGACAAAGTCAACGGTGGGCAGAATACAGCTGATGATCCAGAGGCTTAGAACGATGATCCAAATCCATTCAGGTCTCCAGATGGCAGGACGGTGAAGCGGGTAGAAAATAGCTACGTAACGCTCCAATGACATTGTGGAAAGGATGAGTGGGGTGTTTAGAAATGTAGCAGTGGACACAAACAGCAATGGAGCACAGAAGACGATTGCAAATTGTACAAAACTCATCACTAGCAAGAAAAGGGATACAGAGGAGAGCAGCTGCAAGGTGTCGTTGATCAGCATGTAGGTGAAGAGGATGTAACGGGAGCTGTCAAAGAACTGCCTGTGAGATGCAAATGTGTACAGCGTCAGGAGGATGAAGAACAGGAAGGCAATGAAGAACGGAATCACCACACACACCTTCACAATGACAGAGATGTTAATGCTGGACGTCGTGTTGCCTGGGAGGTCTGTCAGATTCTGCATGGTTTCAAGCACTCTGCAGAGCTGAAAGGAAGTTTGCAAAAGAAAATGTATTTAGTTTGGAATGTGGTAAATGAGAACAGTATAGAATAAAGCAGTAGGTATCTCAAACGTCTAATGTAATGTTCACTGGATTATTAATAGGAGATTCTGCATCTGATCTGATTTCCATTCATGAAGTAAACTTTACGCTTGTTCACTCACCACACTGCCTCTGTTGGAAGAGAAATTAAAAGATAATTAGAGATGGGCAGCCCACTTTTATACTGCTGAAGATTTGCTTCATGACAAAGGAATGGGATTTGTTTTCCCAAAGGATGGATTAATTTCACGCTATGAATGCAAAGCATCATTATAGCAATTAACAACCAAACAATCCAAACAAAACAAATCAAGTTGGCTGTAACTTGAAAGAGTGTTTGTGAATCAATAGGCAATGTGCTTTTGAAAAATAATTGATAATAATCATATGCTTTTTTTTTTTTGAACGTTTATACATTAAAAAAAACAAATTCTATGTTTTGTTTTGTATCCGAGGTTTTATTCATCTGGTTAATAAGACTGGATTGTTTGTGCAAAATTGTTGATAATAATCATAAGTTTTTTATAAATATCTAAATATTGTATCCAAGGTTTTATATGTAGACCTAATTTCTTCATCTGGTTAACAAGACCCTATAGCAAAACTGTCTGTTATTAATTATGTGAAACTATTTATTTTCCATTTGTGACCCTGGAGCACAAACCAGTCATAAGTAGCACGGGTATATTTGTAGCAATAGCCAAAAAAAATGATGTATAAATCTTTGTAAAAAGCTTTCAGATTATGTATAAATCTCAAATAAAAAAGGTTACCCTTATGACTGGTTTTGTGGTCCAGGGTCACATTTATTAAATAAGTTATATATCAATTATATGCACTGTTGCATTTAATAAAGTAATTTTGTAGTAAAGTATTTTTCTTTCCTTTCCAACTAATCTGTTATATAAGTTGTCAAATATTCACTGCTGGGTAAGCATATTCAGAATGTTTGTCTGTTTCTTATGGCTAGTCATTAACAGAGCTATCAATTATTGACTGCACTGTCGTGCTCTGCCTTATTTTATAATTTTGTTTGTTCTGCAGTGCAGCAGAAAAAGTTGTACTCAGAGACGAAAGTACATTGGCAGCTCGAACTGCAGTGTCATATGCGTCACTCATAAGGGCAGTGTTACGTATCCCGTCCATGAACTTCCGTCTGCTAGCCATCAGAGGTCACCCTTTCCATTTTCATTGACTCTCGC
>NW_015555720.1:320649-352891 GCF_001515605.1 Sinocyclocheilus anshuiensis
TTACAGAATACTCGGCCACACAAGGATCCAGCGGCTTTTCAAGTGAACATTGGCCAGGTATGGACACTGCAAGGCTGTTGTTAGCCCTCGAGCAGGGCACACGCTCGCTCGAGGATTACATTCAAGAGTATCTGGACATTGCCTATCACTCTGATCTACCGGACTGTGTGTTAATAGATTTTTTCTGTAATGGCATTAAGCAACCGCTAAGGTCTAAGCTCATACTTGAGGGTCCGCGTTCGTCACTATGTGAGTTTATGGATTATGCGTTATTGACTGTTGGCTCTTTGTGGACTGTGGGTATCGCGGAGGAAGAACGTGATACCGCGTCTGTGCCTGAAATGGCGGCCGCACCAGAGCGCACTCGCATGATGGCGGCGACAGCGGAGCCCATTCGCAAAATGGCGGCCACACTAGAGCCCACTCACAAAATGGCGGCGACCGCGGAGCACGCTCACAAGATGGCGGACACAACAGCACCCCGTTATGTCACAGCTGCCCTTCATGAGTCCAGTCAAGTCACCATTGATCCTCCCGAGTCAAGTCAACTCACAGCTGATCTCCCTGAGTTCGGCCAAGTCACGGTTGATCATCATGAGTTAGGTCAAGTCACCGTTCATTATTATGAGTCTAGTCAAGTCACAGCTGATAGTCATGAGTCTAGTCAAGTCACAGTTGATCGTCATGAGTCAAGTCAAGTTACAGTTCATTATCATGAGTCAAGTCAGGTCACGGCTGATCTTCCTGAGTCAAGTCTAATCACAGTTGATCTTCCTGAGTCAAGTCTAGTCACAGCTGTTTTCTCGGTTTTTGATCTGTGCCTGTTTTCCTGGATTTATCCCTTTAGTCTCGCCCTTGTGATCCTGTTCGCCTATCGTTGACCTACGCTAGCCCTAGGACTATTCTTGTGTCTTGCCCGCCATATACCTGTTTGCCACCGTTCGACCCTGCCTGTGTTTCTGACCTCCTCTGATGTTAATAAAGCTTGCATATGGATCCGCACGTCTCACGTCTTGTCAGCCCCGTAACAGGCAGTAAGACACGTAGCTCACAGCTGCTTGTTTTCTGAAGTGCACTAACCTCAAATATGGAGTGAAGAGGGAAACATCGAGCAGCAAAGATTAAACAACAAGCTTTATGATAACGAAGATCTGGAGCATTTAGGGGGGGGTTAAAAGTTTGCATATCCCTGCCTGCATGATTTAGGTCAACAAGAATTGCTGCTGCTCTCCAGCTATTTAACTGGCTGGAATGATGTAAATATTAAACTTGCTTGGATATTGTATCTTTGCTCATTTTAGTTTTAGCATATATGTTTTAATGTAAATCAACTGTAATGCCTTTAAACATCAATATACAGTAGAGCTACCTTAATTGTTATTTTATTTTATTGAATGCATTCTATTTTTTTTTTTTTTTTTACAATTATTTTTTTTCATCTGGATTTTTTTTTATAGGCTTTCCATTCTAACGCTGGTAAAATCTCAGGATTAGACATGCTTTGCAGAAAACAGTTGGCCAAATCTTTCCAGAGTCAATGTGACTAATTACGTGCTTTAGAGGTTGTTAAGAATTTATTTCATCTGGATTTTTTTTTATAGGCTTTCCATTCTAACGCTGGTAAAATCTCAGGATTAGACATGCTTTGCAGAAAACAGTTGGCCAAATCTTTCCAGAGTCAATGTGACTAATTACGTGCTTTAGAGGTTGTTAAGAAGGCCATCAGTGGTAAACCACAATTTTGCATATCAGTGTTATTTGTGTTTCCTAATTGTTTGCCAATGATGCAACTTGCATATGTATATGCATGTATGTATATGTATATACATAGGCCTTCCATTTTAACACTGGTAAAATCTCTAAGCATCAGACATGCATCACAGAAAATAATTGACCATATCTTCCCAGAGTCAAATCCTATGTGATTAATTATGTGCTTTAGAGGTTGTTAAGAAGGCCATCAGTGGTAAACCACAATTTTACATATCAGTGTAATTTATGTTTCCTTATTGTTTGCCAATGATGCAACCCACATATGTATATGTACAGTATATGTACATGTATATGCTGTATATGCATATGTATACGTACTGTATATGTATAGGCCTTCCATTCTAACACTGGTAAAATCTCTAAGGATCAGACGTGCATCACAGAAAATAGTTGACCAAATCTTCCCAGAGTCAAATCCTATGTGACTAATTATGTGCTTTAGAGGTTGTTAAGAAGGCCATCAGTGGTAAACCACAAGTTTGTATATCAGTGTAATTTGTGTTACCCAATTGTTTGGCAATGATGCAACCTGCCTGGCAAGATGAGGAGAAGCTGCCTGATCCCTTTGCACCGAACCAAGTTCCAAAGCAAATGTTTATTTAATGACTTTTTGCTCTGATTAATCTCCTGAGTGATACCTCCACCACACAGAACCGGTCTGTTAGAATGATGTAAATACACTGAACAAAATTATAAACGCAACACTTTTGTTTTTGCCCCCATTTTTCATGAGCTGCACTCAAAGATCTAAGACTTTTTCTATGTACACAAAAGGCCTATTTCTCTCAAATATTGTTCACAAATCTGTCTAAATCTGTGTTAGTGAGCACTTCTCCTTTGCCGAGATAATCCATCCACCTCACAGGTGTGGCATATCAAGCTGCTGATTAGACAGCATGATTATTGCACAGGCGTGCCTTAGGCTGGCCACAATAAAAGGCCACTCTAAAATGTGCAAATTCTTTGGTTATGCAAACCGATTGTTGCAGCAGCTGTCCGGGTGGCTGGTCTCAGACGATCTTGGAGGTGAAGATGCGATATATATATATATATATATATATATATATATATATGTCTTACTGTACAGTTTTAATGTCTTAAGCATTATTGTCTCATTGTTCCATATCTCCTAATATTCCTCATTCTCCTAATATTATCAGAGACACACACACTCTCTCTCCCTCTCTCTCTCTCTCTCTCTCTCTCTCTATATATATATTGTTTTTAAGGTTAAAGAGTGCTCATGGGATTTTTGCCTGTCTTTCAAAATGTTATCAAGTTAAATTTGTAACATATCAAAGCAGTAGTTTTTGGTCTAATAGTGAAGATCTAGACTAGAGTATGAAATTGTCTGCCCAACAGCAATATCTGTCTGGGGAAGATGCTTCTCACAAATATTAGTATTTACAGAGTAATTTATTTAGCATACAACACAACTGATTAAAATATTGACATTTCAGTTGTACTTTTAATTTTTTTGTGAATATTTTAGTTATTTAAATATAATTATGTCCTATAATTATAAACAAATACATGTGTGATTATTTTAAATTTGCATTGAATATAAATTTGTTGGAAAAGAAGATTAAATCTTGTATTGAACACTTCATATGTCATTGCAGACTTTAAATAGCTTATACACAAATTATTATTATTATTATTCATTCTGGACAAGGAGCATCTGATAAATGTAAGTGATTTCTGTTAAAACATGTTAGAAATGAACTTGTTGTCATCATTGACATGTCAGTATATCAAACAATAATAACAGTATAAGTGAATTAAGCTTTTTAAAGCTAAATCTAGCATTTGCATCTAATATAGATTTTTGTTTCTTTCTGAAAACTCCAAATGTCTTTCATATGTAATACAGCTGTAATTTTAACATTTACCATTCCAACATGTAAGGGCTACAGTGAGTGAAACTCAAGACACCCACAATTTCACGAAATTTTCTGTTTGATATTTCTTAGGGAATATAATAATAATAATAATAATAATAATAATAATAATAACAATAATAATTCTGTTTTTTTTTCACAGTGTATTCATTTGTTAAATTGGATCATATTCCATAAATACATGGGCAGCATTGTGGTTCTCCAATATTCAGTCAAATACAGTTTATGTGACAAAGCAATACCTACACCTTACCATCTTCTGATAAATGCAAACACATATTATTCATATTACAAATTGATTACACACCATTTCAGGGTCAGAAAGTGCTTTCAGTAGTTTAAAAATTTATTGTACTGTATATATGGATGAAAAATGAAAATGCTTAAAGTTATAATAATAATAATTATTATTATTACGATTATTATGATGATTATTATTATCATTATCATCAATGGTATTATAATCATTGCCAACATCAATGTGGATTAATATTGCTATGACAAAATAACATGAAAAATTTGGTTGCTTTCTGTGGGCTTTTCATTCCAGCATGATGCTTTACTTCCAAACAGCCCTAATTATTATAATTTTTTACACCAAGATCTAAGAACCCTTTTGTGTGTGTGTCAGGGTTTTGCCCTGACACTCTGTTGTCTTGTGTTTTGTTTCTTGTGTCTATGTTGTCTTGTCAGCACATGGCCTAGTTGATTGTTTTTCTCAGCCATGTGCTTCTTTTAGCCCCTTCTCCTGGTTTCCTCATTACCACACCCTCTTGTTAGCCCTCATTGAGTCCTTGTTAGTGTAATTGCTCTCACCTGTTCCTCGTGTGTTTTCTTCCCTATTTATAGTGCCCCTTGCCCTATTGTCTTTGCTGGTTCGTGGTCATTCTTTCCCTCACTGGGTTTGTCTCTGTCTGTGGATGTGGCTGATTATGTCTCCCTGTCTGTTTGATCTTGTGCTCTAGTCTTGCCGTAGTCTTGTCTCTTGTAATTCTATGTTCTTGTCTTGCTCCTTGTTTTTGGATTTGGTCTGTTTTTGTCTTGTTGCTTTTATTTTAGTATTAATTTAGTTCTCTTAGTCCTGATCTTTTATTTTCATTTATTGGTTGATTTTAGTTATTCGTGTTGGTTAATTTAATTTTTACCTTTATTAGTTCTTTTGTTTTCTCTTGCCTGTCTTGGAGTAATTTGTGTTCCTGTGGAGCCATGTTTTGTCTTGTTGTGGTGTTAGAGTTCCTGTCCTGACTTGTTCCTGTCCACTGGTTCCCTTGCCTGGCATCTGGGGTGCTTCAGAGTTATGGTCAATAAGTATCTGAGCTGACTGAGATTGCTGCAGCCATCCCTGGGTCAGTCAAACCAGTTCCAGGCACCCTTGATTTGATCCAGTCAAGTCCGTACCAGCTTCTCCTGGGCTGTGGCCATTTCTGAATCAGTCAATTAAACCAGTTCCAGTCACCTGAGTCGGCCAACACCAGCTGCTGCTGCTATCCTTGCTAAAGTTAAGTCCATTCCAGTTGTGTCCAAGTCGACTGAGACCACTATGGCCATCACTGTGTCCGTTAAACCAGCTTCAGACACTCCTGAGCACACTGAGATTGCCATCCTTGCGTCAAAGTCTGTTCCAATCATTCCCGAGACCACTTGTTCCAATCATTCCTGAGACCACTACAGTTATCCAAGTTCGTTAAGTTCATTCCAGACTTTCGAGTTGATCCAGACTGATGCGGCCATCCCAATTGCTGTAAAGTCATTTCGGCTCATTCCAGTATTGACCCAGGCCATTATAGCCACCTCCGAGTCAATCAAGTCCGCTTCAATTAACCCTGTGTTGGCTGATCAATATTTTGTCATCCCCCTCATATGTGGAGATGCCTACAGAGGTCGTTGCCGCCAGTTGGGTCATGGCCATAGAGATTGTTCCTGTCTGTCCTGTTATGTCCTCGGAGGCCGTCCTTGCCAGTTGGGTCATGGCCATGGAGATGTGTTCCTGTTTGTCTTGTCAAGCCCACAGAGGTTGTTCCTGCTAGTTAAGTTACACCCACTGAGATCATACCAGACCAGCTCTCGGCTGTTTCTGACGAGTCCCTCTGAGGATGCCCCTACTAGGAGTTCCAGTCACCTGAGTCGGCCAACACCTCTGCAGCTATCAGAGTCGGTCAAGTCAATTCCAGACACCCCCGGTTTGACCAAGATTGCTGCAGTTATCCCTGATCCAGTAAAATCAGTTTGAGCTACCTCTGAGCTGCGGCCATTTCTGAATCCGTCAAGCCAGTTTCAAACACTCCTAAGCTGACCGACAGCTGCTGCTGCTATCCTTGCTAAAGTTAAGTCCGTTCCAGTTGTGTCCAAGTCGACTGAGACCACTATGGCCATCACTGTGTCCGTTAAACCAGCTTCAGACACTCCTGAGCCCACTGAGATTGCCATCCTTGCTTCAATCAAGTCTGTTCCAATCATTCCTGAGACCACTACAGTTATCCAAGTCAGTTAAGTTCATTCCAGACTTTCGAGTTGATCCAGACCGATGCGGCCATCCCAATTGCTGTCAAGTCATTTCAGGTCATTCCAGTGTTGACCCAGGTCATTGTAGCCACCTCTGAGTCAATCAAGTCCGCTTCAATTAACCCTGTGTTGGCTGATCAATATTTTGTCATCCCCCTCATATGTGGAGAAGGAGGGGACCTGCATTTCAACTTATGGGCCTTCCTTATGAAGACTCAACCCATGGGTCCAGGAGGACCCGAGTCAAGAACCCTCAAGCCCTGTGAGTCCAGAGGTCTCTAATTTGTGGCCTTGGTGTCAGAGCCTCAAGTAGCAGTTACGAAGTATTCTCCCAAGCCTCCCGGTCTATTTGACTTGTTTACAGAAGTTATGCCAGAGACCGTTCCAGCCTTTCATGTCACGCCTTCAGAAGTTGATCCTGCCAGTCAAGTCCATTGAGATTGCTCCTACCTATCATGTCATGTCCACAGAAGTTGTTCCTGTTAGTCAAGTCAAGCCCTTTGAGATCGTTCCTGTCTGTCAAGTCCACAGATGTTGTTCCTGTCAGTCGTGTCAAGTCCATAGAGATGGTTCTTGCCTGTTATGTCGGATCCAAAGAAGTGGTTCCTGCCAGTCAAGTTCATGGAGACTATTCCTGTCTGTCAAGTCATGCCTTCAGAGGTTGTCCCTACCTATTCTGTCTGGGCCATACAAAGTGTTCCTGCCTGTCCTGTTATGTCCTCAGAGGTTGTCCCTGCCAGTTGGGTCATGGCCATAGAGATTGTTCCTGTCTTGTTAAGCCCTATAAAATGTTCCTGTCTGTCCTGTTATGTCCTCGGAGGCCGTCCTTGCCAGTTGGGTCATGGCCATGGAGATGTGTTCCTGTTTGTCTTGTCAAGCCCACAGATGTTGTTCCTGCTAGTTAAGTTACACCCACTGAGATCATACCAGACCAGCTCTTGGCTGTGTCTGACGAGTCCCTCTGAGGATGCTCCTACTAGTGTTCCACCTGAAGAGGCTGTCCTGTCAGTTTTGTCCCATCCTTGAAGATTGATCCTGTCTGTCTTGCTAAGCCCACAGAGGTTGTTTCTGCTAGTCAAGTTACTCACTGAGATCATACCAGACCAGCTATCTGCTGCTTCTGATGAGTCCCTCAGAGGATGTTCCTGCTAGTGAAGTGGCGCCCACTGAGATCATACCAGACCGGCTATCTGCTGCTTCTGACCTCTGACTCTGACTTTTCCTCCCTATTTATAGTGCCCCTTGCCCTATTGTCTTTGCTGGTTCATGGTCATTCTTTCCCTCACTGGGTTTGTCTCGGTCTGTGGATGTGGCTGATTATGTGTTCTTGTCTCCCTGTCTGTTTGATCTTGTGCTCTAGTCTTGCCCTAGTCTCTTGTAATTCTATGTTCTTGTCTTGCTCCTTGTTTTTGGATTTGGTCTGTTTTTGTCTTGTTGCTTTTATTCTCTGTTTTCTGTGTTCCTGTTGTGGTAGCACCTGTGCACCTCACAACCCTTTTGTATTGATCTGTTTTGTCAATAAACCCTTGTTACTCACACTGCAATTGGGTCCTCCTTCCAGATCCCTGACAATAACTAAACACAGGTCTGAATGTATGCTAGTGTGGTTTCATTTTACTTTATCTTTACATGTTTTCCTCATTACTACTTTTTACTTGCTGTATTTTCTTGAAATGTTTCATCACTCTGTTCATAGGAAATAAAGACGTTGCTATATCTTGTACTGGTGGTTTCACAACGACAAAATTACATCAAACTCAGTAACTGCATGATGGTATGGATTTGAACAATTCTCATTTAATAGCACCTTTGGCTACTAATACCAATGATGGAAATAAGTGCAGTAAGAATAATGAATATGTAGGAGAGCATTGCTAGAATGTGACCACATTGAAATGTAATGGGTAACAATTTACTGTGTATCATTATACCAAAACTAGTTTGAATTTTATTGGGCACTCCATCCCATACCACTGCCACTCTGTCATGGACCTCATTCCCAATGATCCTTTGGTTGGTCCTGTTGTTCCTACACCAGAGCCTGTTCACAACATGGCCGCCACACCAAAGCCTCATCATGACTTGGCCGCCATTCTAGAGTCTCATCCTGTCATGGCCACCATTTCAGAGCCTCGATCCATCATGGCTGCCACGGCAGAGTCCCCAGCTGTCGTGGATGCCACGTCAGAGACTTCAGCAATCACGGACGCCACTCCAGTGTTTCTGGCCGTCATGTACATTGCACGTCAAGCTACCATGGTAGTCCCTAGGAGTTTGAGACTGGCTTCCAGTTTGGCGGACCCACCACTGACATCAGAACGGGCGGCTAGCATCTCCATCTCTCAGCTTAAGCTCTGCGATCTCAGAGGTTCTTCCACCTTCCCCTGCCCTTGTATGGTGGTCTGCTCCAGAGGCCACTTAAGCCTAACAGCTCAGTCCTATGTTGGCACCAGGACTCCCTGCCTGTCCTGTCACGACCACAGAGGTCACTCTCGAGATCCTTGCCTGTCTCATCATGGCCAGGGAGACCATATCTGAGCTTGTTACTTGTCCTGTTATGGCCACAGAGGCCAACCCTGAATTCCTTGGCTGTCCTGTCAGGGCCAAGGAGGCCATCTCTGAGCCCTTCACCTGTCCTGTCACGGCCAAAGAGGCCTGCCCAGACACAACAAAGGAGGTCATCCCTGTACTCTCTGTCTGCCTTGATAAGACCACTGAGGTCATCCCTGAACTCTTGGCGTGCCCTGTTACAGCCACAGAGGCTGTTGGTAACCTCTCTTTGTTCTCTATTACAGCTCCGCCTGATCCACCGTGGTGGTTTACTGCTCCACATGCTCCTCTGTGGTGGACATATGCTCAGCCTGAGCCATCTTGGTGGTCCCCTGCGTCATCAGCTCTGCTGAAGTGGTCTTCAGCTCCACACTGGTTTTTTTCTGCTCCACAGTGGGGATCTTCAGTCCCGTCTGCTCTTCTGCGGTGGTCATCTGAGATTTTTGGTCCCATCTACAGTACTCAGCTACTGTCTTCAGCTCCACCTGCTCCACCCTGGTTGTCTTCAGCTCTGGCTTGTTGCTCTGCCCTGACTTCCCGCTCTGCCGACTCCGCCCAGACGTCCCTCTCTGCCGGCTCCACCCTGGCTTCCTGCTCTGCCCCGGCTTCCAGCTCCACCCCCTCCACCCTGGCTTCAGACTCCACCAGCCCCGCCTTGGTCTCTAACTCCTCCCTAGCCTCCTGCCCAGCCTGCAGTGCCCTGGCTACCCTTTGGCTTTGCCTGTGTTTGGACTTCGTTTGTGGATTACCCCTTCAATAAATACTGCATTTGGATCCTCTACCTTAGCATCCCACGCAGTGACGGTTGCCAAAACAAGCAATACATATATTATTTAATATATACAGTGTCTACAATATATATAATAATATATACTTATCTTTAAGGTTGCAAATTAATTTATGTGTGAAATGTAACGTTAATGTCACATGGATCAGAAAAATAATCTATTGAGGATTAGAATCTGGCTAAACGGCATTTTATTTATTTATTTATTTATTTATTGCTCATTCTCTTCATTTCTACTCTAGTTTATGCACTAATCTAGATTTTGACTTTTATTGCATGGTGCAAATAAAAGAAATGTGAATGCATGATTGTGTCTCAGTGCTCCATGTCTATCCCCAAACACAAGCAAATCTACATTAAACTCTAGGTGCCATCAGCTAAGCTGATGTCATTCACATGAGTTTTGCTCTGTAATTCAAAAAAATATTTGTTCACAGTGCACATAATTTATTACACTTGATATGGCAATGGCTCAAAAATAGAATCTTATTGTCAGTAAGTATTACAGCAAGACTATGTAATATTTTGTAACTTATTTCATTACCTTCAATTCTGTAAAATTAACTTATATACTTTTTATGGCTACATAAATATTTGAATATTATTGATAATGTATATTATAAATACATATTTATTTCTCTAAGATTATCCTGAATGATCAAAATGCCAGTGGCAATGAGCAGATGCAACTGATCATGTCACACCCTATTGAAATATTAAAAATAAATATGATCATATGCCATAATTTAAATACAGTACATGAGCAGCATTGTGGTTCAGTAACACCAGCAAATCAATATAGTTTCAATGATGGCATATTCATATATCCCTTTTTAAGAACAGTTGAGACATAAGTTACATTCATAATGGTAAATGTAACTTATAAATTTCCAATCACTCACACATTGTTTCTCTTTATTTGTATCTGCATAAATGCAATATTGGAATTATGTGAACTGAAATTATGCATAGGGGGCTCTGGAAAGGGGTAGTACCTTTGATGTCTGGCATGCTGCGCCTTCGGGTGGACAGCTTCACTGGTCCCCTTCCATCCTCTAAATCTCTCACATGTGGCCCCAAGCACCATGCCCTGGTAAACCGCTTCAGCTGGCGGACCAAACCATGTGAGGGGTGGTGCTAACACGGCACCACTGGGCGTAGGACCACCTTGATGTAGGGCGGAAGAGTTCCCAGACAAACTACAACGACCACGTGTCCGCAACCAAGGCGAGCCACCTAGATAGAGGTCATCGGCTGTGGTCAGGCATGGAGAGGGATGGGCGCCGCCATGCAACATTTGCCCTAGTTATGCCATAGATAATGATAATGACAACCAATAACCAACCCATACCGGCTCGGCCGTCGCCCGGGTTACCAAGACACAAACCTGCCACCGCAGACCAGGACGGAGGTGGAAAATATGCTACTGGTCTGTCAAATAACAAGATCAGTGCCAGATGTAACCACCATTGGCACATGGAATGTGAGATCATTGAGAAAAACAGGCAGGTTGGAAGAACTCACCCACGAGATGAATAGATACCGCTGGAACATCTTAGGACTCTGTGAAGTACGATGGAAATCATCAGAGAAACGTCCACCCAAGAAGTTCACAAACTATACTTTAGTGGAAGGGATGACAAACATGAACAGGGAGTCGCATTTCTCATCCATAAAAACACTGCAAACTGCATCATGAGTTGTCGCCCAATATTAAGCCGACTTATCACCATCCGTCTGAGTGCATCAGTGCTCAATATTACCATCATACAGGCGTACGCACCAACATCTGACTACGATGATGATGACATAGAAGACTTCTACGAACAACTGCAGGAAGTATTAAACCAAACTCCAAAGAAGGACATTCTTGTGGTGCAGGGCGACTGGAATGCCAAGGTAGGAGAGGATGCTTATGAGAACTGGAAAAGCACATGTGGGCGATATGGCAACATCAAGTCCAATGAGAGAGGCCTAAGACTTCGGGAATTTGCTAACTACAATGTACTTATAGTGGCTAACACATTAGGCCCACACAAAACATCCAGAAGAACCACGTGCCACAGCCCAAATGGAGAACATCTTAATCAGATAGACTACATCATGGTGCAGAGGCACTTCTCGTCCAGTGTAAACATTGCCAAAACACGAAGCTTCCCAGGAGCTGACATCGGAAGTGATCATGACCTCGTCATGATGTCCTTTAAGTAGCATTTGAAAAGGATCAAGAAACAGGGTCACACCAGGATTAAATTCGACCTTGACAAGCTGAAGGACCCCAAAATAGCAGAAGTCTTCCGAGCAATGATAGGAGGGAAATTTGCAGCACTCAACAGTCTAGATGCCGATGGCACAAACATAGACACAGTGGTGGATAACTTCAACACAACAGTGTTTGATTCAGCCAATTAAATCTTAGGCAAATATTGCCCTGTCCAGAAGCCCTGGGTCACAGCTGATATACTTGATCTATGCAAAAAGCGTAGGGAGCAGAAGAAGAAGAAGATGGGATATGCAGAAGGAGCAAAACAAAATAAAGCAGTCAATCAGGCAATCAAGAGAGGCTTGACAAAAGCAAAGGAGAACTGGATTGAAGAGCAGTGCCAGGACATTGAAGATAGCCTGAAGAAGAATAACAGCAAGAAAGCATACCAGCTGGTGAAAGACCTGACCAACACAAAGCAAGGGCGAACACCAACCATACAAGAATGGTAATTGTCTGACTGAAGAACAGGACATCCTAAAGAGGTGGACTGAGTACTGCTCAGAGCTGTACAGCAATGAAACCACAGGAGATCCAGAGGTACTGAATGTCCCCCCAGCAACCGACAATGACAACTACCCCATCCTTTGCACAGAAGTGGAAGAAGTGCCATACTGAATATCTGCAACAAGATCTGGCAGACAGGAGAATGGCCCAAACCATGGACCCAGTCTCTCATCATCATCCTCCCTAAGAAAGGCAATCTACAACTTTGCCAGAATTATTGTACCATCAGCCTTATAAGTCACCCAAGCAAGGTCATGCTAAAGATCCTACTGAATCGACTGAAGCCGCAGTCAAGAACAAGCAGGCTTCAGACAAGAGCACAGCACAACAGAGCAGACCTTCAACCTTAGGATAATATGTGAGAGATACCTACAACAAAACCTTTACCACATTTTTGTGGACTTTAAAAAGGCATTTGACAGAGTATGGCATGCAGCACTATGGGCCACCATGAGGCAGTACAACATCAATGCCAACCTGATCAAAATGATAAAAAACCTCTATGATAAGGCCACCAGTGTGGTTTACTTCAACAGCAACATAAGGGACTGGTTCAGAACCACAGTTGGAGTAAGACAAGGCTGCTTGCTGTCCCCTACACTCTTCAACATCTTTTTAGAACGAATCATGGCTGATGCATTGGAAGACCATGAGGGGACAGTCAGCATAGGTGGCAGGACAATCACGAACTTACATTTTGCCGATGACATAGTTGGCCTGGCAGGGAAGGAAGAAGAGCTTGCTAACTTGGTAGAGCGCCTTGACAAGATCTCTATATCCTATGGTATGCAGATCAATGCAGAGAAGACTAAACTGATGACTAACAACATCATTGGCTTCACCACTGACATCAGGATTGGCGGTGAGAAGCTAGACAGTGTAAACAGTTTTAAATACCTGGGAGCTATCGTCACGGATGAAGGGTCTAAACCTGAGATACTCGCCAGGATCGCCCAGACCATAGCAGAGCTGACAAAATTAAAGACCATCTGGAGTGACAGGAACATAGCCCTCAACTCAAAGATCAGACTGATGCACTCCCTAGTCATGTCCATATTTTTATATGCCTGTGAGACTTGGACACTAACAGCTGAACTGGAAAGTAAAGATCAGGTCATGGAGATGAGATGCTTGAGAAAACTCCTCAGCATCTCTTACAGAGATCACATCTCCAATGAAGAAGTACGTGACAGAATTGGGCCATATGATAACTTCATGACAGTGGTGAAAAAAACGGAAGCTGAGGTGGTACGGCCATTTAATAAGGTCATCAGGACTTGCGAAGACAGTCCTGCAGGGCACAGTGCCAGGAGGGAGGAAGAGAGGCAGGCAGAGAAAGAGATGGGAAAACAACATTCAGGAGTGGACAGGCCTGACGCTGGGCGAGACCTTGAGAAAAGCTGAGAAGAGGGAGGAATGGAAGGAGCTGGTTGCTAGAGCATCTGTGTGCGCCCCAACGTTCAACCAGACTAAGGGACAGGTGAAGGTGAAGGAAATTATGCACATTTTTGGTTACAGAAATATTTAGGTTTATTGATAGCGTGTATTATAAATACTGATTATTTATTAAGGTTACCATTTCATCATTTATGTCTCAAATGTGTGTTTTTGTTGTAAAATTTTCTCTCAGATGTGCACAAAATGGCCAGTCAAAATGCCAGTGGCAATGAGCAGATGCAACTGATCCAAGCTGACCCCGTCCAGTGGAGCATTTCAGTGGCACTGACTCAGGTCTTCATGTGGCCCTTTGTCTACCTCATGCTTATCTTCCTCATGCTCTTAATAATCTCCAAGAAGGAGACTTTCAGAACAGACATAAGCTACATGCTACATATATGCATGTAAGCGGTCACAGCATGTGCACCACTTACGATTACAGCCACGTGTGTGGAGCGTTATGTGGCCATTTGCATGCCGCTAAGACATGAGGTGATCTCCACCTCTAGAAGAGCCCTAATAGTGATTTTAATGATTTGGATCCTGAGCTCCATAAGCCCCTTTGTTGATATGTTTATCCTCATTAGCACTGCCTCTCGTGAATACTTGTCTCAACTGACACACTGCCACTATGAGATTATGATTCCCGAAAAGATTCGTCACTTTGCTAGGGGTCTTTTGTATATTGTGGGGCTTGTGTTTATTTTGATAGTTGAGGTCTTTTGATATGTAATGATATACCTTGCTGCACGTGCAGCGTCTGGTGACAATAAGAAGTCAGCATCAAAAGGGCAGCACACTATTTCTCTTCATATCCTTCAGCTGTTTTTGTGTACGGCTGAGGTCATGTGTCCTTACATTGAGGCTGTAGTTATGCAGTATGATATTCAAACATACCTGACTGTCCGATTTATAAATTTCCTTGCATTTAGTATCACTTCTAGAGCAGTAAGTCCTCTCGTCTATGGATTTAGAGAAGAGAAATTCTATGCAGCTATGGTTTATTATATCAGATGCAAAAACAACACCATCTCATCTGACACAATTAAACAATCATGACTATCTTTTAGTAAAGTTTTTAACAATAATTCAGTCAAACTACATGGTTGTTAATGTTTTAAGATTGCCTAAAAAACAGACCTAAATTTATATATAAATGTATGTCAAGTTATTTGTATAATACAACACATATTCTTTAGAACAGTTTTGATAAAGGAAATGCATTAAGAGTGGTTAACAAGTACTCCATAATATTTCATGCAAAAAAAAAAAAAGGTTTGTATTTGTCTGGCCAGTAAGGTCAAAGCAAGGTGCCTCTCACATTCAGTATTGTTTACAGTAATAGTGACCTCTGCTGACCAGATTAAGCATGATTACCCTTATGTTGACATTACTTGCTTTGTATTCACTCACATGATTTTTCATTAACATTTCTTTGATCATAAGAATAATCTCTATTGTAAAATGGAAAAGCGGATGCTCTCTCCTGAGCTCAGAGAAATCAAGAGATGGCACCTCCTGAACCCATTCACTCTCCAGCCATTATTGTGAGTCCCATTCAGTGGGCCCTCGAGGACCAGATAATTGAAGCCACCCACTCTGAGCCAACAAATTTACATTTTGGATGTTTAATTCCTCAATCATTTTGTTTTTCAAATGTTTTTCATGTGTAATTTCTATAAAGTTAGGGAATTTACCATACAGACATGGGTCACACTTAATGCAGCAAACTCTCCATTTGAGACCTAGGAAAATAATCATATCAGTGGTTAATACAAGTATCACACCCTTTTGAAATATTAAAAATAATTAAAATTGAAATTGATTTTGAATTTGATTGAAAATCTAATTTTCCAACCTGATTTCATAATCTAATTTTCAACAGAAATGAACACTTTCCATATGTTTCACACATGGTAACGCTTGCGCAGTAGCTCAGTTGCATGGAATTGGACTTAGGATGTGGAACCCTTGGATACGAATCCTGTGAAAAACATTACTCATGATGAAAGTGTTACGGAAGGAGACTCACACAGAAGATTAGAAAACTACAGTATTGTTTTTCAGCAAGAGATGCAGTTGGTTCGGGCAGGTAGTGTTGCTTTGGTCAACGAAAATTATGACTAAATATCGTCGTCAACGAACCTTTATCACGTGACGAAAACGAGACGAGACGCAACGTAAATGCTGGTCATGTGACGATGACTATAATTAAATGTATAATGCAATATTGTTTACGAATATAAACGAGACTAAATGTGGTTTACAAAATAAAAACTATGCTAAAATGTCTCTTCATTTTCGTTGACCAAAACGAGACGAAACGAAATGTTATAACGTTATTTCGTCTCGTTTAGTCGCGTTATTATTATTATTTTGCAGTATTTCTGTTTCCTGTGTCTCACTTCAGGGGCTGCATCAGGTCGCACTGTTTGCAATAGCCCTACTGTGCTGTAACAAGGTGTGGTAAATGGGCAACTCTGGTAACGCTGCCCTCTCATTCATTGATCTGCTAACCGTTATGCTCATGAATAGTCATGGATAATTCTGACTAAAATAAGACTAAAATGCTCAGACTTTTAGTTGACTAAAACTTGACTAGACTAAAAAGAGTATGAACGTGACTAAAACTATAAAAACTAAAATGACAGCTTCACACAAAGACTAAAATTAAAACAGGCCGCCAAAAACAACACTACGGGCAGGTGAGTATTTGAGATTAATATCAGTCTTTAAGGAAGATGAGGAGAGTAACACTGTATTTGGTCCTCACAGGAGATTGTGGAAGGGAGACAGAGGACTGCACATACCTCAGCTGAAGAGTACACGGAGTTTCCACAGAGCTGATGACTGGAACGGACTAGGGAATGGACTGAGCTTCTTGCAGGGCAGGCGCATCCTGATGTCCCGTGTTGAAAGCAATACCTTCTGACCCGGTTGGTATGATGGAGTTTCAGCCCTTCGAAGGTCTGCGGTAGTCTTGCCCCTGCGCACTGCCCGCTGAAGCTGATGGTGAGCTGCGTCCCAGACCCTCTCGCTCTCTACGAAGGAAACGCCCGATTTCCTGAATTTTCCTCTCCGTCTGCACGTTAGATTGGGGATGGTATCCTCATGAAAGGCTTATGGTCACACCTAGGAGGGAAAAGAATGCCTTCCATACTCTGGAGATGAACTGTGGGCCACGGTCTGAAACAATGTCCTCGGGAATTCCATAATATCTGAAGATGTTGTTAAACATGATTTCAGCGGTTTCCATAGCTGAGGGTAGTCCCTTGAGGGGGAGAAGATGACAAGATTTAGAGAATCGATCAATGACTACAAGAACACATGTGTTACCATCCGAGGCCGGTAGATCAGTGATGAAATCAACTCCCAGGTGTGACCAAGGGCGGTTGGAAGTGGGCAGCGGAAGGAGCTTGCCAGATGCTAGGTGGCAGAGATTTGGGCTTATTCTGGAGCATACTAGTGAGTGGACCGGTTACGGAGCTGTAGTGGTAGATGAATCTTCTATAGAAGTTCGCGAATCCCAGACGCTTCGTTGAAGTTCCTTGACGGTGGTTGGAACTGGCCAGTTTCGGATGGCATCGTCCTTCCCCTCGTCCATCTGGATACCACCGTCATCGATGACATAGCCAAGGAACTGCACTGAGGACTGATGGAAGGAGCACTTCTCGGCTTTGAGGAACAGATGAAACTCTCTCAGGCATTTCAGGACCTCCGCAACGTGGTGGCGATGTTCGGCCATGCTCCGGGAGTAGATTAGTATGTCATCAATGTAGACAAGGACGAACCTGTGCAGATACTCCCGGAGTACCTCGTGCATGAAGTCCTGGAATATGGAGGGGGCGTTTACCAGTCTATACGGCATGACAAGATATTCATAGTTCCCAGTAGGGGTCACAAAGGCGGTCTTCCACTCGTCCCCCTCATGTATCCGGATGAGGCTGTACGCGCTGCAGAGGTCTCACTTGGTGAAGACGGTGGCTACGCGGAGATGTTCCAAAGCCGCTGGGACGAGGGGAAGTGGGTAACGAAATTTAACAGTGCTTTTGTTTAGTGCCCGGTAGTCGATGCAGGGCCTCAAACCTCCGTCCTTCTTGGCCACAAAGAAGAAGCTGGAAGCAGCAGGGGACGTGGAAGGGTGGATGTAACCTTGCTGTAAAGCCTCTTCGATGTACTCCTCCATGGCCTTCTGTTCAGGGAGTGACAAGGGATAAATTCTTCCATGGGGCACTGGCTCACCCGGAATCAGATCAATGGCACAGTCCCATGGCCGGTGCGGAGGTAACTGGGAGTCTTTCTTCGGGCAGAATAAGTCACTGAAGGGGGCATAACAGGCTGGAATGTCGACTGACTGTTTCTCGACCGGGCTTTCTATGGAGGTGGAGGAGAGTGTGAGGGCCTCGGAGTGCAGGGGTGATAGCTGAGGAAGATTAGGGAAACAGTCAGGAAAGCAGGTACTGCCCCACTTCAGGACCTCACCAGTTCTCCAGGAGATGGTAGGGTCGTGTTGCACCAACCAAGGACGCCCCAAGATCACATCAGCGGTGGAGTCCTCCAGAACCAGGAGATGGAGTGTTTCCTCATGCAACTGACCAACTTGCAAGAGTAGTGGACCCACGCTGTGACGTACATGCCTTCGGCTGTTACCGATTGGACCTGGTAGGTGGTCTTGGTGGTCGTGGTTGGGAGGAGGGCGTGTATTGGAAAGGAGATACCGGAGGCAGTAAGTTTTACAACAGTGGTGAGGGGCTGCATGTTAACTATTGATGACTTTATGACACTCACCATAGGTCGTGGCGGACGAATAGGGCATGTCGCGATTACATGCCCCCCAGCTCCACAGTAAAAACATAGGCTCTGGCTCAGCCGTCTCTACCGCTCCCAAGGGGAGAGTCGAGTGCCGTCCACTAGCATGGGTTCGTGACCTGGTTCTGGAGGGCTGATGGTGTCTGGCCGACGAAGGAGTGGAGTGTATGGTGAGAGTTGATGTTCCGCAATGCAAGATTGCATACGAGTAGCGCAGCGGATGGATAGCTGTATAAACCGTTCCAAGCCATAGGAATCATAATAGGCTGCGAGCTGAAATTGCACCTTCGGCTCCAGTCCTTGCTGGTAGGTGGTCAGAAGTGCGCGCTCATTCCAGTCGCTGGCTGCTGCGAGGGTTCTGAATTTGAGGGCGTAATCATTTATGGACAGAGACCCTTGACGGAGATGATATAACTGGTCACAGACAGAGGTATCACCTATGGGTTTGCCAAAGACTTCTCGGAAATGTGCAACTAAATTATCAAGGGATTTAGTTACTGTACCAGCTTGGGACCAGATGGTCTCGGCCCACTGAAGTGCTCGCCCTGTCAGCAATGATATGATGAACGCTATCTTGCTGCTTTCCGTAGCGTAAAGATGTGGCTGCATCTCCAGTGCGAGCGAACACTGCAGCAGAAATCCGTTGCACTCTTCCGCCGAGCCAAAGAGCTGAGAGATAAAAAAACAAGCTAAAATGGCATGCTTGCAATTGTGTTTTTATGTCACATTTGTTTTTGTTTATACTATCGGGTAGGTTTAGGTGTATTGCAGATGGTACGTTATTTTAAAATGTCACAGAGCGCTACTGAACGGACATTTCAAGTCAGAACTGCAGTGACACATACAAAACCATAAACGTCACATAAAATGTACCATATGTACATTCATCTGTTCCTAGGGGAAAAAAACGAACACTCTTTTAGCGCCACTTAGTGGAGATTTCACATCGAATATGTCATGACGTATTTCGCATTTTGCAAAAACAGTCACCACAGGTACGTTTTCATCATGAGATCAGGCTCAGATATTCCGCTCAGTCTGGCCATTGGTCTGAGGGTGATAACCTGAAGATAGGCTGACAGAAACTCCTAGTAGCTTCACGAACGAATTCCACACCCGGGAGATAAATTGTAGACCCCTGTCCAACACAATGTCTTCATGTAGACTGAAATGGTGGAAAACTTGATGGAATAGTAATTCTGCAGTTTCCAATTCGGTGGGTAAACCCTATAGGGGAAGTGCTTTGCAGGCCTGGGAGAATCTGTCTACAATGACCAGAATACATGTGTGGTTCTCGGAGAGTGGCAGATCGGTTATGAATCGACTCCAATGTGGGACCATTGTCGCCTAGGAATGGGCAGTGGGACCAGTTTACTCTCAGGTAGGTGTCGTGGGGTCTTAGACACGGCAGACTGATCATCCCTTCACGTATTGGATGACATCCTGGGTCATGTTGGGCCACCAATACCAATTGCAGAGGAGCAAGAGGGTTTGCTGGCTGCCTGGGTGTCCAGAGTCCATGAGGGACATACATAGAGTTGATGGTACAAAGATCCATCCCTCAGGACTTACTGGTGGACCTGGCTCAGAGCAGGTGGCTTCAATTATCTGGTCCTCGATGGCCCACTCAATGGGACTCACAATGATGGCTGGAGGGTGAATGGGTTCAGGCGGTACCATCTCTTGTTGTCTGAGTTCTCTGTACTCGGGAGAGAGCATCCGCTTTGAGGTTCTTATGCCCTGGTCTGTACGTGACGTGGTTGAAGAAGTCGGTGAAGAATAAAGCCCAATGGGCTTGTTAAAGGGTTAGTTCACCCAAAAATGAAAATTAGCCCATGAATTACTCACCCTCAAGGCATCCTAGGTGTATATGACTTTCTTCTTTCAGACGAATCCAGTCAGTCCAAAAGAAGTTAAATAAAGCGCACCCATTCATAATAAAAAGTGTCTCAAACGGCTCCGGGGGTGAACAAAGGCCTCCTGCATCGAATCAATGCGTTTTTGTAAGAAAAATATCCATATTCAAAACGTAATAAATAGTTTTGTTTTCAAGGTTAAAAATGGTCAAAATGTAACTTTAATGTCACCTGGAAGAGAAAAAGTATCCACTGAGGATTAGAAAATGGCTTAACACCATTTCAGTTTTTTGCTTTTTCTCTTCATTTAGTTTGTGTACTAATCTAGATTTTTACTTTTTACCATAAAATATGGCAAATAAAAGAAATGTGAATGCATGATTGTGTCTCAGTACTCCATGTCTATCCCCAAACACAAACAAATCTAAATTTAGCTCTAGATGCCATCAGCTAAGCTGATGTCAGCCACAGGAGTTTCGCTCTGTTAAACTCTATATAAATGTTTGTTCACAGTGCACATTGTCATTTCTTACACTTAATATATGATCATGGCTAAAGAATAGAATCTTATTGTCAGTAAGTATTACAGCAAGATTATGTAGCAATTTGTAACTGATTTCATGACCTTCAATTATGTAAACTGACATTATATATTTTTATGGCTAAATAAATATTTGAAGCTTATTGATGATGTATGCTATATGTAAATATTGAGATTATATGTCACAATGCAATCTCTATATAACTTGGGGCATAACAGTTGCATTCATAATGGTAAATGAAACTTACCAATTTTACCAAATTTCCAATTACTCACATTTTTTTCTCTTTATTTGTATATGCATAAATGCAAGAATGGAATTATGTAAACTGAAATTGTTTGGCTGCAGAAATATTTGAAGCTTATTGATAGTGTGTATTATAAATACTGATTATGTATTTCTCAAGGATTATTCATTATTTATGTCTCACATGTGTGTTTTTGTTATCTAAATTTCTCTCAGATGTGCACACAATGGCCAGTATGAATGCCAGTGGCAATGAGCAGATGCAACTGATCCAAGTTGACCCCGTCCGGAGGAACATTTCAATGGTGCTGACCCAGATCTTTGTGTGGCCCTTCATCTACCTCATCTTCCTCATGCTCTTAATATTCTCCAAGAAAGAGACTTTCAGAACAGAGACACGTTATATATTGTTTGGTCATTCTCTCTTGGTAGACCTAATGTTTCTTTTTCTGACAGATTTTGTGGTGCTCTTATCATACAACTTTGTTTTACTACCTTTGCACTTCTGTATCCCCATCTGCATGTTAATGGAAGCGGTCACAGCATGTGCACCACTGACTATTATAGCCATGTGTGTGGAGCGTTATGTGGCCATTTGCATGCCACTAAGACATCAGGTGATCTCCACCTCTAGAAGAGCCCTAATAGTGATTTTAATGATTTGGATCCTGAGCTCCATAAGCCCCTTTGTTGATATGTTTATCCTCATTAGCACTGCCTCTCGTGAATACTTGTCTCAACTGACACACTGCCACTATGAGATTATGATTCCCGAAAAGATTCGTCACTTTGCTAGGGGTCTTTTGTATATTGTGGGGCTTGTGTTTATCTTGATAATTGAAATCTTTTGTTATGTAATGATATACCTTGCTGCACGTGCAGCATCTGGTGACAATAAGAAGTCAGCATCAAAAGGGCAGCGCACTATTTCTCTTCATATCCTTCAGCTGTTTTTGTGTACGGCTGAGGTCATGTGTCCTTACATTGAGGCTGTAGTTATGCAGTATGATATTCAAACATACCTGACTGTCCGATTTATACATTTCCTTGCATTTAGTATCACTTCTAGAGCAGTAAGTCCTCTCGTCTATGGATTTAGAGATGAGAAATTCTATGCAGCTATGGTTTATTATATCAGATGCAAAAACAACACCATCTCATCTGACACAATTAAACAATCATGACTATCTTTTAGTAAAGTTTTTAACAATAATTCAGTCAAACTAAATGGTTGTTAATGTTTTAAGATTGCCCATGTGATTTTAACAGGCCTAAATTTATATACAAATGTATAAGTTATTTGATTAAAACAACACATATTCTTAACACATAACAGTTTTGATAAAGTAAATGCATTAAGAGTGGTTATCAAGTACTCCATAATATTTAATGTAAAAAAAAGACCATCCAGAGTTTGAGACTGGCCAGTAAGATTTTTGCAAGGTGCCTCTCACATTCAGTATATTGTTTAATAGCGACCTCTGTTGGCCGGATTAAGCATCATTAGTGGAAAAGAGACGCCTTTGTTTACATTACTTGCTTTATATTCAATCACATGATTGTTAAACAACATTTCTTCGATCATAAGAATGATCTCATGCATTACATTACATTCTGAGCCCCTGTATTTAGTTTATATGATTAACCTTGGATTCAAATATTATCAATGTATTTAATGAAATTCAATTATTTCTGTATAAATAAAATAAAGGAAAGCACTTAGCACACATAGCAAACATGTTAAATGGTCTTTTGCAGCCTTCAGGTGCACATCAGTAACATGTCAATCTAACATAGCCCCAAAAAATTTAAATATGTACTAATAAACAATTATTCAGATGTACATGTTGGATTTTTAATTCCTCAATTGTTTTGTCTTCCAAATGTTTTTCATGTGTAACTTCTATAAAGTTACTCTCACTCTCCGTCTAAAGGTTCACTCTCCATTTAAGGCCTTTTAGGAAAATAATAATATCAGTGATTAAAAGTATCACAGCCTATGGAAATAAATGAATTGAATTGAAATAAAAGTACATATGATCATACCCCATAATTTAAATACAGTACATGAACAGCATTGTGTTTTAGCAACATTATCAAATCAATACAGTTTATGTAATGTAATTCATTTCCTTTTTAGGATAAACACATATTACTCACAAAATAGTGTACACACTGCTTCATTGGCATGTTCATAGCAACCTTCAGGTTAGATTATAACATTACAAAGAAACAGTCCCTGTATCTGAATCAGAGTGCAATTCAAACACGTATTGCAGTATGTATAAACAAATAGCCTAAATGAATAATGAAGATAAAGTTTAAACTATTAACAATTATTTGAAAATAAACCACCTACAACATCATGCAAATTAAAGTTGCGAAAATGCCAACATGTTTGCTACGGGTCTATAATGTTATGTGACCTTGCACGCCACTGTGACATGATGCAATCATGACTTCCAAACAGCCTTTGTTGTGATTTCTGTGTATTCTTGTGATTTGGACCCTGAGCTCTATAAAGTCCTTGTTTACCTGTACATTCTTATACTACTGCCTAAGATAAGTACTTTCTGAACTCGCCTGAGAGGTTTCATAACTTAAGGGTCTTCTTTTTTATGTGTACTTTTTCCTATATGAATACTCTTTAAAATGGTTTTAAATGTGTTTTGGAAGCAAATGGTTTAATGGAATAGGTTTTGTGCACTATTAAACATTTACCAAACAGATAACTTGAACTGTCAATATGCTACAAATATATATACAGTATATATATATAGCAACAATACTGGCCAAAGGAAAATATTCCGAAATGTTCAGCATCTAAAGAACAGAATATTTCCCTGCATATCCCTCAGTTTTTCCTCTATATAATGAAGCATAAATGAAATAAAAATAACAAATAATATAAATAATAAAATTAATTAAAACTTTGATTTGATGTATTAAATGGATCAAAAGTGACAGTAAGGACATTTATATATTTCTGTTTATCAAACTTTCATGTTCATGAAAAAAAAAGCATCACCGTTACCACAAAAATATTAAGCAGCACTGTTTTCAATATTTATAATAATAAGAAATGTTTTGTGAGCACCAAATCATTATTTACTGTATTTTTATCAAATAAATGCAGCCTTGGTGAGACTACTTTCTTACCTTTTCTTCTAAATTTTGAACAGGAGTGTATGTGTTTATTTTATTTTAGATTTTTGTTTATTTTATTTCGGTTTCCTTTGCTGCAAAAGTTTCCCTATAGCCCTTGAGGCATGACAACAAGAGCAGTACAAATAGTCCTGAATAATTGTCACTCAGCATGCTGATAATGAAGACTTGAGAAAGTATTTAGACCAATTCACTTTGACACATCAAAGCTGAAAGATAAGTTATTAGTTGAGGTCGACTGAATTGGTCTATCTTAGGCTTTCTTTAGGTATCAGACTACTGTATGTAACTCAATGTAAACACACAGTAGGCTCCTTATGTTGCCGTGATAGATACATTTTTGTCCACTAAGTCTTTTTCTTATCATGTGGACTTGTTTTTCTGCCACACCCTTTTAAGACGTACATGCCATGCTCATCAATTCCTGTGCCTGTTATGTTCTTAATACATGTTTTGTGATAGCTGGAGGAATGTGCCATGTGCTGCAGCTCAATCACTAAGAGCTCAATAGTGTTTACCACAGCGTGTTACAGCCTTTGTGCTGACTTAGTGTGTAAATGTGCGTCAAACCAATCTTTCCTTGAACTTAAACCGCCAAAATCAAGATTAAAGGTCTGAATAAACGGATCAATAGACTGCATGGAGGGCAGAGTCCTATAGCAGTATATAAATACCGGTGGGCAGTGCTGTCAACTTAAAACATTGAAGAGCTGCTTAAAGACAAATACAGGCTAAAGGGATAAACCTAAGTATTTTTTATTAGTAGTAGTAAAAGACTGTAAGGCAATATGCAGGCTTTTAGTAACTGCGGTTTGTGTGCTAGTGGGAGTCTTCTTAAAGGCCGGACCGACTTTCTGGTCGCCAGGAGAAACATGGCAGTCCTGCGACTGAGTGCTGCATGCGTTCAGCCTCTCAAGTAAGATTGCGTTCATCTTTTGCAAAACGTCGTGGTAGAAGTGGGTGTTAGGAAGTTATTTTCAACTAAGCTCTATGCTCATTCTAATTTATTGTCTTCTATTACAGGGACAAGGCTAACGTGTTCTGCAGAAGCCCCGTTCATCAGCGTCTCCTGCGCCTGCCGGAGGTTGGCCGATCCAATAGAGTCGCGTTCAGTCTCGGCAGCAGCCTCTGTGCGGTTCCTTTCACACAGGTAACCTAATGCATAAACGTCTAAATGTTACATATAAGCTATAGACAGTGAACAAATGACAAACTTGTAAAACGCTAGTATAGAGAACGTGCATTTCTGATTCGTCGATTCAGTTAGTCGCATTTTTGCAAATTGCTTTTTTTTTTCTTAGTGAATGCTGCTTTAATGCAGTCAGACACATTAAAGCAACAAAATAACAAATCAGAAATATTTCTTGCAAAATGTCAGATCAACATGATCATGTTTTGCACCCTGGTGACAAGTGTAATAAAATGCATCCCTTTTTTCTTCAGCAGGTTGGAAATCTTTCACATGAATCCCTGATTTGTCGGGCCTCATGTCTGGTCACAGACAGTGCCAACACTTACCTCTCTCAGACCACACTGGCTCTTGTGGATGCCCTCACTCAATATGCCAAGGTAAGACTTGTAAACACTGCATCTTAAACCTATAGTTCACTTAGTAAAATTAGCTTCGCAATTAGTAGATCACTTGATTGCTGACAAAGGTGTTATGTTTCTAATACAATATATATATATTGAATATAAATAAATGAAGTAATTTTACCGTATTTATTTTTCTTAGGCTCTACATACACTCATTGCCCTTCAGAAGCGATACATAACCTCAATAGGAAAACTGACCCCTGCTGAAGAGGACAGCATTTGGCAGGTGATCATTGGCCAGCGAGTGGAGGTAAATGCTGTTCCATTAAATGTTTATTTACTTTTTGTAGAACAGGGTCTGCTTTAGTTTATCTAAGTGTTGTTTACATTTTGCAACAGTATAGATCTTAATTAAGGCAGATCTTGTGGATATCAAGGTAGCCTAGTTATATTTAATTAAAGAGAACACTTGATTTCAGAGCATTCACTGTTTTTTTTGCTTTTTTCAGGTTAGTGATAGATTGGAAGAATCCAAACGTTTTGAGTCAAACTGGATGAATGCCATCAACATCTGCGAGTTGTCAGCAGAAGCAGCCTACAATTCAGGTATGTTTATAAGTTAATAATTAGATTTTATCTACTATTCAGACTAAAAAAAAGAATTATTGTACATATGACTTTTGTCTGGTCTGTGAATTGATTCAACCTTAATATTTTACAGGAGCAGAGCATGCATGCACAGCAACAAAGACTAATCTGCAGGTGGCACAGTGCAAGGTGGAAGAGCTTAGAAAGATCTCAAAAGAAGCAGAGAAAAAACTGGCCGAAACGAAAGCAGAAGAAATCCAGAGAATGGCTGAGTATGTCTCCAGCATTGATATTAATGATCTGGAAGATATTCCAGAGGCCTACCTTCGTGAAGACTAGAAAAACTACATGTGTTCGTGACATTGGTATTCTGTAGCCAGCAGTGAATCACTCATTGAGTATGACTGAATCAAGAATGCACCTTGATAATGAATTTGCAATCAGTATTGGTTATGGAATAACCAATGAAGGCCTCACTGAATTGATATGGTTGATGTTCATAACGATAAAGCAGATAAAATTCCAAAAGAAAAAAAAAACTGTATTAAGTGATTAATGCAGCTTGTAAGATGCATATAGAGGTGAAGCCTGCAAAGAAATTGCTTTGGAAGTATTTGTATATATGTATATATTTTCATATTGTTGGTTTATTTTTTAGTGTAATTACATGTGTGTTAATGCAACAATGAAATCATATCACATGTTGTGATATTCCAGTGTATACAAAGTTGCAATCGGTGCGTTTTATATTTGTAGAGATCAGCTGTTATTTATTATCCTAATAAATGGAAATTTTATTTAGAACAGTTTTTGCAAAATGTGTGAATTCCAATCAATTATTTACTTGAACTGAGTTATGGTGCTTATAAGTTTTACAATGAATTGATATATATATTTCAAATATTTTGTGGAACAGTGTTATTGCATTGTCCAATGCGTTATAAAACTTTTCATTCACACGCAAACTAATTAAATTACATTATCACTATTATAATTACTATAATTAGTCAGTTTTATGTACAAGTTCAAAGTTTTGACCAACAGAGGGCAATGTCAAGCTTTTTATGGAAAAAGGTTTGGCTGCTTGAATGTAAATACAACGTAATAATATTTTAGTGAGTCTAATTACAGTATAGAAGTCTGTTATTAACTGTAAACAAATAATAGTAAATGGTTACCCAAAATAGATTTATGTGATCGTTTACTCAACATGTTGTTCTAAACCTCTGACTTAGCTATTTCTTCTGCTAAACACTAAAGTAGATGGTATGCAGCATGGCACCATACTCTTTTATTGCAAAACTTTTTCAATACAATAATATTTAATATTGTTTTCTGTACAACTGTCATTCCGAACAATATCTACTTTTGTGTTCTACAGATGATGACAGTTTTTCTTTTTGACACTCAATGTCACAAAATATATTTGATACATGTTCTTAAATTGAATTTTCATTCATTTTCAGTAATATACAGCACAGTGTTGCATATTACTTTCCTACGGACATCGAAATTCTGTTCATTAAGGATTGATCTGGCCAGTATTTATACTGAGAATCCTCTAAGTCAAGGGTTTTTCTCTGTTTACAGACCCAGGGTCCCCCACTTAGATTCTCAGTCAGCTCAGGGGCCCCCAGTATAAAACTCTTGCTAGATTTTCACTGTAACATTTTAGAATAACTACAATTGAGAACAAACTATCATGCTACATTGTATAATGATCAGCAGATCTTTATTACAAAGTACAAAAAAAAAAAAAAAATGTTAAAATAGCCTAATAGTTAGAAATGTCTTTGAATTTTATGTTTCCTCTTCGAACTCCACCTCCACGAAAATATTTGTCTGTCTGTGCATCATCAAGATCCAGAAGTTTTTGCATTTTAGTGAGAGAAGAGTTACATTCAGAAGAGGGCCAATAAAAATGATTGATTGGTGTAAATGGCACCACTCAGCTGGGGATTTATCACTCTTGAAACACATAAATAAAACACAAGGATCATGGAAAGCGTGCCCAGCATGGCTCACTCTTTAATCTGAGTGAACCGGGCGACATCTCCCAGCACCCCATTGAGCCAAGCCATTCAATATATCTACTTTTGTAATGTTACAAGGAACATTTTAGCAAATGTAGGCTATTCCAGCGCGAGCAAATGAAGTTAACTAGTTAGAAATGTCTTTGAATTTGATGTTTCCTCTTCGAACTCCACCTCCACGAAAATATTTGTCTGTCTGTGCATCATCAAGATCCAGAAGTTTTTGCATTTTAGTGAGAGAAGAGTTACATTCAGAAGAGGGCCAATAAAAATGATTGATTGGTGTAAATGGCACCACTCAGCTGGGGATTTATCACTCTTGAAACACATAAATAAAACACAAGGATCATGGAAAGCGTGCCCAGCATGGCTCACTCTTTAATCTGAGTGAACCGGGCGACATCTCCCAGCACCCCATTGAGCCAAGCCATTCAATATATCTACTTTTGTAATGTTACAAGGAACATTTTAGCAAATGTAGACGTGCCCAACATGGCTCACTCTTTAATCTGAGTGAACCGGGCGACATTTCCCAGCACCCCATTGAGCCAAGCCATTCAATATATCTACTTTTGTAATGTTACAAGGAACATTTTAGCAAATGTAGGCTATTCCAGCGCGAGCAAATGAAGTTAACGAATCTGTAATAGTAGCGCTGACAACACAGATGCACAGCCTATATTAGATGATTGAACATATATCGATTAAAGGAGCTTCAAAAAAAACCTAAAGACATCCCGGGACACTCTTTCGCTTTTTGACCTTGTGCAGCCTTGTTTTCTCCATTTATTTTGCTGTTGCTATCATAATTTCATCAATCGTTTGTGTCCGAAAGAAAGTAAATGCTAACTGCATTGCACAGCTCCCATTGCTCCGCATTGTTTACGGGTTTATTTTTAGTCGGAACCGCTGCTGGACTGAAGGTACCGCCCACGCGCGGCTCGGCTGCTGTGGATCAGACACAGAGTTGGTTCAACGAGTAGGAACTCGCTACTGCAGTCTGAAACCATGGCAGAGGAAGTAAGACACATCTTTGGGAATAGCACGTTTTTCCATGGACTTCTATCTCTCGTGGGGCTTCTGTTGAGCGCCTGCACTGGTGGGTACTTCATCTTTTCCAGGATGATAACGTGTCATCTTGAATTGGATTTACCTTAAAGTTAACATGCGAGTTTGCGGTGAAGTTTACCTAGCGAGCTGGGATGTCTGCGATATGGGTAAATGCTCCGTTAGCTGTTAAACCTAAAATTAACTGTTATTTAACTAACAATAATAAGCTCTTTATCTAATTTTAGAAATAATTATTTTTTTTATCTAAAGCTGCCCAAAACAGCAGAGCGTGTGTCAGCCTATATTGTCGTTAATACTTTAATTGGCATTTATTTTCTTTTAATATACTTATGTAAGAAACATAGCCTGTACTTAAATGTCAATTAATGCAAAGTTTTAATTATTTATTTTTGTGAGTTTGATGTATGATCTAAGTTTTTTGATTTTTAATTTTTATGAACATCACATTAGACTTTTAGTTAATAGCAATATTACTTTTTATTACTTTAAAGATGCATTCAGTCATATTTAGCTTTTTTTGGCTTATATTTGATATATAAGTGTAAAGGTCATATTAATTTCTAAATAAAATGTCCGAACTAAATAAACAAACAGCCTAGTGAAGTGGCAGCAGTTAGCAAACAAACAAACATAATGCATCCAGTCCAATAGGTGTCAGTATAAAGTTTAAAACCACTGGTAGCTTATTATTGAGAAATACATATTAACAAAAACTTACTAGGTGCATCCCAATGTGTGTATTGTACTTATGCAGTGTTCTATACCATCTTATAGTATAAATGGTGTGAGTAGTTCACTCTGAAAATTCCAAAAAGAAAAGCCAAAAATAAATTACCCAAATTATGCAAAATAATTAACCAAAAAAAAAAAAAAAGTTTGAATTGTACACTTATTGCACTCTACAGTCATTAGACTTTTATTTTGGATGAGAAAATTACATTCTAAAATTCATGCATTTGACAGAAGGGTACATCCCAGCTAACAGAGAACATTCTCTCAACTTACACTGATCTTTTTAAAAAATATATATGTTAAATGTAAGGACAAAACATTCTTAAAGTAATGTTTGTGGAGCATTCATATAACTTTATTCATATTTGATATACATTCTCATAACATTAAGAGAAAACGTTCTGAGATCAACATTCTCTGAATGTCCTTATGATGTTACTTGATGAATGTTCTCATAATGATGATAGAAAACGTTTTGAGAACAACATTCTTGCAACGTCCTTATGATGTCCTTATGATGACACCAATGTATCTGGTGTAGAACAAATGAAAGGGTGGGTGTGTTTAAGCAAGGGGGTTGAGGGATTACTTTAGTGCCTGAGAGGAAAAGGACTGCAGCCACAGAGTCTGAAAGTATTGACCTGTTATTGGGCACTCTGCCAGTGGCACCTTCCACTTCTGTTGCCTTAAATATTAGGTTAAAATAGGAGAAACTCTCTGCCTGCCCTTTAGAAAAACACTGCTAGAGGAAGTGGTATGTTAAACAGAATGACTATAATCATATAGTTTGTAGCCCAATGGGAAGGGTGGAAAAATGGATGCAGCAAGCAACTCTAAGCATAAATAAAGCATTTGCAAAATGGCAGGGTTAGGTCACAGGTCATAGTAGTTCACTTGGACAGACTAGCTGCTAATGTTGGATTTCTGCTGGTCAGACAGGAGAAATGCTGACTTAAGTAATAAGAAACATAAATGGATGTAGAATTAACAGTTACTAGAGTATAGGCAGGGCTCGCAAAATCGCTAGCCCGACGTCCTGGGGCTATTGTGTTTTCCAGTCGGGCTACCAAAATGTATCACCACTCTGCCCGATGGGCTACCTTAAATACAGATCTCCCGCGGGTACTTAAAAACTCATAAAGTGAGTTGTACCAAACTTAAGGCCATAAAAACTTTTAAATACGTTAAATGGTATAAGAAATGTCTTAATTATAATTTCAAGAGGTCTTACAGTTGGGGACCGAAAGACAAGAGTCGCGATACGGCTGGATTAAAGGGGTCATATGATGTTGCTAAAAATAACATTATTTTGTGTGTTTGGTGTAATGAAATGTGTTTATGCGGTTTAAGGGTCAAAAAACACATCATTTTCCACATACTGTACATTATTGTTTCTCCTCTATGCCCCGCCCTTCTGAAACGCGTCGAGCTGTGCTCTGATTGACCAGCTATCCAGTGCGTTGTGATTGGCCGAATACCTCAAGCGTGTGACGGAAATGTTACACCCCTTACCCTTACCCTACTGAGATGCCCTGTCCGGCCGGAGCGACAAGACAAAAACATTAAAACCCATTATAAACGAGGCATTTTTTGCATCCAGTGGGGACATAATTACGGATTATAATGACTTATACTGTCTTTTTATGCGTTGCGTTGCATCGCGCTGCGTAAACATAAAACCATGTCTGCATTTGTGATCGGAGAAATGACAAACAACAAGTGCTACTCCACACTGCCCAAAACTCGCGTTTGAATCGTCAGTGGAAAATTCTTTAAATATAAAAAACGTACTTACATTCTGTGAGTCAGACCAGCCGGCATTGTAGTCTACTCTCCCAGGATCAGGAAACAGTCCTCCATAAAATGCGCTGGACACATCTGAATATTTGGGTTGAACTGTTCTGGAACAGTGTTGTAAATACAACTTAACCACTGATTTCTAGT
>NW_015555720.1:355304-355634 GCF_001515605.1 Sinocyclocheilus anshuiensis
TTCTTTTTTTTCTTCTTTATCATTGGTATATTTTGTTAATTTGTGTAGCTTGTCTAACTTCATGTGATGTTCGTTAGCACCATGTTACTTCATAACTGTTGTTATTCTTCCAATTGCAATAAAAAAAAATAATTACAAAAAAAAAAGAGTGAGCGCTTGGCTGCTGATCCGCCATTTTGGCACCAGTAGTTTAAAACGGTGGACAATATTTTAGCGCTCCTAAAGCGCCACCTCGTGTCAGAGAATGAATTTGTATTTCCAACAAGCCTTTCTTGCTGTTTATGGTCAGATCAATGCAAATATCAACTCATGTTTTTACGCAGCAAACAC
>NW_015555720.1:355954-361437 GCF_001515605.1 Sinocyclocheilus anshuiensis
CTGTCTTCAGAAACGATTCGATGGCATTTTGTTTTTATCTTCGCTCCATGAAATACCTAAAGGAAGATTAGCTTATTGATCGCAATGCTGCTTTGTCCACGGAGTTTACGGGAAAATTCAGTTTGTCCAGAAGCGCCACCTGCTGTCAGCGAATGAATTTACATTCAGTCTGTGTGCAGATTCTGTCTGGCCAAAAACGGACCGAATTTGCATGCCCTGCTGTAAATTTTGACCGGTTGATGAAAAACAAGCTTATGTGGATTCTACACATTTAAACAATTCAGATAAGTTATCTAGAATTATTTATGGAGCAGATAAAATACATATAATCATTTATTAATCAATTATAATTTTGACATATCTTTTCTTAATTTAAAGGCTGAAATATGAGGTTTACCTGTTTATTAAACTTTTTCAAAGCTTTATTTGAACATTTACATTAGATATTTCAACATGCTATTAAACTGTTGTCAGTCAAGTTGTCATTTAAAATCCGAACATCATTGGTAATGTTATTGTTTTAGTGATTATGCAAACAAAAAGTAATTTTATTTGTTGTTTTTTTATTTTAAAATATAAAACTTGGTGAAGTGATTTATGTGTCGGTACTTTTTTAACATCTCCAGCACATGTTAACAATACCGTGATAATAACGATAACCGTGATAATGTTGGTCACTATAACCGTGATAAGAAATTTTCATACCGTTACATCCCTATCAGTACTGTATGTTATCACAGACATTGTCCGACCCCACTCATAGTAAATTTTACTTGTGCAGCTCTTAAAATGGGTCATAAATTGCCTTAAATTTATTTTTTTAAATTCTGCAGATACCCTGTAAAAAGTGAAATAAAATCCTTTCCTTCATATTTGTTGATATTTGTGTATTAAAAATATTTTTGATTGACATTTAAACTCATCTGATTTTCTATATATATATTTTTTATTTGGGCTAGTTAAATTAATTTTCAGGCTACGAAAATCTGAAGAATACCTGCCCGAAGGGCTACCAGGGATTTTGAAATTTTGCGAGCCCTGATAGGGCAGACTGTCATTGAATTGAATCTGTTTAGAAGTAATATTTAAGAGGTTTTGTGATCGTTAAAGAGATTCTTTTTATATATAGGCTATAAATATAAATAATATTATTTGCTATCATTAAACTGTATTAATTATATCTCTGCAATACAGCATTTTGGTCTGGGCAGATGATGAGTCTTTTCATGCATGCATCATAAATCCAAAGTGTATGTAATTTGAAGAGAGAATGCGATTTGAGGCTTTGTAAAATCAGCAGTTTGTTTTTCTGCATTGTGCAAATTGATTGCATAGGGTCATTTCAAGAATACATTTAGTTGACAGGCCATTCACTGCGGTCGCTATCGGCAAATGACATGCAGGCTAATCCAGGGTCACGTAAGGACAGAGTGTCTGTGATAGCCTCGCTGCTGTAGATTGAGAAAGATTTATGTTATGGAAATACAGTCAGCAAGTGTCACCCTGACCGGACAAATTAGACCAAGGTGAAAGCAATGCAGGCTCAACTCCTCCATCATGCAGGTAATGCGTCACAAAAATATAGGTTAGCCTATGTAATTTCCTTGCTGCATGCTGAATGGATCAGCCAGACTGTAAGTTAGGTTAATTGTTTTTTGTTGGCTTCCCTCTCGAAAAGATTCTTAGGTTTGGCTGCTTTGTATGGAGCATAGAAGAAGCCAGTGTATGTCAATTGTGATCCTGAATGTGTGCTTATACGTTCACAGGCCAGTTTAGACGGACTGACTCTTTATTATGTGTGCTGCATCATCCAGCCTGTCTTTGTACTTCATTTTAATCTCACTTAGCCTACATAACTGCAGGCTGAAATATGACAATCATATTAAAAGATTCCTTTGAAGGAGGTCCATCAGGAAATGACTATTAGACTTTATTGTGAGCTGAGGCAGCACGGAGCACAAGCCATGACCGCAGAGTTTTGCTGTGAATGTCTTCCATCCTGGAAGATGTGATAATCAGAGGCTCTGTAACTGGGCTGCTCTCCATTAAACAATGTAATGCAGTAACCTTCGGCCCTGGGAAAGTGCTGTTCCTTGTTATGAGTGTATTTACTTTGTTGAAAAGACCAAGATGGCTGATCACAGGCATGTGTTGTGTTTTGGATGATGGGTTTCCTGTCAGGCTTCTTAACTAGCTGGCTTCCCCTGGTCAACCAGCTTCATCAGAAAACCAAGCTAGTAAAATTTGGTGTTGGTGAATATGATAATGTAGCAGGTATGATGTTTCACTTTTGTAGTTTTAGGTCAGTGGCCTAAAACCTTACTGGGAAAATTCTGCCAGATCTACTAATTATTCATTAAAAATAAGATTCATACATACAGTGACTTCTCTCATTATTTTCTGAATTAAATTAAATTCGATATTGTCTGGGAACATAAAGTAAAAAAATAATAATAATGTTAGGGTGATACTGTCCTGATAACATAATGAAAAAAATAAAAATAAAAGGAGCACAATTCTTGAGAGAGAGAGAAAAAAAACTTATTGTTTAGCATTTATAATTTAATTTGAATTTAATTTATGTCATAGAGACCACCATGATTGTGTGTCAAGGTTAATACGTCTTTTAAAAATTAGTGACATGGTAAGAAGATTATTCAGTGTTATTTTAGTATCCCTTTTAGTATTCATATTTTGAATACATTTGTATTTTATATTTTCTTTTTTTAAGTTTCATTTTTCATTCATTTCATTCAAGTTATATGACACAAAAATTTAGAAATTTTGCCTTGTCAACTAGATCAAATAAAATAAGTAAACATGTTTTTTTATTTTAATATTTACATTTTATTTGTAAGTAACTTTTTTATTGTTTCAGTTTCTGTGGTTTAAGTTTTAGTTATCTATAATAACCCTGAGATAGTTCAGGTTGTAAAATGCCTTTTTACCTTGAAAATAGTTTGATTGTTTTATATATTTTAAAATATATATTTTAATATGTACAATAAGAATTTTGCATGTGCTTAAAAAACATTAATAATAAAAAAATGCATTAAAAATGCAACTCCTATACAGTTACTTCTTCAATGATGAGCATGTTTTTATTTTCTGAACTCATTTAAATCATTTTTGATGTTTTGGGTTAATATAAAGTTAAATATGTTGATAAATATGTTAAATATGTGATTCAACTGTCCTGATCTTATCATTAAGAAAAGCTACATTTGTATTTCTTAGAAAAGTGGATTATTAAATTATTAAAGTATTAAAAATTAATGAATTAAAAAAGTAATGCAGAAACTTTCCAAAAGAAAAATTTAAACGGTAAATGATATCATAGTGAGGACCCCTGCAGACCCTCACGACTCTGTGTCAAGCTCAATAATGTTTGTCATTAACCCAATTATCTTGATTGAATGCATAGCATGTCACTGAATTCGTGCATTTAATTTCCCATTATTGTGACTGCATGGCCACAGTCAGTATTTTTGACTTGCAATGCTTATGCATTAACATCAGATCAGTGCAATATGCATTGACCATATTTAGATCTTTTCCGGTGCATCACTCATGTGATTGGTGTTGAACGTCCTCTAGTTTCCTTACAGAATCAAATCCATCTGTTCATACTGCTCTGAGAGCCCCCTCTGTCTGGGCATTGGAACAAAGAGGGCATTTTATGTGCAATGATCTTCCATGCTGTCTTTGTAATTGTTAGTTGCTGTGGAAGTTTTTAACGAGGGCTACCGGGCAGGAACACAGTCCATGTGCTGTGATGTTGATGAGGCCTCGGCTGCGTTCTCTTTAGCTGTTGATGTATGAGGTAATCACAGGGACATGGAGGGTGTGGGGTCCTTATGGACCTGCAGAGACATGAAGGTGGTTTTGCTGCATTTTATTTGTTATGGTAAATATGACCGCATGCTACCCCATGAGAGCACGAGTCCATGGTTTTGTATGACAGGGAAGCTTTATTGTCGAACTTGTAATAATTATTCAGCAGCCTTATAAGGATTTCCTGTTGAACTGGGTTAACTTCTGACAGGAATAGGCTTTGGTGGGTGAATCTTCAGAGACTTGACTAAATTATGTGTCCTGTATTACTACCATATGATGTTTTATTAACAAGGTTCGGGAGGAGCTCGTCAGATACTTAGCCTAATTAACACAGGTGTGGAGCACACTCAAGTTAATCAACACCATGATATAAATTCAGCTGACTTACCTCTATCCATTGACGGTTTATCAGCATCCCTCCTCCGCCCTATCTCCTCACTTCGAGTTCATACTACACTTATACGAGGGGGGGGTACTCTAGGTTCGGGCCATTCCCGAGCTTGGAGCCCTTCCCCGGACAGCACGCCAAATATGCATTACCATACTTCAGCTAATTATATGTAAGCGTGAACTCGTGAATTGAGATAATGTGATATGGGTCAATCAATGACATAAGTGTCATGTCAACAATAAAGAGAATTCTTAAAAAAAAAAAAAATAAATAAAAAACTTAAAAACACATGCGATGTTTTTAAATATTAAAATATAAATTTATATTTTTAATAATAAACTATACTCTAAGGAATTTTTCAAATATCATGAATTAATAATTAATAAATATCATTACATTTTTTGGTGAGTCGCACTCATAACATTTTACAACCAGAAAGAACCTTCTGACTTTGTCATAAAAAAGTTGTTACATTTTTTTAAACCTCTTGAACTTGACATAAAAAGGTTCTCTATGATATCATTTTCTACTTTTATGATAGGCTATATTTTTTTTCCTGTATATGTATCTGTCTGGTTGTGCGAAATGATTGTTGGTTGTGCCACATGACTTTTTACTGGACTTTTTAATAAGTAACTTACAATAAGGTTATAATAAATAACTTTTTAATAAGGTTTCTTCTCAATAATTTATTTATTTCAATGAGGCTTTTTCTTAATCATGATATCAAGACAGTTGTGTCACCCAGACATTATTAATTTATGCTCCCAAAAAAAAAAGATTATTATTAAAAAAAAAATAGAAGCATACTGAAGAAGTCACATAAATTACATTTTTTAATGTACTGTATTTTAAAAATGTATAGATTTGGAAAACGAGCATCATGTAATTGACCAGCTTCTCCCCGGATAGAACAATTTATAGCCATTTCTCTCAGAAATTGTTATATTTCACTAATAATTACAAATGAACAGTAGGCAAAATGCATTGAATTAAATGTTTAAAAAAAGTAGAAAGACTGAAATAGCTTTTTTTGTCTATGTCTAAAAAATATATTTTTTATTTCTACACAGAAATGGCAAACAACAAATTGAATGAAATGTGAAATTTTAAAGTAGAAAAACGTAAATATTATTTTATTGTAAAACACTCCAATAATCTTTTATTTGTTCAATTTACAACTTAAAAAAAATAAAAAAATAAAAAATAAATATATATATATATATATATATATATATGTATATTACATTATCAG
>NW_015555720.1:361759-365627 GCF_001515605.1 Sinocyclocheilus anshuiensis
TTCGTTTTGTTTTTGTTTTTTTTATCTGTGGCTTCATCATCTATATCAAGTGTAAACTGACACTTGCAGTATAATCTTTCCCACCTGTGCTAATGTTGCTTTTTGACTTTCTAACTAATGGTCACACAGGTGGAGAAGGTATTAAATCGATGGAATTTGACATGCAAGCAAACTTACGGACAAAGCGCTCAAGCTGGGTGGTATTGGTTATCAATACCGATTAGTGTTCTGGTCTGCCATTTGTGGACAGGGTGAAGAAGAAAAGGGGAGTGTGCAGAGAAAGTAAACTAAGTCTATTGTGTTTTATGTTGACCAAACTGCTGCATTACTTTGCTCTTTAATTCAGTCTTGTTTGTGTGTCCTTCCCTTTGTGACATCTTGGGTGTCCTGTGTCTTTGTTGGCAACATGTCAACCCCCTGAAAGCCTTGAGGAACAACATCTCATCCTTTGATTTTGGCACTTCCTAGCAGACTTGTTTCAGTCGATTGTTTTGGAGGACATATAGAGGGTTTTGACATTTCTGTTGTTGCGCAAACTGAATCATTGTGTGTTCACACTTATTTGTTTGAATTGTCCCAAGTTCTTCAATTGAGCTCTGCTTCCTGTTGGTGTATGCTGAACACTAGACTCAGAAGGGAAGGAAAACAGTTCTCAGTGAGTTTGGGAAGGAAGTCAAAAACCCAGCCCTTGTGTGTTCAGATAGCGTGCTGTTCTGTGAAGCCTCATTTACAGCTCACATTCCTTACCTTAGTCACCTTGAAACTCACATTTTAATCAGGCGTTCAGAGGAATAATGCTTCGTGTAGTGCATTTAAAATGAGTTTCCAGCTTGGATTTCAAATTAGCATCGTTTTTCAGAACAATGTGGTATTCTGAGGAAATTGTTGACTCAAAGCAAAAGAATAGTGGCTCTTTAGAAACTGCAAAAGGAAGTCTTACAGGTCAGAAAGGTGCTAAATTAGGAGTCTCCGACATTACTATAGTTCAGGAGTCAGCTGAACTATGGTTTCTGTGTTAAAACTTTACTCAGTTCAGACTCACAGTCAACAAAAACATACATAAGTGAAAGTAAAAAAAAAAAATGTTTAAAAATACATTCAAATGTACTAACACCGATGTTTAAATGTTTGGGATCTGTAAGATTTTTATTTTTGAAAGAAATTAATACTTTTATTAAGCAAGGATTGATAAAATTGACCAAAAGTAACAGTAAAGACATTATATTACAAAAGATTTTTATTTCAAATAAATTCTGTTCATTTGAAATGTCTATTCAGCAAAGAATCCTGAAAACAATTCTATCTCGGTTTCCACAAAAATATTAAGCAGCACAACTGTTTTCAACATTGTTCATAAGAAATGTTTATTGAGCAGCAAATCAGCATGTTAGAATGATTTCTGAAGGATCGAGTGGCATTAAATACTGGAGAAATGAAAAATTCAGCAAAAAAAATTCAGATTTGCTCCACAGAAATAAATCAAAATTTTTAAATATATAAAAATAGAAAACAGTTATTTTAAATTGAAGTAGAAATATATCATAATATCACTGTTTTACTGCGTTTTTGCTCTAATAAATGCAGCCTTGGTGAGTGAGCATGAGTCTTCTTTCTAAACATTAAAAATGATACCAGCTCCAAACTTTTGAATGATGGCGTATTTTATCATTTTAAAAGTACACCTTTCAAGTAAATTTAGCTGATTAGCACAATATGGTTGACAAAATCAAATGTAATTTGTACTTTGAAGACCAAAATTGTAGTAAAAATGATAATTTCTCTACGAAATTAAGAAATGTAATAGAGAAGCAGTTTATTCTTTTTTTCGCTTATTCTCTTTACTAATAAATGTTATGCCATGAAGATCATAGAATTCTTGATTGATTGGTTGACAAATGTTCCAAAGTCTTCATTTTCTGCACAGCTATGAAGTAGTTCCATGATTTTGACTGCACTTCAGTTCAATATCAATATGCAAATCAGATATGACAAACAATTTATTTATTTTTTTGACAGATGCTTTTTAATATTGGAACTACTACAGTTTCAGCTGCCACGTGAAAGCTAAATGGGACAACTGTCCACACACGCACACACAAAACCTTGTTACTCCATGTGCCAGAATTTAAAGTGTCACTTTCAAACTAAATGTAGTCACCAACACACAACATAGCAGCACTCTTTTAGTCCGGTGGCCCTTTTTTAACCTCTGTTACCCAGCTCCTAAATTACCCACTGTTCATTCACACACAAGGATGAATAACACCGGCACGGAATAATTTTCCACCACTAATACGCAATTTACCCTTGCATTGTTTGCCTTTGACCCCCTCTCATAACGTTAATGGCATCTTATGGAAAGCTTTCTTTGGTTTGTTTCAAAAGATGTCAAGAAGTCAAGATGACAAGTGGAGCGTTGCTTGTGCTTACTGCAGACAAATGAGTCTCAGTAAAGACTTCATTGTTTGGGTCTTGATTTTGGTGTGAAGGGGCGGCAATGTCTGACATCTTTAACGCTAACATTATTGATTCCTATTTTCCTTTAAGTGCTGGTCTTTAATCAGATGTGACAGGTTAAAAAAAAAGACTCGCTATAGAGAGCGAGAGGAAGCATTCCTCAGGAAGAAGGAAAATGTTCAGGGAGCCTGACTGAGGGAGGAGGCCTGTCAGAATGTTTGTGTTTTATTTGAATTAAGTTGGAGGCTTTCTTGGCACACAGAGAATTATTTCATTGTTTCCAAGGAAGTAAATATATCAGCTTTCAGATGTTTTATGACTAATAAGAATGTGATTAACATATGTAGCCAAATATCAATAAACACAAGTCAGGTGGCCTTAAAACATTGATTTGCTCAATCAGAACTGTAGGTCTATGTATCAAATGGAGTCTTTCTGTGAAGTTTTCCTTTGTGGGTTCAAAATAATAATTACAATGCGATTTTGTTTGGAATAAAACAGGTGTGTTGAGAAATGTAATATATATTTCTCTTGTCCACTCTCCAACACTAATAAGAAGCATTTTAGCACTAATGTAAAATGAAGTGGAAAGGGTGTGAATTACGTTTTTGTTTTATCTTGGTATTTTATCACAAATGTACCATATATTGCTGTATATCCAGCACCCGCTTCAAGTTATTTTAGCTGTACAAAAACACTACAGTAATCATGAACTCACTAGTTTGTAGCATTTCCTACACTTTTCTAATGGCTAATGAATTGGAAGTCTTATACATTAACAGAAAATAGCTTAAGGAGAATAGGATTTTGGGTAATACAGTCAGTGCTGTCGTCTTATAAACTGTTTAAATTAGATATTTTCTGGTAAGCTTTATTACTGTTCTTTATCTGCAGCACAAAAAAATGTATGTATAGATAAAATCAATATACAGTAGTTAGTTTCCACTATAATATTGTATTTAAATTGACTAAATTCTTCATTTAAAATAGCTTGAATATAACTCTACACGCTTACCTCATTTAGAATATGTGGATATGCAAATTAGTCCCCGCCTCCATTTAATCACACCAGCTCGAACTACCTACTCCACTTTAACTCGATTAAAGGTGCAGTAGGAGATCTTGGAAAATGCTAACTTTAGCCTGATAGCACTGAAAGCGAACGTCCCACCCTCCCTGCAATCGCCGTCCAAAGCCACGCCCCCTGAACGCATTTACGCTCACAGACCAGAATACCAGAGACAACATTACTACAATAGGCTACATCAGTGGTTCCCAATTCCAGCCCATGTTCCGAAGTGAAGTAAACTTCAACGGATTTCCCCTGCTCAGGGAGTAGGGAGCAATGAACACTGTGTAGGGATCATATCGATCGGAACACAATTCATGCATGTAGCTCACTTCTAACGAG
>NW_015555720.1:365724-366119 GCF_001515605.1 Sinocyclocheilus anshuiensis
GGCTGCACGAACCCGGTGCGCAGAGGTATGCAGATACATACGTTGACAGGCAGGTAGGAAAGCATATTAAAACGCTCGTACTGAGCAGGAAATGAGCTGTTTCAAATTAAACTTGTGAGACTGTCTTAAGTTTTAAGGAAAAAATGCTCTGCAATGGTGTTGACTGATGAATTTGCAAATGGTTTGTCTTCAAACATTTTAAAAACACCAGATAAGTACATGAATTTCACCACAGGGGGTCTTTCATTATCAAACCCCTAACCCGTACGTTCTCCACCATTGTGGATGTGTTCATGTGCGTTTGTTTCATTAATACCCTTACCAAAAAGTAGTATACTTCAAGATTATTTTATTAAGTATACTTAAGTAAAGTTCAAGTATATTTTAAAGTATAC
>NW_015555720.1:366499-370967 GCF_001515605.1 Sinocyclocheilus anshuiensis
TTGATGCTGTTTTATGTCTGATGATCGTGTTAGATTACATGTGGAAGCATCTGTTGTTTCGGTTTCTTCTTCACTTGTGTTTTTTGGAAATTCTGTACAGATAATGTGTACTAGCGCCCCCTATCGTATAACAATGAAAACACAGATTCTAGGAGCACAAGTATAGCTCAAATATATTTAGACTTTTTCTAAGTAGGCTGTAAGTCAAGTCATAAGTCAGTGTCATTTTAAGTATATTTCTGAGAAGTACATAAAGCCCATTTCTGAGAAGTACATAAAAAGTAGACTAAAAGTATACTTTCCTATTTTTTAGTTTAAAAGAAGTATACTAATAGCACACTTGAATAAACTTCTTTTTCGTAAGGGTACCAGAAGACTAATTTGGCTATAGCCTCATAGCGCATTACTGGTTTAGTGGACTAAAGTTATTCTTGTTTCACAGCGTGTCAACATTTTGTTTTTGAGCAAAGCCAGTTTCAGCAATGCCCTTTTTTCTCAGTCTGTGGTTTTACTCCCACATAGATTGATTCTTAGGACAGAGTTTTCTTTGGGGCATCCAACCACAGAGATATTTAAATATTTATGATTTCCTTTTGGAACCCAATATAATCAACCTTAATGCATTCAACATTTGTACAAGCCTTGAGCATACTGTCTCTATTCTGCACAGTAGTGTCTGCAGGCCCAGCAATCAGGTCCTATTAGGGGTCATGAACTATGATAACTTTATTTTCCCTTCCTCTTTTGGCATGAGTAGTTCCATTCTAGCAGAATGGTTCCTCTCACTAAACTCAATGACCATAGCACATGTCTACAAAACAGCATAGCTAATTACCATTGGTATGTCAAGTACAGCTGTTGCATGTCATGTCTCTTTAGCCTCTGACATTCATTATTACACCATTGGCATTGTGACCAAAGGTGAGGCAATTCAACTGAAGTCACAGTGTCTTCTCACTCAAGCTCCCATCTAATGAAGACTGACGGCAAGCTGAAACAATGCTGTATCTGTCGTTAGTCAATCTGTATTTAACAGCTTTAGTCTGGAATCAAAGTTGTTTAACCACAACTATTTCTTTGTTTTTTAGTCATGCACATTAGTGGTCAAACTTCATTTTTATTTGTTGGTTTTTCTCACATCACCCTTTTTTCTGCATGGATAAAATAACTGAGATTTAAAGGGTTAGTTCACCCAAAAATGAAAATTCTGTCATTAATTACTCACCCTCATGTCGTTCTAAACCTGTAAGACCTCCGTTCATCTTCGGAACACAAATTAAGATATTTTTGATGAATTCTGAGAGCTCTCTGACCCTCCCATAGACAGCAATGTAATTACCACGATCAAGGTCCAGAAACGTAGCAAGGAGATCGGTAAAATAATCCATGTGACATCAGGGGTTCAACCATAATTTTACGAAGCTATGAGAATACTTTTTGTATGCAAAGAAAACTAAAATAACGACTTTATTCAACAATTCATCAGCTGCGTCACGCAGATACGTTTTCTACGTTGTTTACGCTTTGATTTGAACGAAAACAATGTATCCGCGTGACGCAGCTGACACAAAATTGCATACGCTGTTTACGTTCAGTGGATACTCTCCAAAATTGCACCAGGGTGACAGAATGACAGAATTGTCATTTTTGGGTGAACTATTCCTTTAAAGGCATAGTTAAACTAAAATGAATATTTTAAATTTTTACCATTGCTTATAAGTTCCAAGTACGTAAACATGATAATCAGAACCAAAACAGATGTTTGTTAGCAGGTCCGAGTTGTAATGGTGCAGCTCTATTCTGGAAAAGGGGGCGGGGAGCAGCAGCTCATTTGCATTTAAAGAGACAGGCCCGAAAAACAGCGTGTTTCTGCTTCCACTCAAAATAGGCATTTTCAAAATGATATAATAAATGATCTGTGGAGTATTTTGAGCTGAAACTTCACAGACACATTCTGGGGACACTTAAGGGACACATAAGGGACTTATATTACCAAAAGGGGCATAATATGTCTCCTTTAATAGTTATATTCTACTCTAGAATTTATGTTCATTTATATGAGCTTTTATTTGTGTATTTTCTGTTTCATTGTAATTTTTAAGTTTCAGTCAATTAGTTTCATTTGTAATTTTTTTTTTGTTTTTTTATTTCTATTTATCATTCATTTATTTTTATTTCAGTCTTGGTTGTAGTAATTTTACTACTTCAAACTTAACGTATTTCAGTTAGTTGCCATGGCCACATTTTCACATTTTGTTTCAGCAATTTATTTCAGCTCAGTTAACAAAGATGATTTTTATAATTGTAGTTTTTGCTTACCATAACAGCACCTATCTGTATGTTTTTCGTTTGTGCAACAAAAATGATGTTCACTTTTCAATGAAAGGAAAGCATCATAAAAGTAGTCCATAAAACTCTTCATTTAATCCAATGCTATAATTGATGTCTTCTTAGGTTTTTTTTTGTTTTGTTTTTTGAGCAAATTTAAGCAGTTATTCCCTACAAGTCTTGCTTTTCTGTATCCACATTAATTTTTATTGTATGGAAAAGACAAGTGTGAACATTCTTCAATTGTTCTTATTTTGTGTTCTACAGAAAGAAAGTAATACAGGACTGGAATGAAATGATGATAAGTAAATAATGACAAAATTATGGGTGAACTTATGGGTGAGTTTAAACAAGATTTTTTCATCACCTCACCCTACCTCAGTCTTATTTCTCATAAAGTTTCTTATATCTTTTATAGTGCACTTCTGGTGACGTTCATCACCTCTCCACTGCCATTATGACATTAACAAAGCATTCATTTAAAATGTTCTCATTGGTCTTGTCTTGCCACATCACCATGGTCTTAAAAAACAACTCTAATCTGAGTGAGCTGTTGCGTGCAAAAGAAGAGTTTGGCCTCATATGTTTCCTGCTTTTTTTTTAAATCTGAAAGTAGGGGATGCATCAACCGGTTTTCCCCTCCCAGTGACCTGACAAAAAGACCAGGGGCTCTGGGACAAGTCTTTCCACACCGAAATGAAGTTAAGATGTTTCACAAGAGAGTGAGGTCAGGTTCGGATCTCAGTTCACGCTGGGGCATTTGGCGCGTGAGACAAGGAGTGGAATGCATAGTGGAGAGCTCGAATATACTGTTGGACCCCATGAACAGCTTGTAGCAGTTAGTGATGTCAAGAGAGAGAAAAACAAACACAAGGAAGGCTTCAAAGACCAGGCATATCTCTTTCATTAATTCATTTCTGATTTGTTTCCGCTCGTTTCCTTCTTGTTCTCACTCATCCTCGCCGTTCCGTGTAGCGACCTTTCGATTTGTTCCTCGTTACCTTTGCCAATTTTTTTCATTTAATGCAGTCACACTATACCTCTCATTTCCTATTGAGTCTTTGGCAGAGTTGGGCTGGCCCTTAGATGACTTTCGCCAGGCCTACATGCTTTTTGAAGTTTTATGTATTGTTAAGCCATGCAGACCTGGATTGAGGTAATGATAGAACCCTTTTAGTTTATGATATCCTCAAGGAAATTTGCATGCTTGTGAGGGAACAATGGTAATTGTATCCATTCATTGCCTTTTAATAACTTAAATGACAGATCAAAGAGTCTACGTTTCATTTTTCTGTTATTTTACATGTTTACAACAAATGCAATGAATACAAATGTGCCTTTCTGGACTTGATTCAGGTATCTGAGGCTGAGGCCATCTGTTCATCTGAAAGAGCAAGATATCTATAGCTATACTGCTGCATAGAAGACTTTATTAAAGAACTATGTTAAAGGAATATTTAGGGTTACATACGGCTTAACTGCTAACTTTGACAGCATCTGTGGCCTGAAAATTATTTCAACGTATCGCTCAGTTTGGAAGAACAAAAAAAGAAATTTGTAACTGTTGTACTTTTTTGGCGAATCTGTGACTAATTCGTATGAATTTGTAAGTTTTATTACAATCTTCTTAGTGCTTACGCCCCACTGACGGTTAGATTTAGGGGTGAACATTCATGCTTTTTTTTAAAAAATTGTATGTTTCCGATTAAATTTCCAACTTGTTAAATAGTTACGTTTGGGTTATGTCAAACTGTATTAGTATATTAATTTTTTTATAACATACTTTGTGCGTAAACTTATTAAAAACATTTTTTAATCTAATTTATTTTTTAGTTTTAATAACAAAATTTTCTGCTAACTTTTTCAGAATTATTGTCCGAAGTTATCTTTTGATTAAGATTTTATTTTTTTATTTTTTTATTTTTTTTTGAGAACTGATAAACAGGATTATTATTGGTATTATTTAGTTTTACTAAATCTAAAATCATTTTTAAAATTTATTATTTAAAATAAACTAAAATTAAAAACTAAAACCTTACAAAAACTACACAACAAACTTACTAAACTTTAAAATTTAAATGAAAACAAAAAATTTAAATAAAATCTAATTAAAATAAATAAATAAATATATATATATATA
>NW_015555720.1:371034-377572 GCF_001515605.1 Sinocyclocheilus anshuiensis
AATTGCATATAAAAAATGGAACCAAATGACATTTGTTTTCTTTAATGGTTTTTGCATAGATGAGAAGGGAGGTTCTTTTTAGTGAATAAAGTGCAAACCAGTGTATTTTGAATCCCAATTTATTACTTTGAAGTTTTTCTTTTAAGTGAATCAAATTCATACATCCCAACCGGTGTAGTGTGATTTCTCAATGTGACTTGAATGAATCAGTTATTTTTAGTGAATCAAACGCATAGAACTGTGAGACTTCTGAATATCAGTGTAGTAGGAATAATTTTGTTTTTGGATTATTTTTTGATGTGTAGTTAGGGCCAGATATTATGTTTCATTCGTTCGTATTAAGTCTGTGTAAACACCTTTTGAAAGAATTATTTAACATGTCATAATCTTATAATTTGGTAATGAAATTGCATTTATTTTTATCCGTATTCCTTAAAAGTACTAAAAGAATTGTCATTAAGGAGCCTGAAGCTTCAGAAGAGTTACATTTACAGTTCCCTTTTCTATTGCCGATAGAGCCTATGCCATATTCCTTTAATTCTGCTTTAATCAGGGTGATTAGTGGTAAAATTCCGATCTTCGCTCTTTTTCTGAGATTCAAGACTGGCCAAGATGAAACGTACCATTTGTGGATGTCTGAACTGTGTAGCATACCACAAATTTCATCACGGTGGTGCGTATAGGTTTTTGGAGTTGTTTTCACAGCCGACTGGAGGCCGATATTTTTGTCAGTGTGTGTTCGTTATCTCACCTCCCTGATGAGCACCGTTGGATGTGTTTGTAGAATGTATGTGTGTACGTGACAGGGCAGGGTTGCGAGGTCAGCGGTGGGTTGGCTGGTAGACAGGTGACAGCTGCTCCCACAGCTCAGACTGCAGTGAAGTGGAGACAGCACAGACTGTGTGTTATTCTACCCTAAACACAACAAACATGCACAGGGCAACCATAAACATAAAGCATAAATAACAGGCCAAACCCTTGCATATGAAATGCCAATTGACCCTGGTTTTCCAATGATAAAGTAATAAAACTATATTAGGTTAATGCTTGAAATCGTGATCATCAGGATGTACACATTCATGCAACTCGATTGCTGCTGTCATTGAAGCAAAAAGGGCACCAAGAGAAAAAATGATGTTGCTTTGCATCCTAAGAACTCTAAATCCCTAAATCCCTTTGCGCTCACCTGGGTTTTGATGTGGCAGTCTGACATCAAACGTCAGACCACATCTGAAGTTTGCCTGGTCTTAAGTTTTGTTGATAGTTAAGCACAATTTTAAGCTACATTCATTATAACTTGTCATTATAACTCTAGGTAAAACAGAGGGTTCCTTACTGAACAGCCTCAGTTTTGGCCGAAAGTCACTTCACATACATTTTTTATCATGTAAAAATAGCTTGAAATCTTGTAGCATGGACAATGATTTCCTCTTCATTAACATTTGTCAATGGGTATCTTCATTTGTTCTTTTGTTTGTTCATTTGTTTTTGTTTTTTTTACAGAAAATGTATGTTATATTAAATTAATTAACCAATTAATTTTGGTACTCTAGAAATTAAAGAACTGTATGTTCTTCAATAAAAGCCATATTTATTGGGATTAAATATTTCTGAATTTAATTAGCAATTTAATTTAGATTAGACATCCTGCATCTCTAGCACCTCCTGCACCATCCTTCTGACTAGTTTATTTAGAGTTTTATTATCATTATTATTGTTTATATTGTTAGTGATGGTGCTTTTAACCCCTTAACTGTCACTCACATTTTTGAACATAGACGTGAAAGTGCACGATCCAAACTTAAATTTTTATAATTCATGAACGAAAACATTTTGTAACATGATATTGATGTACCATTTTCATGGTAATGCAATGTTTGATTTTAAAATGGGTTTCAAAGGATGAATTTTGAGATTTAAAGTTTTCAATTGATATATAATTTCTGATGATTTCTAAAGTGTGATAGAGAAAAAGGCAACAAAGAAGACTTTTTTTGACAAAGGTCAGAACTCCTGTTATGATGTAGATTTTTGAGGTGCACTCTTGTCAAAAATTAATCTATTACTTTTCCTACATAATTTTTAACAAAAACATTGGTAAAATATCTGTTTAGGAGTCTTAGACCTTTCCAACGATATATAGTTTGTCATGATTAGATTAGGATTTAATTGTAATATAGTGAAGTAAACTTGGATAAATAAAATGAAGTAAAAGCGTCCCACAGAGGGGACGGGTGACAGTTAATCCACTGATTCCAACAGTACATTTCAAGAAAGTTACAGTGATAGTTTTGGGCAATAAAAGTCTGTTTATTTGTTGAATATCTGTTTGCCTGTGGTCTGTGTGTTCTTGCATTGAGCCTGTGCTATTTTTGAAATGTTGGTCTTTATACACAAGCAAACGTTTTTGTCCGTTTCGTTTCGCCTTGCTGTTTTTTTCAGCGTCTTACGTGATGAGCATTGCATTTCTAAGACTGACACATTGAAAATGTATAAACACGTTTCGAGACCCTTGCATTCTTCTCCATTGTTGCATTCAGCGTTTTTAACACAAGGCATGTCCTGTTTGAACGGACGCAAAGAAATGCACTTGACCCTATTTATACATAGCTTCCTGAATAACTTGTTATTTTTGAACATGCATGTGTTGCTATAGAATTCAAGCAGATTAGGAATGAAATAAGGGGTGATCTATCCATTTAACACAACAGTAAAAATTGAGTCTTACAGGTAAACTGGTGCACCCTAAGCTCAGTTTGCTGATTGACGTAAATGTCTCTTTAAAGATCTCAGTGTGAATTGAAATGGGTGATCCTCTGGTCTCAGCAAATTTCATATTCAAGCAGTCAGCCAGATTGCAGTGTAGCCTCTCTCTCTCACAAACACACACACACCCTCCCTCTCTCCGTCTTTGTGTGTGTGTGTGTGTGTGTGTGTGTGGTGGTATTCTTGCAATTACAGGGTGGGTAGGGGAACAGGCAGAGGGAAAGCCTGCACCCATACAGGCATGATATAATAGCAGAGGTTTACCACTAGTATGCAGCTGCCAAGGTTTCAAAATATCAGCCACTATTTAGTGCCTCCATAGACTCACTTTTTATGATATGGTCTTGTATACCCAGCCTATGCATTTGAAATAGTATGGGTTTTACCTTGTGACTGTTTTGATGGTAGGAATACTTCTTAGCACAGTCATTTGTAAAAACAGCATTAAATGTGCTAACTTCTTTTTAAAGAGAGGAAAGCTTAGTGTCTCGATTAACAATTTTTCCATTTGAAATGCAGCAATTTGTGGGCTTTAATGACTGAGGAGATTTTATTTTCACTGCTCTGTGTTTCTCTCAGAATATGTTTTGCACAGCTCCCATTCTGTAGCCTATCATTTTTTCTGTGTTTTCCAGTGATCTTCACGGAAATGTGTTCTTTTATTTTGCTTTCAGAACACCATGATTTCTGGCATGAGGCTAAGCTGCAGTGTATTGTTGTTTACCAACCAAGATTGACTGTTAAAGGGATAGCCCAAAAATGAAAATCTGGTCATCATTTACTCATCGTCTTGTTGTTCCCAACCTGTATGACTTTCTTCTGTGGAGCACCAAAGATCCAGTGTTGTTTTGGACCTCACTGGCTTTCACTTTATGAACAAAAAATTCTTCAAAATATCAAGTTTTGTGATATTTTCCGATCTTTCCACAAGCCAGTTTTGTGTTGTATCCATGCAACGATACTAGGAAAGCACATGGAATGGAATCTGTAAAACACTGTTTACATGAAACAAACAAGAAGTACGTCAGTAATAATACAGCATCAAAAGTTCAACCACTTAGGAAAGCAGTCTCACAAAAACTGAATATCAACTTTTAACTGAGGAATTTATGTAAATTAGGCTTTTATGATATTTTTTCACAACAACAAAAAAGGTACTTTTTTCATTGCATTAATGTATACTCCCATTGAAAAGTTTAGGGTCAGTAAGATTTTTTTTTTAAGGAATAAGTACTTTTATTCAGCTGCATGCGTTAAAATAAATTGATCAAAAGTTAAAGTAAAGACTTTTACATTCTTACAAAAAAAATTATATTTCAAGTAAATGCTTTTGAACTTTCTATTCATCAAAGAATCTTCAAAAATATATTACAGTTTCCAAAAATCAGCACAACTGTTTTCAACATTGATACAATGAAAGAGTGCTTGAGCAGCAATCAGCATATTAGAATGATTTCTGAAGGATCATGTGACACTGAAGACTGGAGTAATGATGCTGAAAATTCAGCTTTACCATTAGAGGAATAAATTGCATTTGAAAATATATTAAAATAGTTATTCTAAGTTGTAATAATATATCACAGTATTACTGTTTGTGATCAAATAAATCCAGCCTTGGTGAGCAAAAATAATAATTTCTTATCAACCACACAACTTTTGAGCAGTAGTGTATATATAGATAAAGTTTTTTTAAGAAGCATGTAGAGTTATTTAATTAGACAAAATCTGTGTAATGCAGTGTGAATCATCGATATCTTTTGCCCTGTTTTCCCAGAAGAAAACGAAAAATATGAATTTTGCCAAAATTTTAAAAGTACACTAACATATTGATAGCATTAAAGCTAACAACATTCTTGATTATGATATTATGGTGTCTTTGGTGGGACCCCTTATGGACCCTGTCTGATCTACTTCTCTTCTCTTACCAACACCTTTTTTTAATCAATCTCTTCCATTGTAATTTTAACTGCCAGCTCACCAGAATATCATGTTTACATGAATCAGCAAATAACTCCAGTGTGTTCAAATAAACATGCAAAGGGCACAGGCACAGATTAAAGAGACCTATTAAACAGTAAAAACCTCCCAAATTGGCTGTTGGTGTTTTTCATCTTGTTCCAGCGGCTTTTATTAGGCAAGGTGCTCAGACGGTTAACGGAGAGGACAGTCGGAGCGTCCCGCAGTGTGACGCGGGGGTCTGTATGGTGCTCATTATGGATGTGAAGCACGGGCTGTGTGGCACAGCACTCACAGCCTGCTGCAGTAGAGAAGGACGGCCTCCCGCATGGGGCGTAATTAAGGAAAACACGAGCCCTCATTATCTGTTGTACGAGATCTCCCACTATACTGTACTTCAGTTATGACCTTTCAAGGGTTCACCTGATGGAAGTGATGTCAGCAAGATTAGACAGATGGAACTGGTTAAGAACATACAGTATAGCGTTTTAAACTGATTCACAGAGGTTTTCTGTGAGATGTTCCTGCTGTATTTGAACAACAGTTAGTCTTGAATTTGGTGAGTCATTCAAAAATGTTTTATAACTGACTTTTTCACAACATTTGAGGTATCGACTTTCAGCAGATTCTGTTGACAGTGAGAACAATTTATAGATAAGTAGCATGTACCTTAGGTATATCATAAACAATTTGATGTGCTAAACCAAAAAAACTGGCATTTTTTTATTCTTTACTGGCATTGATGGTTCCATGAAGAACCTTTAATGTTCATGGAATCTTTTCATTACACAAAACATTCTTTATCATGGAAAAACGTCCTTCAGTAAAATTGATGGTTCGATGAAAAACCTTTTCATTCATGGAACTTTTCCATTCTACAAAAGGTTCTTTATAGTGGAAAAGGGTTCTTTAGATTATTCAAATGTTCTTCACACTAAGAAAAAAAATGGTTCTTTTAAGAACTGTTCACTGAAAGGTTCTTTTGAGAAACCAAAAATGAATCTTCTGTTGCATTGCTCCAAAGTGTTGAATGGAAATTTTGGCTACTGTTAATCTATTTCCTATATCATTCTTCCTGATGATCTGTATCTCTCCAGGTGTGTGGGCCAACAAGGTTGTGGTTCCTGAGCAGGTGACTGCAGTGCTGGGGAAAAACGTTACTTTGACCTGCAGGATGGAGGTCAGCACAAACCTCAGTCTGACCCAGAGTTCCTGGGAACGCCGTCTGCCCTCCGGCACCGTAACTTTGGCTGTCTTCAACCCCCAATACGGGACCTCCATAGCTGACGAGTACAGCAAACGTGTGCACTTCATCAAGCCCTCTGTGCATGATGTATCCATTGTCCTGCAGGGCGTGGGGTTTGCAGACATTGGGACCTACACTTGTAAAGTTGTCACGTTCCAACTTGGAAACATGCAAGCATCCACAACTGTGGACATTATGGGTGAGTATATCTTTGTGGACAGTTTGTACACTATATAATTGTATAGGTGTGAATTCCTTGAGGCGAATCATTTTGTGAAACATTAGAATTAGTGCTGTCAAACGATTAATCACGATTAATCGCATCCAAAATAAAAGTTTTTGTTTACATAATATATGTGTGTGTACTGTGTATATTTATTATGTATATATAAATACACACACATACAGTATATATTTTGAAAATATTTACATGTATATAAATGTATATATTTATATTCTTATATTTTATAGGGATGCACCGATACCACTTTTTTCAGTACTCGCCTGATACCGATACTTTTATTTTTGGTACTTGCCGATACCGAGTACCGATACCAATATTTTTATTGC
>NW_015555720.1:377805-401376 GCF_001515605.1 Sinocyclocheilus anshuiensis
AGTACACACACATATATTATGTAAACAAAAACTTTTATTTTGGATGCGATTAATTGTTTGACAGCACTAATTAGAAGAATCCTCCGGAACCCTATAGTTGCTGGGTCAGAAATGTCCATTGACTGCATTCATTCATTCAGTCAGTCATTCATTTTGTCATTCATTCATGCATGCATTTATTTTTTCCCAGGTTTGTATGGTTTTAAGCACAAAAAAGTGTTGACAATAACAAAACATAGATAAACACATCTATTTATTTATTTATGCATTTATTTATCCAAGGCACTTCAAAGTGATTAACTGACATTCCAAAAATTCTCTATTAAAAACAAGACTGGAATTATAGGGAAGTGATTTAGAAGCTTCTGCTTATTTTTGTAGATTGTAATTATAGAAAGGGCTGGAAACACCCTTCACAGAGCCCCTTTTCTGCTCAAGTGAAATGAAGCATTGTCAAACACTAAAGAGATGACAAAAATATGTGTCACACACTGGCGTGATAGCACTTAGCACATTCCTTCTATTTTGATTTGTGGGGTGCCATTTTTTCCTCCTTGTTTATTTCCTGCTTTCCTGGCTAAACCTAAAAACAGAAGCTAATCTTTTCCCTATTATAAGTGGTAAAACTTCTGAATGTTATCGATCCAGTCTGAAATGGTATTACTGATTCAGACGTTAAAACAAAGCCCTATTAGTCATTGGCATTTTCACAGCAAAGGGAGAAATTTACCCAAACCTCTAAAACTATAAATTCACTGGTCAATAAGCTGCTTTGAGTGTGTTTTTTGCACACAAGTTTGAAGCCGCCATCCCTATTCCTGTGAATTTAACAATGATGAATCATCGGAATGAATTCTCAATGACCGTGTGAATTTTTACAATAAAACACATCAAATGCGGCACGCAAGCTAAACGGTATAATTTGTACCCACAATTCATTCTTTTCCTTTTTTAACATAATTACTTTGCTTTCACTTGGAGTCCATTACAATGACACAATTGTTTGGGGAACTGTGGTTTTGGCGACAACCCTGGTCTGCAACCCAGAGCAGGAATGTTTTGGGTCTGCATTTGTGTGGGGGCGACAGTGACCTGGCCCTAATTCCTGCCCCGTCTAATGATAAATCAATACCCGGACCTTCTCTTGGGCCTTCGGCAACCCACAACCTGCATGTCAGATCAGCTGGTTCTCCACTTCTATCAGGAGGGTTGGGTGTGAATGAGTTGCCAAGATGCCCCTGCAAGCTCTGAGTCAGCAGAGCTCCAGCGTGATGCAGATGGCATGGAGTTCAGGTTAGATCTGATTTTGGCATTCGGATGTCAGCGCTCTGTGATGCACTGTGGGTCCCCACCATTCAGGTGCCGCAGGGCTATATTTAGCATTAGGGGTGCCTGGGGTTATTTCAATTTCTCGTATACAGGAGCGGCCTGTAAACAGAGTAGAACAGGTGTGTGGAGCAGACGGCCTTGCATGTAGGATTAAGTTGACGTTCCTGGCCCACATGGCCAAACTGTTTCTTAAGAGCGCAGCTGTTGCAATTCTCTAGAGAGAGTGATGGAGAAAGGAAAGCGGGAAAAGGACAAATTAAAGTAGTATTGATACGATTTTATTAATAGAGGATATTATGGCTGCATTCATAGTTCACTGTGGCCCAAATCTCAATTCTGACCATTGCCAGTTTCATGCAATACACTACTAGATTTTTATACTAGGTTTTTTTTTATTATTATTATTTTTATATATATAGTTTTATTCAGCAAGGATGCATTAAATTGATCAAAAGTGACATTAAAGACATTTGTAATGTTACAAAAGATTTCTATTTCACATAAAAGAGGTTCTGTCATGACAACTCTCGGAGGGATTGGCATGGTAATGTACATGACAATGTTAATGTATTTGGTCTTGGCGGAATAGATCTGCTTCGCTGCTTCTGCTGCTGCGGCAAGTACCGAGACTTGCTACCGCCAATACATCCACAACATGCTGCTGTGAGCATGTAAGAAATATTGCTGCTGCAAATATAACATACATGAAATAACCCCCATATAGCATACATGAATCACCTCGTAGCAGATCTATACAGGTGGAGCTGGGGAAGATGGAGGGTTTCTGAAGCAAGCTGCAACTGCTACGGCAAGCACTAGTCATATATTTGAATGTTGAGCAGCGAGCTCATTGGCTACCGATACAGGAGAGAACCAATCAGCTGAGCCATGTGATAATGATGTCATTAGGTCAGATTGCGTTAGACCTATCGGACTGCGCCATCTAGAGTTTCATGCCAGAACTCTGTATTTCTGTAAAACTTTCTATTCATCAAAAAATGAATCCTGAAAATAATTTGATGAATTACATCAAAATATTAAGCAGCAAAACTATTCTAAATATAAATGTTTCTTGTTAGAATGATTTCTAAAGGATCATGTCATATGGCACTGAAGACTGGAGTAATGATGAGAAAATTCAGCTTTGCCATCACTGTATATTACATTTTAAAATATAGAAAACAGTTACTTTAAATTATAATAATATTTCACATTGTTACTGTTTTTACTGTATATATATTTAAAAACATTTACAGACTCCGAACATTTGAACAGTAGTGAATGTGACAGTATCAGCAGGGACCTATGCATTATTATCAATACATTATTATGTCAATAATGGGTTGTGATTAAATACAATTGTAGCTTTATATGTTTAATGTATATTATATTTATAAGTTAATGTACTCAAATCTGTGATATTTTACTCATTTATTTAAAAAGAAATACCATATAAAATATAACAGAAATGTTTAAATGTGTTTGTTTAAAACAAATTATAAATTTGCAATATATAGTTATAATTAGTAGTAGGGTGGTGGTGGTCGTATTTTAAAGAACAGGTCACAATTATTATGTTGTCATGTTAATGTTAATGCTGATGCATTTAAAACTATAAGTTTGTCTAATTCCATGTAATTACAAAACGTGATATCATATTCAGTGTATTTGTTGATTACCTTATAATGAATATGCCAAAGTAGGGAGTTATGCAGGTGTGTTGCCAGCGTATAGTGTTAGTATAAGGATATATGGACCACATTTATAAGGTCCCATGAATATCCTCACAAACTGAATTTGCACAGAAAATTGAAATCGGACCTGGCTTGTAGTGTGAATGTAACCTTTGAGGTGAGTGGTCTCTTAGCTAATGTTATTTCAGAAGTAAAAACATTAGCTGAAATTGAATCAGTTGTTTTAATTCAAGCAGTGTGGGGTTTTGTTGCACAGGGCAGCTGAACATTTCCCAATGATTGATTCGGCTGTAATACACAATGTGTGTTTCCTTTTGTTCTCTTTAAATACATGTGGACTCTCTCAATAATATTAAGACACTAATATGCCACTTTTCTGTATAGACAGAAGCCACTCAGACGCACTCAGGGATGTTGTTGTACTCCTACCTCAGCACTCAGTAATTTCAGATCATCCATTTTTAATGTGAATTTGTAGGGTTGCTTTAATAAATCAATTCTGAGTGTACTAAGGCCAGTTTCCAATCTTTACATGGTTTCTTTTTTCCCCTCCTTCCTTATTTATTCATCTTGTTGTATATCATCCTGTAGGGTCAATATCAATAACTCATTTTGTACTGTTTTTTTTCTGACCCTTCCATATTTTTATTATTTATTTCTTGTTTTTCTCGAGGCACGTGTATTTCGAGTAATCTTGTAGACAAGTATTGTAATATACTTTATTTTTATTTTATTTTATTCTTTTTAAAGTATATAAAAGCAGTAATATACAGTAAAAGTAGTAATTTTGTGAAATAATATTATAATTTAAATTAACTGCTTTGTATTTGAATATATTCTAACATGTAAATTGTCATATATATATTCTAACAGCTAAATTTTCAGCACCATTACTCCAGTCTTCAGTGGATTTTTATCAATGTTGAATTTTTTTTAATCAATTTTGTATTTTTATCAATGTTGAAATCAGTTGTGCTGATTAATATTTTTGTGGAAACCATGATACATTTTTATAAATGTCTTTACTGTCACTTTTGATCAATTTAATGTGTCCTTGCTGAATAAAAGTATTAATTTCTTTAAAAAAAAAACAATGTTGACCGCTAATGTGTTTTTAAAACAAATATACATTTTGTTTTATACACAAATGCCTTTAACAGATGTTCAAAAATAATATACTTTAATAAAAACAAGATTTAAAATAACATATTTTACCCTGTAAGCATCTTCAAGCTTATTGTTCAGTTTTGCCTCTTTCTCATTTTCTTCCTTTAGTGGAGCCAAAGGTCTATGTGTCTCCTGGTTCCTTGTCTCTGTTGGATGGAGATGGTAAAACTCTGGTGGCGACATGTACAGCTGAAAGGGGTCGTCCAGCAGCAGAGGTCCTCTGGGAATCAGACCTGCCGGGCCAGACAGCAGTCATCACACAGCCGGAGCCTGAAGGCACTACCACCACTTTAGTACACTACGTCTGGGCCCCCACCCGGGATGCATTTGGTCGGTCCCTCAGCTGCGTTGTACGTCACCCGGCCCTATCCCAGGATTTCCGCATTCCCTACCGGCTCAATGTGTTTTGTGAGTGTGAATTGCTTTTATAAAAAAAAAACGTTTCTCCTGTTTAGTATTTCATGATCTCCGTGGGTTTCCTGTATGTTACAAGGAGCGCTGATTGCTCACTTTTGCCACTCTCATACTCACAAGATGTCAATTTAGGAGTAATTTTAACATCTTAATCCTCAGTGTGCTTCCCTTTGGCATCTTGAACTGTTGGCTGCTGTCTGTTTGAACGGCACGCTGCTTAATGGAGGCGCTTTATGAAATATTGATCTGAGCGCAGCAAGGGCAGCAACAGGAGCGGAAATACAAGTGGGGGAGTTCATACTGACAGAAGAAGGCTTTAGTACTCAATAAATCACACATTGCCTTCCAAAGTGTTTAAAAGTGAGAAAACTACTTTTGAGTTTTACAACCTCATACATCTATTAATACTAATGATTTTATCATAGACAAAGCTTACCATGCAAACACAACAACAATTTGATTTCTTACTGAAGTCTTGTTCAGAACATAAATCTTGCATAAATTTAGTGATATTTATGCTTCACATAAGAACAAAACAATAATGTGTAAGGTAATATTTTAACATGTTATACATTACCAGTTTTTAACTGTCATTCTCCTTGAGGTTGCATTTATATGATCACAAATACTGTAAAAATAGTGATACTGTGAAGTATTACTGCAATTTAAAATAACTAATTTCTATTTGAATATTTTAAAAATGTAATTTATTATTATGATGTCAAAGCTGAATTTAAGCAGAATTTTACTCGTCTTCAGTGTCACATGACCCTGAAATTTAGTGATAAAAAATTATAATCCATCAAAAAAAATTAAATTTAATACAAGATATAGGCCTATTGTAATTGAAAGTATGTGTACCTACAGTGTAATTAAAGTGTACTTAATCAAGAAAGTACTAGTTAGTATAAGGTTACTACATGGGTTAAGGTTCAGGGTTAGTACCTAGTTACTACCCAGTTGTTGTAATATATATATAGAGGTGGGGGATGATAATGTGTAAATTCTTTTCATTTTGTTTAACGATCATATTTTTTCATTTAGTACTGGACTTCAGAAGCTACATAAATGTTTCCCAGAAGACAAAAGAAGTACAATTTACCCTGATCATCCAATTTAAAAAGTTTACACCCCCGTCTCTTAATGCATTGTGTGGCCTTCTTGAGCATCAGTGCATGTTTTCTGTATATATTGTAATATGCTATAATGAGTACATAGCAAGTAACAAGTACATATGTTATAATAAGTACATAGTATGTACACCTGTACATACCATATTTTCTTAATAAGTCTAAACATCTCTCTTAGTCTTATGCTGCTCAAGCAAATTTTTAATAAAGTTTAGAATATTTGATCAAAACAAGACAGATTTGTTTAAAAGTGCAACTGATTTGCATTGTTCAATAAGAAACTTGAACACTGGCTATTTTGATGATAATTTGATCATGTTATTGTTATATAGACTGCTGGGGTTGAATCTCAAGGCTCTCTGTTTCATTTTTAATAAAGTTTAGAATATTTTATCAAAACAAGACAGATTTACAGAATCTTTACAGTGCCGTGTTTAAAAGTGCAACTGATTTGCATTGTTCAATAAGAAACTTGAACACTGGCTATTTTGATGATAATTTGATCATGTTATTGTTATATAGACTGCTGGGGTTGAATCTCAAGGCTCTCTGTTTCACTCCTGAATCTTCTCTCCATATCACACATCAGTTTATTTTCTCAGCCACAGCTAAGCCTTAGTATACTGAGGTTTCTGTGTAATTGAGTTAGCCAATCACATCTCCCCTTGCTGTTTCTGGGACTCACGTCCATAGCGTGAGAATGGTTTCATGCTCAATTTGAATGTCTTATAAAAATAATATGAGTTTCATTGCTTAGAAATTGTTCTTTACAGAGTACTGCATTAAGTGAATTTCCAAAGTACAGTAGCATTTATATGGATTAAAGGGATAGTTCAACCCCAAAAATGTAATTCTGCCATCATTTTTAACTTTTAAAATAACTTAACTTTTTTTGTGTCAAACCTGTATGACTTTCTCTGCCATTGAACATAAAATGAGAACAATTGATATATGGTACACAAGTCATATTTTCTACTTTTATGGGACTTCATGGTGCTTTTTGCCATTTTTAGAATTTGTCAGCCCCAATTTTGATTCATTTTCATTGTATAGAAAAGAACAGCATAGACATTTCACAAAATATTAGGACTGGGTTGACAATATCCATTACTTGATTTTAATCAATATTCATTTTGAGGAATCAAGATCAATTCTTAAATCACAAGAATCAGTCTTTGAATTGTTGAAATACTTTTTTATGACAACCACCATTTAAATGTTTATATTTCAACAACAAATTGGAAAACATTTCCAATACAAGTTGATATAAACTGCCTTATGTTCAGTTTACAGTAAATGTTTATACAAATAAATATTTAAACCTAATAATATAATTAAGAAGCTGATATAAACTGCCTTATGGTCAATTTACAGTAAATGTTTATACAAATAAATATTTAAGTGTTGATTATAATATCTAAAAATTAATAGCAAATGAATTTAATAGATACATTTTAACCTTTAACTTTATAGTAATGTACTAACTAGAGGTCCCCTATGTAGTTTACAACATTAGTTAAGAGATATTGAATATATAAATTGACATGTACTGTATCTGATATATATTCAGGTGAATTGAAATTAAATCAAGAGTTAGTCAAATGAAATTGAATTGATTGCGTGAAATATGTGTTAATACCCAGCCCTGCAATGTCCTCTTTTGTGTTCTGTGGAAGAAAGAAAAGGGTTTAGGTTTTGCTAAGCACTATATATTTTTATAGCAAGGCGATCATATTATTTCTTCATGCAACAATGATTTAAATTATGTTCCAGTTGCTCCAGATGTTATGGTGATGGGCCAGCAGGACGTGTGGTACATGGGACAAAAAAATGTACAGCTGGACTGCAGAGCCAATGCCAACCCACCTGCTCTTTTGTACCTCTGGACCAGGTCTGTACACAAAGTTTGCTACTTCTAATCTTATTGGACATGTCAGTTCAATGGTAAACTTCAGCTTCAGTGTTTTAAAAGAGAATTTGAGGTTGCTTCAGGGTGGCTTCCTGCTGCAAAACTTGTCAACAAGCTCTAAACTGATAATCATGTCTTTTGTCACTCCTCAGACTGGACGCCCCAATGCCTGCAGGTGTGGACACATCTAATGGCAGCCTGGTGTTTACTCGTCCTTTAGAGCCGAACGACTCTGGACAATACAGGTGTGAAGTTCAGAACGACGTTGGACAGAGCTTTAAGGATGTACGCTTCCTGGTACAAGGTGAGAAGTTTCTCGTAACCTTTCAGCTCCACAGATACTAATGATGATGTTTTCTCCATGGTAGGCTGAAGTTTGAGGGTGGATCACTGGTTGATAAATTATGTCCTGACATTGTCTCTGCTTTCGTGAAACAGACACCATTCATACTTGCATACAGGCATAAACAAAATGCCAAGTTGGTGACTCGGTGAAGCTGGATAAAAAAAATTATAAGGTTCAAACACTGTTTTAGTGACTGTTTAATTGAGCAAACTCTCTATTGTTCTCCATAGCCCTGCTGAAAAAAACAATAGAAACCATCACAGAAATTCTAAAGGTTTCCACTACAAATACCATTACAAACATAACAAACCATCAACTTTTAACCATTTAAACCAGTAAATAATGGTTTCCTGTAGTGTGTTTTGGGACATATTCCAGTAGGATTTAGTGGTGTTAACAAGCCACCAATAGAAGGCACCCAATTACAAGTAGAGACCCACAGGCACCATTACAGTTTCCATTAAAACCAGTACAATTCCTATTATAACCAGTAAAACCATTTCAAATTCTGTGATGTTTCTATTGTTTTGTTTTGTATTTCAGCAGGGAGTGCACTGGAGAATTGACTCAACTGATACTGAATTTGTTGTTAACTTGTTTCTGAATTACAGAGTTTGGCAGGAATGAGCCCTAAAACCCAGAAACAAGCTTTTTTGGACTTTGGGTTCCATGGTTTCAAAGTCAATGGGTTTTTGGTTGAATGCCTAAAATAAGGCCTGTGGTTAACACAAGCTATTTTCACATTTTATTCTGCAACATAAAATGCATCAATAATACCCTACTCGTGATTTTTAAAGCTTTTACTTGTCTTTAAAATGCACTTTTTAACAAGTGGCTAAATGGAACTATGGAGGTTTTCCGGGACATTAATTGTCATCACACACAACAGTAAAACTCATCTATTTATTAATTCACTTTTACAGCCTCATTGTGTTCATACTCGCACTCTTGCAAACTATTGCAACTTAAACTTTCCAACTTGTAGATTTTCTAAAGCATAATGGTGGTGGCTTTGAAGTATGAATGAAAACAGCGCTGCTCATTTAAAGCACGCCACACGGACTATTTATCCGCTCGGCTAAAAGTTCAAATGGCAGCGCAACGCGAGCTCACTAGAGCAAATGCGTTTACTCGCTGATGAGTCTCAGTCACGCGAACACTGAACAGTGCTGTGAGATCCAGTTTGAAGCGCTTGAATTCTGCAAAGAACACAAATGACGTTGCGATTTAAACTATTTTAAAACCAGATGAAACAGCGCTGACAAACAGGAGAGAAACGGTGCACAACGATACAGTCAGAAGACTTTTCAGTCTACAAATCGCCATCATTTACCATGGATTTATTGTAGTAACACTAACTGCACCATGGTATTGTGGCAGAAATGTGGGATAATCGTTAGAAATTTGATGATATTATTAATGTAGACATGAATGAAATGTATTAAAGGAGTAAGGGAATATAATTTCAGTATTGTTCATCATTAAGCTATAGCATTCGTGCATTAATACTAAATGTATTTAGACTACTGTTTTTCATAAAAATACCTAATAATCATATCTATTTGGCCATATCGCCCATCCATACGTTGAAGTCATGCTTTTACTTCTTTATTTGGGCTTGAAAATTCATAAAAGTTGTATTCATTTGTGTTATACATGTTAGAATAATAAACTTTTGTTGGTCACAGCTCATTTTCTGGAATAATCCAAAAGCCAATGTAAAAACATTATTGTCTTTTTGTTGAGGAAACCAGGGGGATGTGAACTTCTGGGATGGCCTACAAAAATGCATGATCCCTGAAGCACTCTATTATTGATAGTTCTTTTGTTGTTGTTGTTGTTTGATAGATTTCTTTCACTTTGTCCACCATCTTGGATTTATTTTTTGGAACAGCCTGGAAAACCCTGACAAAACTCACAAGATGTTTTCTTGTGTTTGACTTTTGTGTTGTATCATTGAGTAAGTGTGTATTTCCTGTTACTGAATATGTAAATTCCTGAATCTCTTGTTGAAAATACCGTTAACAGAAGCTCTTTCTGAAAGCTGGCTGAATGTGCCAAACGCTCTACACTTGGCCTGTGAGGTTTCTGCAATGACGTAAATAAAGTTGGACCAAACTCACAGCAGTTTCAATTCATCAGCTCTTTGCCACTGTGCTTTTTACCACATATTTGGCTCTTCTTCAGGCTGCAAAACATGAGGAACCTTTATCATTTAGCTCTGTAGTCAAAGCATAATCCAAATATTGTGGCAGTTTTTGGACTTCAGTGGTGCACAAACATGGATGACAGAAGCATAGAGAAAAACGAAATGATATAGGAAAAATCAGGACCTGGGCCTCTGTTCTTTGAAGAAGTTTAGAGTGACTTTCTTAAAATGAAAGTTGTCCCCAGTTGACGTCCCATAATTGATACACCAAATAGTTATTTTATACCATCCAAAAGTGCAATATTTTTAACATCCTTTTTTGATGTAAAATTGATATACCAGTCTTGAAGACTTGTTCACCGTTACTGTGTCTTCACAGGCCTCCAAATTCAAATAATTGTGCCCTTTGGTGCCTGAACCTGCTGTTACATCAGCAAGATTTTGTTTTTCCTCTTAGTCATTGCAAGTTCTGTCCTTTATCTTGAGTAATAACCTTTAAATAATTATATTACAGAATTATTGGTACAATATCGATCAATATTACATTTTTCTATATATCAGATATTGGATATTTAATTGTTCATTTTCCCTATTTTTACATTCAGATTTCTTTTTTGTCATCTAGCATTTAAAATGTTTTTAAATCGCTAATAAATTAATAACAAAGCAATAGCAAATCTCAAAATCAAAGTCTGTATTTCATACTGTAGGTTTTAATGCTTTAATGCACTTGATTAATTTTATTTGTGTGTGTGTGTATTGCACAGTACACAATATATGAAGTTGGATATACAGGTGCATCTCAATAAATTAGAATGTCATGGAAAAGTTCATTTATTTCAGTAATTCAGCTCAAATTGTGAAACTCGTGTATTAAATAAATTCAATGCACACAGACTGAAGTAGTTTAAGTCTTTGGTTCTTTTAATTGTGATGATTTTGGCTCACATTTAACAAAAACCCACCAATTCACTATCTCAACAAATTAGAATGCTTCATAAGACCAATAAAAAAAAAACATTTTTAGTGAATTGTTGGCCTTCTGGAAAGTATGTTCATCTACTGTACATGTACTCAATACTTACGACATTCTAATTTATTGAGATGCACCTGTATATTAGATCCAACCTTATCCATATACATGCAGTATATTCACATAAAGCAATATATACAATATAACAAATCTCAACAGCCTGATTTTTTTTGTCACAAATTGTAACTACTGTACATTATTTGCCAGCTCTTTATATAACAAATTGATATACAGGTGCATATACATCATGATTTTCTTTCAAACTACTTTGAAACAGTTTTTTTTTTTGTGAATAAATTTAATGTGACTTTTTTTATTATTAAGACAAAATAGTATACATTTATTATTAACTTGTCAGTACTGACCAGAATTTTAATGTTGGTGTATATTATTATTTTTAGCTTTATTTTATTTTATTATTATTTTTATTTTTTTCATTTTTTAATTTAATTTAATTTAATTATTTTATTTTATTTTAATTTTTTAAGATATACATTTAAAACAAGAAAAGAATTGCCAGTGGTATACGAGGGGAAAAAAACTTCATTCCAGAGGTTTTTTTTTTTATATATTTATATTTTAGTATCATTGAAGTACTGTTATAGTTTTATTCATATTTTGAATTAGTTTTTTTCTTTTATATTTTCTGTTGTCATTTTAATTTTAGGTATATTATACTTTTAGAAATTTGTTTTTTTTCTTTTGTTAGTTTTTTTATATGTCTATATAGTTTTCATTTTTTAGTTTTAGTTATTTTAGAACATCGACATAAACTAAATTAAAATTGTTGCCTTGGTGACTAGCTGAAATAAAAGTTTTAAGTGTTTTTATATTTTATTTCATTTCGGTTAAAGTTTATTTTATTTCAAGTAAAAAAAAATTTGTTTTAATTTAGTTAACTGCTCAATTTAATGTGTTATGCTCATTTTACAGCTAAATTTATTTTGTTTTAATAGTATCGAATTTTAATATCGTAATCAGTACCAGCCAAAATATTAAATCGGTGCATTTTCTTCACAACTTGTCTTGAATTGTGTATCTGTTTACCTATATTTTAATATTTGTCTATATCTCACCCTCTCAGAGCCGCCCCCGACCACTGCAGCCCCCACCACCACCAGCACCTCCAAGTCCATCCTTCCTGACACCACCTTAACCATCACAGCTCCCATCAACCACCATGCCCACTTCACCGCCCCAACTCAGGCCTCTGCGCCGGACAGCAGTCTGGGCACTATCGTGGGCGGTGCTGTCGGTGGGATCCTGATCCTGGTGTTGCTGATGGCGCTGGCGGGGGCTTTCTACATGCGTCAGCGCCGTACATTCAGAGGAGACTACTACACCAAACAGTACATCGGCCCATCCGACATGCAAAAAGAGTCGCAACTGGATGTCCTTCAACCCCATGAGCTTCAGGACGTTTACGGAGACGACTCTGGCAACGGAAGCCAAGACTTGAAGCCCAAACCCGAAGGAGACATTATCTATCCCGATTATCCCAGTGACCACAAAGACATGGAGGGCTGGGGAGACAATCTCAGCCTTCAGAGAGAGGGAACGTATTACTCTGACCACCACAACCATCATAATGTGAACCCCAGTGGGCCGCCGCTACACAACGGCTCCCCTTACCTGCAGGACGAGTGCTACGACAACGGCACAGACAGCGACTATGTGTCTCATGTGGATGGATCTGTGATTTCACGCAGGGAATGGTATGTTTGAAAAGGCAGGGGAACTTTTACTGGACAACAATAATTTAAAATCAGCAAGAAAGTGTTATTTAACTCAGCAGAGTGAGATAAAGTGTACGTTATAAATGTATTTTATGTATTCTTCATGCTTGATTTACGATTTCATCCTCACGTTTTACACATGGCAAACGGCTGTAATTTACTGCAGATATGTTCTGGATGGTTTTCGTTCAGTGGACTGCTGTGACTTCAGGATGTAAAGGGAGAGGTTTACATGGTTTATGATCATAGGGTGGATTTACACAAAGAAAACAAGTCTGCTAAAATTAAGCTACACTGTGTGCGTAACCATTCCAGTTACCACATTGCACATGACTGTTAGCTTTAAAACCAGGTGCAGCGTATTCTTGGTACCTTCCGCTCACTTTTTAAATTAAATGTATACATATGACTTCTCCAGTGTAGGAGCAAAACATGACTTTATTTTCACATGAAGAGACACATGAACTGAGTTTGAAAGTCTTGAGTCTTACGTTTTGATTGCAGGATTTTTTTTTTTCTTTTTAATCAGTATTTTGATCTAGTTTTTGAGAAAAAAACTATCTACATTTCTTATATTTACTACATTTACATTTAATCATTTAGCAGACACTTTTATCCATAGCGACTTACAAATGAGGAGAACAATACAAGCAATCAGACGAACGGGAGAGCAACAGTATACAAGTGCTGTGACAAGTCTCAGTCTAGAACAGTACAAATAGCTAGGGTTTTTTTTTTTTAGAATGGAATAGAATAGAACAGAACAGAATAGAATAGGTAAGTGCTAGTATTAAAGTGCTAGTATTAGTTCGTTAGGTGCTGGCGAAAAAGATGTGTCTTTAGACGGTTTTTGAAAATGGCCAAAGACTTCCACCAGCTGGGCACAGTCCAGGAAAAAGTCTGTGATAGTGATTTTGTGCCTCTTTGGGATGGCACCACAAGGCGTCGTTCACTTGCAGAACGCAAGCTTCTGGAGGGCGCACAAGTTTGAACTAGCGAGTTTAGGTGTATTGGTGCAGAGCCAGTCGTTGTCTTGTAGGCAAACATCAGTACCTTGAATTTGATGCGAGCAGCTACTGGTAGCCAGGTGTAACGTGAGCTTTTTGCGGCTAAAGACCACTCTCGCTGCTGCATTCTGGATCAGTTGCAGAGGCTTACATCTGTGCATCATTTGTGCATGATAGTACATGCGGGAAGGCCTGCCAAGAGAGCATTACAATAGTCTAGTCTGGAGAGAACAAGAGCTTTGACAAGGAGTTGTGCAGCTTGCTCTGATAGGAAGAGTCTAATCTTCCTAATGTTGTATAAGGCAAATCTGCAGGACCGGGCCGTTGTATGATGGTCCTTCATCCAGCTAGAAATATATCTCAGACAGGCTGCAATGCGAGCAGCTACATCTGGTTGGAATGAGAAGTAGATTTGAGTGTCATCATCATAGCAGTGATAAGAAAAGCCATGCTTCTGAATGACAGATCCTAATGATGACATGTAGATGGAGAAGAGAAGAGGTCCAAGCACTGAACCTTGAGGAAACCCAGTAGCAAGAAGTTGTGACTTATGGCGCTTTTCCACTGCGTGGTACGACTCGGCTCGGCACGGCTCAGTACGGTACGGCACGGAACGGCTCAGTTTGCGTTTCCACTGACATTTTGGTAACGGTACGGTTCACTTGGAACCTCAACCGAGTTGGCACTAAAAAACCCACCCAGTGGAAAACCCCAAAAAGTTAACCGTACCGAGCCGTACCGAGCCGTACCGTGCCGTACCATGCAGTGGAAAAGACACCCTGATAGACCTACCTGAGAGGTAAGACTTGAACCATTGGAGTGCGGTTCCTGAGATGCCCATCTTTATGAGGTTAGACAAGCAGTGGGGTTACCTGAGCCTGTTTAAATGCTGTGGGAAATGTACCAGTGTGAAGTAGAGGTCTTCTCGGGTCCTAAATTCTGTACCCGAGACAGACCCAATGAAATTAGACCAGAGTCCGACCCGACCCGACGGCATTTATTTTCGAACCCGACTGGACCCCAACGTAAACGGCATTGACGTATGTACAGCCTGCAGCCCTGCAGCCCTGCAGTCAGTCAGGAAAAATCCTGGTGTCCTGCTGACTGATTTGGCCGCTTCTCCATTAGGCTACTTTGATTTATTTAACATTTATTAAATGTATTATTAGGCTACTTTACATTAGTGCCTACCTGATGGAGACAAGTTATTTCTGAGCTCGGCTTTCAATTGTGACCAGTGGATTTGAAAAATAAACATGATAGTTTGATAAAAAATAAATCGATAGCCTAATCATGGATTCGCTGTTGTCTGCAACCTGATCTCTGGCGAAAGGCTTCTGCACACAAAAAAGAAAAGCCCTGCATGAACACGCAGCATAATGAAGCAAGTGGATTTTCCTGATGGACCTCATATCTATAAGATGATTTCTGTGTGCGAGGTTACAAACGTATGCTCCTTTTCTATGTGCGTTCCTCACTTAACGCGAAAGTGAAAGTAACCTACGCATTCGGGATAGTTTAAAGGAATTCGGGTCTAATCGGGTCCATTTGGGAAAAACCCGAGGCTGCTAATACCGAACCCGACCTGTGTCTGAGGTACTGGTCGAAGTTTTGGACCCGAACCCGCTCGGGTCTCGGGTCGGACCTCGGGTTTTCGGATCCAAGTGGACACGTGAAGACCTCTAGTGTGAAGAGAGGTGTTGATAATGTGAGTAAGCGCAGGTATGGCTGAAGAAGAAATGGCCTGAAGTATGTGAGTGGGGATAGGATCAAGTGGACAGGTAGTAGGATGATTGGAATTAGGGCTGTCACGATTATGAAATTTGGCTGACGATTAATTGTCTAAAAATAGTCACGGTTATTGCGATTAATTGTGATAGGATCAAGTGGACAGGTAGTAGGATGATTGGAAAGGATAAGTTTGGAAACGTCCGTCTCCGAGAGTGGAGAGAAGGAGGAAAGAGAGTGTGTATTTGTCGTTATGAAGTTATCATCGGTTTGTGGTGTGGAGAATTGGTCATTGATGTTTCTTGTTTTATTTATGAAGAATATTGCAAAGTCATCAGCTGTAAGAGTTGATGAAGGAGGAGGGGGAGGAGGACAGAGAAGAGAAGAGAAAGTTTTTTAAAGTGTGTGAGAGACAGTTAACTTTGTTGTGGTAGTATGACGTTTTAGCAGTGAAGACATTTGCAGAGAAGGAAGAGAGGAGTGACTGATACACACTAAGGTTGGTCGAGGTTTTTGTTTTGCGCCATTTCCTCTCTGCAGCCCTGAGTCTAGAGCAATGTTCACGGAAAACATCAGACAGCCATTTTCTCCGATATATTAGAATATATGAATATTATAATATATAATATAAATATCTTTAAGATATTTTTTGAGAAGCAAAAATTGCATAAGATAGCATACTTTGGTGTTCCATGAAAGAAAGTTTTTGTATTATTATTATTATTATTGGTATTGGTATTGGTATTATTTTAAGCATAAGAAAATGCTTATTATTTTAAGCACAAAAAAAAACACATTTTTAGGTTTATGTTTAAAACAAGAAAAAATGGCAGTGGGGTAAGAAAAATAAACATAAATATGTATTATGCTGTTTACTTCTTAGCTAAATTTATTTAATATTTAGCTAATATATTAATATTATATATTCTCAAGAAAATGTATCTTATTTTAAATATTAATATAATTAAAATAAGATAAATTTTTTGAAAAGCAAAAATTGTTTGAGATTGCATAAAGAATATTAAAAAATGTTGTTTTAGTGTTCAATGGAAGAAAAATTGTATCGTTGTTTATAATAAAACAAGTTTTGTTTAAAACAACAACAAAATTGCCAGTCGAGTAAGAAAAATAAACTTAATTCAAAATGTACTGTGCTAATTTTACTTACAGCTTAATGTATTTCATACATTTAAATAATAATAATAATATCTTTAAAATAAGATACATTTTTCTTGATAAGAAATTGCATAAGATTGCATAAAGAATATTTAAAGATTTATGTTGGAAGAAAGTTTTTGTATTATTATTATTATTATTATTTAATTTATCTTTTTTTAGGTTTATGTTTAAAACAGGAAAAAAAATTGCCAGTGGCATTAAGTTTATTAAATTAAATTTATGAAAAAATAAATGTAATTCAAATATATTATCCATTTTTTCCTTCTCAGCTAAATTTAATTAATTTTAAATTGTAAATATTTTTTTTTCTCTGAAAAAAGGACAAAAATACTGATTAACAATTTTTTTTGTAGAAATACAGTTTGTTTCACTCGACTAAACACATGCAATTTAACCCAGCTGGTCTATTTGATGTATTTCATCACACCCCTCCTACAGCAGTGTCTTTTTCATTAATGGATAAAGTTAGAGAGCAATGGAAGCAGTCCTGGAAGAACGGTTTTATGTGGTTGTGCTGAGGACCTGTCATAGGCTGATGGGGGGTTGACGTTCACCGAGACAGATCATGAAAGATTATTTTGTACATAGTTATACAAATGATTGATGACTTGCAATGGTTTTGGAAATGAGGGAAATACGTTGCTTTGTTTTTGATGCCTTCTGTTTATAATAAAAAAAAGTTCTTTTTGAACATGTCAAAGTGTTTGTGATTTTGATATGTTGTGTATAATATTTAGGAGACACTTTCATCCAAAGTGACCTATTTGGAATAATGTAATTGAAACTTAAAGTTGACATCAAATGCATCCTTGTGGTTAATCAGCAGCTTCCAGGGTTTTTTAGGGAAAGCTCCAGGAGGCAAGCAGACCCTCGGTCACCCCTCATGTCCTACCCGCTGTCATGCTTTCAGCACTCAAGTGTCTTCTCTGCAGAGGGACAGCTTTTGTGCTGTCATGTCGTTTCACCGCAGTGGCCCCAATCTCATCCATCACTGCTTTCAGCAGCACGTTTGTCCAGTTTGAGTATAAATATCTCGCTGCTGGTGGCCTCAAGTTACCTTCTCTCTGCTTCTCTAATTTCAGCTATTTTTCATATGCATCACCTCTTTTAGATGTTTTACACGTAACAAATCTAAAACGTGAAATCTTGTGGTTCTGGAGTAAATCTCTTGTCCAAAACCACACTTCTGATTCTAGTTATAGTTAAAAAACTAAAACTAAAAAAAAAAACCTTCGATTTTGTATTTCTACTTAATTTTTATTGCAAATGATATCAGCAGTAAAATAATAATAATAGTAATAATAATAATAATGAGTTGTTCATTTTATTGTAATATTAAAAAAAAAATTTTCAAGTAAAAATCTAAAAATCCTTAAAACAGTATAAAGTATGGATACTGAGAGAGCTCAACGCACTGCAACTTGAGAAAACAAATAGAAAAAGCACCAGCAAATTAAGAAAACATCATCATCAGTTTGGCAACACATACTCGCAACACAATCAAATACAGAAACACGCTGCAAATGCTCAAAATCACAACACAATCAAATACAGAAACACGCTGCAAATGCTCAAAATCACAACACAATCAAATACAGAAACACGCTGCAAATGCTCAAAATCACAACACAATCAAATACAAAAACGCGCTGCAAATATTCACAACAGAACCAAATACAGAAACATGCTGCAAGTAGCACAGACCACAACGTGGACAACAATGCTTACGAAAATGAACCATGGTTTTAGTACAGTAAAAGTGTAGTAAACATTTTTGTTTGTTTTTTAGCCGTATATTAATTACCATTTGTATAACCACAGTTGTACAAATACCATGGTTAAACTATGGTTAGTGCAGCAAAATCATGGTTAATTTGTGGTTACCATGATTTAACTACAGTTTACATTTGTAATTATATATATATACTGTATATATATATATTTTTTTTTAGGTGTAAAAGTAGCCAGCTTACATAACGATTCACAGTTACAGTAATTGTCAGCTTATTTCATCAGCTTATTTAGGCTAATAATATCCAAAAAAGCTAAGGAATCATATGATCAGGATGTTAGAATAAACAAAAATCTCACTTTTCAAAGCAGACACTGATAAGCATGTCCGAAGTTCGTCACACGAAGTTCGTCACACGAAGTTCGCGGTTTCCTTAAACATTTCCAATGTGGTCTGTGCGTATTTGCAGCGTTTATGTTTTCGCAGCACATTTCTGTATTTGTTTGTGTTGTATCTGCAGCGCATTTCTGTTTTTTTTGTCGCGTTTTGAGTATTTGCAGCACATGTGCTGTCAAACTGATGAAGATGTTTTCTTAATTTGCTGGTGTTTTTTTTCTATTTGCATGTTTTTGTTTTTGTTTTGTTTTTTTCGCAGTGCGTTGAGCTCTCTCAGCCACCGTAATAAAGTTACTTTAGGCACAACGTTTTTCTATTTGCATGTTTTTGTTTTGTTTTTTTCGCAGTGCGTTGAGCTCTCTCAGCCACCGTAATAAAGTTACTTTAGGCACAACAATGCAGAAGATTCTGAAATCAGATGGTGAATCCCAGAAATTGGGCCTCAAACTTTTGGGCGCCACTGTAACTCCTCTTAAAGGATGAGTAACACCATTAAATATCAGGGTATTGTTCAGCATGCTCTCCTGTAACTACTTAAATGTTGTTCAAATGTTCTCAGTTTAGAAACTGGGACTCCCACTGGGTTCTAGCAGCTTGTATTTAAAGATTGTAGAGCAAGCTACTCTCATTCTTGTTCATCCTAGAAAAAAAAAATATTAGCACAAAATCACACCATTGTTGGCTAATGAACACAACCCAAGCATCGGAGAGCTCACATCAAAGGCCACAACTGACACAGCAGAACACACAAATTGTCTGAGCTCATGGATTTGGAAATAATGAAATGCTTCGGAGGGGGAGAGAGTGGGGGATAGTTAAAACACAAAGTGGGGTCCTGTGGAAAAAATGCCTGGTTTGGAAAATTCATCCAGAAAACGAAATAGAGTTGCAATCTACTTCTGTCTTGAACAAGTGTTCCCTATGGGTCAATGCTTCACGTCTGATTATGTGAGTGACTCTGAAGGAAAATGCGGGAATGTGGAGGGTTTGAAGAGGTTCTTCTTACATCAGCAGAAAAATGCAGTCTCCATAGAAACTTGGCTTGCTGCACTCTGTGAATGAGGACAAGTCATTGAGCACGACAGGCCTCTCCGATATTTACCAAATGACTCCCACGACTGCTTGTTGTTTAGTGTTTCTTCACTCAGAGAGAAACAGCAGCCAACTGCATGCTCAGAAGCTTATTAAATCGATAGTAAATTTTTAGCAGCTGTGTTTACCATAACCTTTGTACTAAATTCAATAACAATGTGCTAAAATAGCTTACAGTAATAACTAACTAACATACAATAACAGTGACAATGTGTAATTAATGTGTAATTAAGATTAATTCATAATTGATTCATAAATGAATGTATAAATACATACTTATATACATACATATACACACACATTGCCACTGTTTTCTATCTATCTATCTATCTATCTATCTATCTATCTATCTATCTACCTATGTTTGCGTATACAGTCATAGAAAGTACATATATAATAAAATAGTATGAATTAATATTAATATCATAATCTTAATAAATAACTTGAGATAAAGTAACTTTTGTATAAAATAACAAACAATATTGTACTGTACAGTAAAATTACGTATTTTTTCTCTTGTTAAAAAGCCTATTTTTTTACCGTACATGGTAAACTAACTTAAACTTATTTAGAATATAGAATGTTTACATTCTTTTCCTGTTAAAATTCTATTTGTTTTTATAAAACATTTAAAGAGTACTGTTTGAACTGTGTAACTTTTTATAAAAATTAAAAAAAAAATCCAATTCATTCAAATGAGAAATGTTTAAATGAACCAGTGGACTCTTAATTGCTTTCTAAATGAGACATTTTATATACAGAAACTTCATGATTACAAGGCAACAAAAGACTTTGTTGTTATTGAACCCCAGTGAGAGTGAGAAGAAAGACAGAATGGGTTATGTTTCATCACTGCGTTGAATTCTGGAGGCTTCAGACGGTAAAGACAAAATGTGAGACGTTACTACAGAATCCATGAGAAACCTCAGATGTCTTGTGCATATTGGCTCCAGCCATTTGACTAATCTGTTGAGAACCAGCACCTAAAATACAGTTCAGTAGTTTGTGGTTTTGCTAATGAGAACATGTGTGATTTAAAGCTTCTCTCATGACCTGGGCTCTAATTGGGATCGTGGCATGTAAGCCCTGTGAACAATTTGGGTGGGCAACAATTTCACTGAAAACTGATGGTGAAACAACCTCACAGTGGACTCTTAATTGCTTTCTAAATGAGGCATTTTATATACAGAAACTTCATGATTACAAGGCAACAAAAGACTGTTTGTTGTTATTGAACCCCAGTGAGAGTGAGAAGAAAGACAGAATGGGTTATGTTTCATCACTGCGTTGAATTCTGGAGGCTTCAGACGGTAAAGACAAAATGTGAGACGTTACTACAGAATCCATGAGAAACCTCAGATGTCTTGTGCATATTGGCTCCAGCCATTTGACTAATCTGTTGAGAACCAGCACCTAAAATACAGTTCAGTAGTTTGTGGTTTTGCTAATGAGAACATGTGTGATTTAAAGCTTCTCTCATGACCTGGGCTCTAATTGGGATCGTGGCATGTAAGCCCTGTGAACAATTTGGGTGGGCAACAATTTCACTGAAAACTGACGGTGAAACAACCTCACAGTGTTTTCAGTGCAGAAGCAGATATAATCCTACATGAACTGAAAGCCTTTGAAACAATATACAACCCCCAATTCCTGAAGTTCTGGACTTTTGGCTTCTTTAATGGTTTCTTTTTCAAGCCTAAATCTTTTGATTGTAATACCCATTATAAAAAATAAAAAATAATAATAAAAAAAAACTTATAGGTTATCAACTCATGAATAATCATAACAACAGTTATAATACATAATAATACTTACATATTTGTGGTTATACGTTTAAGAGTATGATTATTTATAACACACAATGAACACCATATTAAATCTACTTCCAGAATGGGTTATGTTTCATCACTGCGTTGAATTCTGGAGGCTTCAGACGGTAAAGACAAAATGTGAGACGTTACTACAGAATCCATGAGAAACCTCAGATGTCTTGTGCATATTGGCTCCAGCCATTTGACTAATCTGTTGAGAACCAGCACCTAAAATACAGTTCAGTAGTTTGTGGTTTTGCTAATGAGAACATGTGTGATTTAAAGCTTCTCTCATGACCTGGGCTCTAATTGGGATCGTGGCATGTAAGCCCTGTGAACAATTTGGGTGGGCAACAATTTCACTGAAAACTGATGGTGAAACAACCTCACAGTGTTTTCAGTGCAGAAGCAGATATAATCCTACATGAACTGAAAGCCTTTGAAACAATATACAACCCCCAATTCCTGAAGTTCTGGACTTTTGGCTTCTTTAATGGTTTCTTTTTCAAGCCTAAATCTTTTGATTGTAATACCATGTGCGGCCATCTGCCTCTCTTTGTAATGTTTCTTACTGCAACAGTTTCCTTGTGTCGCTGAGGCATTTTGATGTGTTTATCCCACCTGTTGTGCTGCTAACGTGGACAGTAACCAGAAAAGAACCACAAGAAAAGACAGAGGATTTCACACAGCGGCATCTCAGAATGGACACTATGTGGGTTCAAGGACTGTATAATTATAATATATGAGAGTATATTTATAGTGTGTGTGCACATGGTCACTCATCAACACTGCCTCTATCATTAAAACATCTATCAACATCTGGTTTTTAATTTCCCAAAGCGTCTGTAGTTGCTGCCATATTGAGACTTGGAGAAAGATTTTACATTGTTCTCTGGATCTCACAGATTGCTACAAATCGAACTGCAGTCTTTGAATATTAGAAATATGTACACTACTGTTTTAGGGGTTTAGAGTATGAGTTATTTAATTTTTTAATTTAATTTTTTAATAATTTTAATTAATACTTTTTTCAAGGATGCTTTAAATTGATTTTAAAAAATGACAGTGAATATGTGTTACGTTACACACATGCAAGGGTTCAAATAAATGTAGTTCTTTAAAGTTTTTTTTTCAGAGAATCCACAAAAATATTAAGCAGCACAACTGTTTTCAACATTTAAATAAATAATAATAAAATGTTTCTTGAATGTCAAATCATTAACCATAACTTAAATTTTAAAATGTATTTAAATATAAAAAAGTTTTTAACTTTTAATAATACTTCACAATACTGTTTTTTTACTGTATTTTTGTTTTAAAAAGTTTTAATTGAAATGGAGTAATGACTGTTGACAATTCAGCTTTGCCAAGATAAATTACACTTTAAAACATATTTAAATAAAACAGTTACTTTAAATTATGATATTTCACAATTGTGCTTTTTTACTGTAAAAATGCAGTTTCGGTGATAAGACAGTTCTTGTAAAAACATTAATAAATTTAACATAAATTGTATGTTCCAACAGTAAAAGTACCACTAAAATATTTCATATAATATATATAAATAAATAAAAACATCTTAAATTTAGGCATAAAAAAAGAACAAAAAAGGACTTTACGTCAAATAAATAAATACTTTACAAAATAATTTGGTAAGACTTTCTATGAAGCCCGTATTTATAATACATTATAAGGGTATTCTTAAGGCATTATAATGAA
>NW_015555720.1:401395-405351 GCF_001515605.1 Sinocyclocheilus anshuiensis
AGTGTCACAAAGCAAGGCCAGACACAACAGTTAAGTGCAAAACAGGATGGTTTATTGACTGGTTAAGCATAAGAATGGAACGGGTGAGGTAAAGGTTGGTGAGTGTCAACACAGTGAATGATTCCAGGGTTCTTATCTGAGTTCTGATGGTGTGTGTCTTATGCCGGTTTCGTGGAGATCGTGGAACAGATTCCAAGGAGTCGTTGGAGGATCGCGGGAGGAACAGAGGATAAGTCTTTCTATGAGAATTCAGTAGAGAGAGTCCAGAACAGTTCATAGGAGTGAATGGTAGACCGGACAGTGAGTGACTGTGATGTGTGTGTATTTGTAGTGTGGCTTGTAATTTTTACTATTTCACATAGCAGAACAATTACATTTCAATACAAGTTCATTACATTCGTCCCAACCCTCAACCCCCCATCTGCCCTACTATAAGCAACTTAGCAGCTGTTCAGTAAAACGTTCTTGCCGCAGTCATTTGCTTTGATTAATTGCTCTTCCTTCTTGATTCTTTTAATGAAAGCTGAGGAGACCAGGGATTAAGGCATCCCAGTTTTAAAACGGTTTTGCTATATTTTTAAAAGTGGTCCACCACAAAATACATTTCTACAATGGCAGGGAGGAGGATGAGGTTAAAGAGTCTAATAAATTGCTTATGATAGAATGTTAGGGGAACAGCCAGCCTTTAAAAGCCATTAAAGGCAAGCAGCTTGAAGCCCTAATTAAAGGGACTTAACATCGGGCTGTGCTGCATTCATGCTGTGACAGTCAGAAGTTAGCCTCTGTTTTGGCCTGCTGCGCTAGAGGAAGCAAAATAGACTCTCCCTGTCAAAGCGATGAAGAGTTGCGCTGCGCATTGCTAAGATTTTCAGTCACATTGCCAAGAAACCAAATGAGAAGAGAAAACGGTAAGAATGCAAATTCAGACTTCAGTGTTTAATAGCACTTGACTTTATCCATGGTTACACCCCAAAAAGCCATTAAAACATATAATAAATAAGTCTAAATTGCCCCCGAATGCTCTATTATGTGTCTGTGCCAACTAAAATTCCACAGGAAGAAAGATGAACTGTAGAGGAGACGGAGAAGAAAAGAGCTAAGCATTTCTCTACGAGTCGAAAAAGCAACTATAAGGAAGTATTCACGTAACACCTTTTAACCTTGGCCTGCTCTGTTTCCTTCAGTGTAATTTCTCCTCTGGGCCCCTGTTGCAATTTTCTAATCAATACCACATCGCGGGGAAACTAATGTCATACTCTTTATGTAATGTTATTAGTTGCCAAATGTTTTACGTAGATGGTGCATTAACTAAAGTTATTGAAATTCTGTACACAACATACCCCGATAAATTACTCAAAGACAAAATATAAAAAATATTTTGTCTTGTTCATCCTAGCATTGTTTGACAAAGGATACAGGGGCTAAACAATTTATAGCAAAATGCAGATGCAATTTAGATTAAATTGCTGTCAAAATAGTCTGTTTTTAATTTGTCTAATGGCCGATGCAAGCAGCACTGTGTTTGATCTTCAAATGTGCACTTTGTTTGTAGAATGATATTAAACTCACAATGTAAACAATGAAAATTAAAATTCTAATCAGTGGAAAGAGAACAAAACAAAACAAAAACATAAAACTAAACTACTTTTTAGGCCTAAGGGGCCATTCACACAGAACATGTTTACGTGGTTAAAACACACAAGACAAATCGGCAAAAAACATGTTTTTGAACATTGCATTATGCCGAGACACCAGAAAAGCTGCGAGACTCAAGCACAATTGTCAAACACTTCCATCTAGTGAGTGTTTACAAAGATAAAGATTGCTAAAGTAGTGCAGTGGAACGGAAAAATGTGTCCTGTGCAAAAAAAAAAAGGTGTCCACAAGTGTGTACACAGGCGTGTTTTTGCTACGGAAGCCTTTTTTGGGAAATATGTACAGGTGCATCTCAATAAATTAGAATGTCGTGGAAAAGTTCATTTATTTCAGTAATTCAACTCAAATTGTGAAACTCGTGTATTAAATAAATTCAGTGCACACAGACTGAAGTAGTTTAAGTCTTTGGTTCTTTTAATTGTGATGATTTTGGCTCACATTTAACAAAGAACCAAAGACTTAAACTACTTCAGTCTGTGTGCATTGAATTTATTTAATACACGAGTTTCACAATTTGAGTTGAATTACTGAAATAAATGAACTTTTCCACGACATTCTAATTTATTGAGATGCACCCGTACTTGTTGTACACGTTGTATTCTCTACACTGCCACAAGGGGAGCTATAGCGTAAATATTCGCTTATGGTCAGTTTTGTCTCTTTCATATAGAAGCGCGCATTACCGCCACTGAAGAAAAAATGTAATAAGGTAATTGCGACTTTATATCCCACAATTCTGACTTTGTGATATATAAACTTGCAATTGCGAGAAAATAAGTCAGAATCGCAGGATATAAAGTCGCAGTTGTTGTGTAAACGTGCAATTCTGAGAAATAAAGTCAAAATTGCATGATATAAACTGGGAATTGCGAAATATAAAGTTTATATCTCGCACTTTTGACTTTTTCTTGCAGTTGTAAGTTTATATCTCACAATTCTGACTTTTTTCAGAATAAAGTTATAAAGTGCAATTCTTCTGCCACTGTAAATTCCAATAGCTTTCCTGACTCACATATAATTAGTAAACTTTATTCAGTAATGAAAAAATATACTTCTTACTAGGTTTTGTTGAGTTACAGTTAATTGCAGGGTGAGTAAAACAATTTACTTAATAGTTTGAGTGATGTTTACTTGAAACAATTAAGTAGCAACAAAGGAAGCAATGACGTTACTACACCAGTGAGAGGCAGCAGTGCACTCAAGAGTAATGTGCAGAAAAAGAAGAAGAAGCAAGACTTGTCAGAGCATGCGTAATAGAATTTGTGCGCGCTCAGCTCGTGACTCGGGTGAATTGGCGCCGATTTTGCAGAAGTGGAAAGAAGCAGCGAACAGACTACCAAGTTTTTACCATCTGAAGCTTTGTTACGTTTTTAGAAGAATAATAAGGTAAGTAATCAAGCAAGCAACTTGTATGTGAATATTTTTTTTTTTTCTGTTTGTCGCTCATTTTTGCCGATCTAGAACATATCAAAGAATTATATTATACGGTGCAGGAAGAACACGGTCTGACCGTTTAGAACGAGTAGGTACCACAAATGGTCCCTGGATTGCCTAAAAAGCTATTTTAACTGTTGGATATGTTGTATAGTTTTCTATTTTACCCCGAGTTGACACAGCAAACGCCTTATTTCCATGTTGGAAATAGAAATTAAGATGTGAAGTGAAGGGCTGGCCAAGATTATCTCTCATCAGTGGCTTGTGACTGCTGTGAATAAAGATTTTGAAATACATGCTTGCCTTTAATCGAGTTAATGATTAGTGTAATCTTTTTCAGTGTTTCCTCTATGATTTTTTAACACTGTGGTGCTTTATTATTAGTAGTAACGTTAGTATTTGTTGTGTTCGTTATTAAAATTTGCTATTGTAATGTCCAATACATTTTTAATATATTAATCACAGTGTAACTACTCATTACATCGCCTTTTTAGATTTTGTTAAGATAAATTATAGTGGTGAGACCATTTGCTTAATCTAATTTCACAACTGCATTACAGTACTATTTTGAAATGCAGTAAAAGACAATATAACTGTAAAAGGTTTTGCCGCAAACTACACTTCTCTATGGTGATATCACGAGACAAAGATGAGAAATTTTGCAAATGTTTTAATTTTGCAAAATCTCCTTTTAACTAAACTTTTTTTCTTCCTTCTTAGAAGTGCTTCTGGCAACTGCCTCCTGAGTGGTCTTCATTTCACAGATCTTGATACAGTGGAGGTGAGGACATTTTATTCTGAAAATGTCATAGTACAGCCCTCTACGAACACCTTGGCAATTGAATCGCCATTGGCTAGTAAATTTT
>NW_015555720.1:405843-410323 GCF_001515605.1 Sinocyclocheilus anshuiensis
TACACACACACATATACACACACACACACACACACATATACACACATACACATACATATACATACATATACATACACACATACACATAAACATACACATACACACACGTATATATATATATGTATGTATGTATGTATGTATGTATGTATGTTTGTGAAATGGCACAGTTTTATAAATATCTGAAAGTACACTCTTAAATGAGATTGCCGTTTGCGCATTAGTTCCGCCCACTAGCGGAGAAAGCGGTAGTTCTTAAAAGCAGAAGAATTCCAAAGGAACTCCGTTATTTTGACAGCAAAATACAACAAAGAATATCGTTTACATGTAGCGCGCATAGGTAGCGCGTCAATTCTCTCTCTCTCTCCCGCTCTCACTGCGTGTGTGTGAAACAAAGCGACGGCGAGTCGTGCGCTTCACACTAGAGTTTACATACAGGTTAAATACATGTTAAATACAGGTGCGTTGCACATCCATTCAGATGAACTGAAAAACAGCACAGATCGCTTGACGGAGAGTGAAACTCTGAAGCGGTCAGTCAGAGTGTTAGGCGAGTGAAAATATATCTGCGCTAAACTTATACTTAGCCTCCAACTCACACACTGGCGAGTAAAATCTGAGAATTTATTAGCAATTGGCTAATATTAGACATCATTTAGTCGCCAGAGTGAAGATTTAGTCGCATATGCGAGTGATTTACTCGCAATGTAGAGGGTTGTAGTAGTACATTCATTTGTGACAGTGTTGACTACGATGCACTTTTAGTATTATGTTGAGAGACTAAACCCACTTAAAATATATCTCCACTTTAAATAATTTCTTGCAGATGCAGTGGAGCTGTAAGCATTGTATTTTTTCTGCAAACAAAAGGGGACAGTTGTTAAAACATTATCGCCTAAAACATGGAGGCTTCACTCAGCAACAGCCAATACCATGTCTTCATAAGGATTGCTTGTGCACTTTCAAATCTTTTAATGCACTAAAAGTACACTTATCTGTTTGGCACTCTCAATCAGACGGACAAGCAAGTAAACCCAAAGTTGCGTTTCACTGCCAGTTATGTGAGTACATTGAGCCCTGCACTGAAGCTGAGTTTTTTAGACACTTACGCAGCCATTTGAAACTTAAACAAAGTGTTTTATGTCCATACGAAGGCTGTCAATTTCAGAGTAATGTGTATTCAACGTTTAATGCACACAAAAGCAGAGAACACAGTGGGAGTGCTACAACCCAATTTAAAAGTCAAATAATCTCAAACATTGAACAATCAGATCAACTGATTGATGTGGAAGGTGGGCTTTCTTTACAGGATGACACTGAGTTTGAAGAGTCTGTAGATGACCTACAGGACTTGGAAATTCAGCTGGAACGTAATTTGGCTTCATTGTTTTTGAAAATGCAAGCAATCCTGCACATATCCGAAAGTGCTGCACAAGAAGTAATTCAGCAGATTAACCAGATACATTTGCTTTCACAGCCATTACTACAAAATGCAGTCCAGAAAATTATCAGTCAGCACTGTGGTGATGTGGATAATTCCATAGTGAATGACATTGTAAGTGTAGTGTCCCAAAGTAATGTCTTGCTGAAATTTACCAATGCAGAAGGATCCCTATCTACAGCCAACAGGAGAGCATCTTATATACTGCAAGAATTTCCAGTTATTCTGCCAGTTGAGTTTGCTCTTGACAAAGATCAATCATTTGTGTATGTCCCCATACTCAAAATGTTAGTCTTTGCTAAACAATAAGGATATTTTGGATAAGGTGCTGCATGCAGAGGTGATTTCACCTGAAGGATACTACTCATTCAGAGATGGCTCTCGTTTCAAAGAAAATGTTCTTTTGAATGTGGAAGAATGTAGGATTGCCCTTGGGCTATATATTGATGAGTTTGAAGTGGCTAATCCAATTGGAACCTCCAAGAAAAAACACAAACTATGTGCCATATATTGGGTACTTGCTAATCTTGATTCGAAGTATCGGTCAGCTCTTCACTCAATTCAACTTGCACTTTTGTGTAAGGTTAACGCTGTAAAAGAGCATGGCTACGATAAGGTTCTTCGTCCTCTCATTCAGGACATTGCAGCTCTTGAGGAAAATGGTGTGTATGTTGAACAATTAGCAGAAAGTGTTAAAGGCACTGTACTATATGTGGCAGCGGACAACTTGGGGGCTCACTCTTTAGCAGGATTCCAGGAGAGTTTTGCAGCATATTACTTTTGTCGGTTTTGTATGTGTAAACAAGATGACATGCAGGATAAAGAGGTCAGATCGGGTGTACTCCAGCCAAGGACAAGAGCGAATCATGAAAGGCATGTGCAAGAGGTACTCCATGACCATACTGCGGCCAAACATCATGGTGTTAAAAGAGGATGTCCACTGAATGAAAAATTGACACACTTTCATGTGGTGGATGGTTTTCCACCTGACATTCTCCATGATTTTTTGGAGGGTATAGTACCAGCAGAATTATCACTGTGCCTTCAGGATTTGATTACCAAGAAATATGTTTCTTTGGAGTCTTTGAACAAGGCTATTAGCCAGTTCCCTTACACATTTTCTGATAAAGCTGACAAACCACAGATCATTCCAAAGACCTTCGTCTGTAGGGGAACCACTGGGGGAAATGGCCATGAAAATTGGTCTCTACTAAGGCTGCTTCCATTGATGATAGGCTACAATATCCCTGAAGGAGACCAGTCATGGGAGATACTGATGCTTCTTAAAGATGCACTGGAGTTGGTAATGTCACCACACTTTACTGAAGAGTTAATCCACTTATTGGATTGCAAAATCTCAGAACATCGAGAGTTACTGCAGAAAACTTTTCCAAACTACAGACTTCGTCCCAAACATCATTTCGTTGAACACAATCCTGAAATGATAAAAATCTTTGGCCCTCTAGTAGACATGTGGACGATGAGGTTTGAAGGGAAGCACAAATTTTTCAAGAAGGTTTTGCATGACACATGCGATTTCAAGAACGTAGCACGTACCTTGGCTGTAAGACACCAGAAAATGATGGCCTTCCATTTAGATTCTTCAACATTCTTCAAGCCTCCTTTGCAAATTGATAAAGTGAGATCAGTTATGGTCACATCCTTCCCTGAAAATGTTCAGAGTTCGCTGCATCAGCAAAATGGCAAGCAGTCTACAGTGCTGGTTGCATCCTCTGCATGTGTTCATGGTGTCAAATACTGTGTAGATATGATAGTCTCCGTTGGCAGTTGTTCAGGTCTTCCAGAGTTCAGGCAAATAACACACATTGTGGTTATCAACACAGAAGTTCTGTTAGTCTGCAGGCTTTTGAGCTCCTGGTATACTGAACATTTACGTGCTTATGAGTTGTGCTTCAGTGGGGCTGGGTGTCTTGTAGTGACCAAGCTGTCTGAGCTCAATGATGTTTTCCCCTTATCTGCCTACCAAGTGAAAGGCAATATGTATGTGACATTGAAGCGTCACATATTGTGCTAAATGACAGTACATCAAATGGGCACTAAAGGGATTGTCTTTTATTTTTTCTAGGACCATGGAAAGCTATAAAATAAGACTCATTCTAACTAAACAGGACATAAGGAAATTGTCACTGGATGCCAAACCAAAAAATGTTGAAGAGCTGAAGATAAAAATCCAAGAAAAATGCAATTTGCAGTATGACTTCAATGTGATGTATGAAGACTCCGACTTTGACAATGCCTTCTGCAACCTTGAAGACATAGGAGACCTACCAGCTACAAGAGCTACAGTGAAGTTAATCCCATTACTTGTTACTGCCTCCACCACCAGCATGTCTGATGACTCCAGTGTATCCGATGATACAGTGATTCTGCCCACACACAGCTCCTCAACAAGACATGATCCATGGCCAGAGATGACAAGGCGTACCAGAATGTACCAAGAGACTTGAAGCATACTAGTTTGGAAAAGCTTGCAGAAGAAATTTACAAATTTGATGCCTATCCAAATGAAGAACGGATCAACTCTGTGGCGCTAGTGCTCATAAGCAAACATCCCTGCCTTCAGGAACGAGGTTCACCGGATGGGTGTTCTGGCTGGAAGCATAGCCTGAAATACAAAATGGGAAACTATCGCACTAAACTAAGAAAAGCAGGCTGTGTAGAGGTTGGTGTAAATGGGGGGTAAAACAGGTGGGCCGGGAATGGCATGAAAAAGCTTGAAAAGGCCAAAAAGGTATGAGGTAAATTACTTACCAGAACTCCCTGAGGGGCAGAATGAAGACAGCCAAGAGGCTACAAGAAAGCTCCTGCTTGAAGAAATGAAGAAACTGAACCCTAGTGCAAGTCTCATTGCATCAACCAAAAAGTAAAAATTGTCATCAATTGCATATCTATGTGCTCCATTGAAAGTGGGTTTACCAAAAAACTAACTCCTTAAAAGATTAGTTCACTTCTGAATTAAAATGTCCTCATAATTTACTCACCCCCATGTCATCCAAGATGTTCATGTCTTTCTTTCTTCAG
>NW_015555720.1:410588-410941 GCF_001515605.1 Sinocyclocheilus anshuiensis
ATTCCTCGTCTGGGATCGTGTAGAACGCTTTGAAGCTGCACTGAAGCTGCAATTTGGACCTTCCACCCAGTGAACCCCACTGAAGTCCACTATATAGAGAAAAACCCTGGAATGTTTTCCTCAAAAACCTTAATTTCTTTTCGACTGAAGAAAGAAAGACATGAACATCTTGAATGACATGGGGGTGAGGAAATTATGAGGAAATTTTAATTCAGAAGTGAACTAATCCTTTAAAGGGTTAGTTCACCCAAAAATGAAAATTAGTTTTACCCTCGAAGCATCCTAGGTGTATATGACTTTATTCTTTAAGACGAATCCAGTCGGAGTTATATAAAAAATTGTCCTGGCTATTC
>NW_015555720.1:411102-449225 GCF_001515605.1 Sinocyclocheilus anshuiensis
GTTGTTGTAAGAAAAATGTCCATATTTCAAACGTAATAAACACTTCTCTCTCACTTCCTCTGACTGTTGTACGCGGAAACATTCCGGCGGATGACGTAGGACGTATGCGTCGCGCGCCTCTGAGATATGCTAGTCTCACGAGTTTGTTTATAGGAGCAAAGGAAGCAAAGTTTCCTTACTTCAGCAAAGGAAAATCAGTTTCCTCTTGGGTTATATTGAAATCCTACGACATTTTTCTTTACAAATCCTCAGTTTGTACTTCTAATTCGTGACCGGCGTTTTGTTTTGTTCTCTCTCCGCGCTCGTCACTAATCACGCAAAGCCGACGTGCTACGTCATCCGCCGGAACGGCTTCCACGTATGACAGATACCAGAAGTGAGAGAAAAGTGTTTATTACGTTTGAAATATGGATATTTTTCTTATGAAAACACATAGAATCGCTACAGGAGGCCTTTATTCATGCCCCGGAACCATGTGAGGCACGTTTTATTATAGATGCGTGTGCTTTATTTAACGTGTTTTGGACTGTTAAAGAGAAACACCCGCCCACTACAATAATAACACTTAGAATAAGTTTAACCAACTAGCAGTTAGCCAAAAGGTAATTGGTCATATTTTTGGATTCAACTAAAAATATGACCAGTCTTAAAAAAATTAGATAGTACTACATACTATTCCCATTTCACTTTACTTGTTTTTTTTTAAGGCAATCGGTTTGCATGCTTTTTTTAAGTGAGGTTTACTAATTGGATTTTACAGTGAAGATAAAAAGACTGACTATTTTCTTACAATTGCAAGCTTATATTCTCCAATTCTGACTTTATAACCCGTGATTGCGTGTTACAAAGTCAGAATTGTGAGAAAAAAAATCGGAAAAAGTCAAAAATGAAAAAGTCAGAGTTGTGAGCTTATACCTCGCAATTCTGACTTTTTTTCTAAGAGTTATGAGTTTAAATTTTGCATTAGTACAGACTTTTTTTCTCGCAGTTGCGAGTTTATTACACAATTCTGACTTTATTTCTCAAAATTGTGACTTTACTTCTCACAATTGCGAGTTTCTATATACCTTATAACTATGAATTCACAATTGGGAGACAAAAAGTCATTACCTCTATGCATTTTTTATTCAGTGGCGGAAATAGGCTTCCATACTTTCAGTTTCCGTCATGACAGAACAACAGTTTGATGAGTCTTGCTGAGAAAGTAAGTTAAAATCAATGTTTATAGCAACTTGAATAATAACGCATCCAGTTTAAGGGCAGACAGATATCTTAATGTAGCTCCTTTGCGCCATTAAGTACCAAGGTATGTCCGAGGTTTGCATCTGTGTCATGTAGGCTACTTGTGTAAAGTATATTTCCACCCTCAAACAACCAAGTGATTAAATAGCCTAAGAGACTGCAAGACCTTAAAGTTATATTTGTAACCCCACTGCCTGTAAATCACAGAGTAATATAGTGCTTTCAATTAGTTCCGTCTCGCTAGTGGCACCCCTGGTGTCTGAGTAACAAAAGGCCTTCTGACAGCTCCTCAGTTCCCGTGTTGCCCGGGCGTCCAGTCACGTTATTAAATTCACCACTGGCAGCGATACCTGGAGGGCTCGTGCATTTATGTCATTCCGTCATTGGGGATAAAGGCTCTGGAAGCCGTGACAATGCAATTTAATTTCTCCCTGCTTTTGTAATGCCAGAATGCAATAAAAGTGTCTGGCCTCATGTCTGGCTCCAGTCGGACTGTTTTACTGACCCAAAATTCTAGCCCTGAAAACTATTAGTAGCGAAATGTCATGTAGAATAATAGCGTCTTGTTTCTTGTAGGTTTAGCTGTTGGACACCATAAAGCAGCTGCTGATGAACAAGTGAGTCACTAACTACCCGGGAGGTAAACCTCACATACTCAAATACTGGTTGGGCTACAGGTCAAATCAAAGATCTGCTTATTTGATTTGGCAGTCGTAACTTTGGTGTAAGAGGTCTGTGTGTGGGTATTAAATGTCTCTTATCTGTTAAAAGTTTATAGAGTCATTTTGGTTTCTTGCTTTTTGGTAGAAGCTGCTGATATTTAAGTGAAAAGATGAATTTTCCACTGTAGCCGGTTTTTATTTTGGTGGTTTTGGATGATTTTTTTGGGAAGTTGCAGTTACAAAATGTCTGCCTTTCAGTATTTCCATCACTAAAGAACAAAAGAGCAGCAAAGTATCAAAAGAAAAATAAAACTCATATATCAGTACTTTTCAGCCTCTCTTTGCGGTTTTATCTTTTAGGTAAACCACATGATTAAACGAACAACCAATTTATTTGTTAAGTCAGAACGCCCTTGAGGAGAGAAATATATTTACTGGGCATATCACCCCAACTGATGCATAACATTTGCTTTTAATAATTAAATTTGTGGGAGTGTGCTGTATAGAGATGTTTTGACTGAATTATAGCTGGCTTTTGCCTGAATTGCAGACCTGGGAAGGTCGTTCAGAAGGTTTGTAGTACAAAATAAATAAATATAAATGAACTGATTTACTACCCATTGATGAGAACTTCAGCTACTGCTTGTGACAAAAAAGCTCAAATATTTTGGATTTTAAACCCCCCAAAAATGCTGTAGAAAAATCTAAACATTTTGTCTTTGAAGTGATGGTTCTTATTTATTTGTTTGTTTAACTGACAATCTCATCATTAACAGCTACATATTGGTTATCTTTGAACTTTAAATGTATCAAAATTATTTAAAATTTAAATGTTATTTTATACAATTTCTATTATGTATCTATTGTATAAGAAAAAATATTGACATTTTATTTAACATTTAATTATTTCTTGCTTGTTTGTTTATTTTTATTTTATTAAATTGTTTTATTACATTTATTTTTATTTATTCAAGTTTATTTTATTTATTAAATTACAATTTTTTTATTAGTCATCAGCAGCAGCTAAATGTATTTTTGTAATTATTTGTAACTTTAACCTTTAAAATTAGTGAAATGTAAACGCGCGCACACACACACACACACACGCGCGCGCGTGCGTGCGTATACACACAAACACAATCTATTCATTAATTAATTTTGAATATTTACATTTTATTTAACATTTAATGTATTTTATTTATTTGTTTATTTTTTGCCGCTGTATATATGCATTTATAAATTATTTTTATTACTATTTTATCAATTCTACTATATAAAGAGTGGACTGTTATTGATTGATATGTAATACATTTTTTTCTTAACCATTTCTTTAATTTTCCTATTTATGTTTCAGGTTCATTTTCTGGACAAAAGTGCATGGTTGTTTATATCTTGAGCTGAAATGACCTCACATTAAGCGTTAATAGCACAACTAATTACTTGCAATTAACATCGACCTATTAGGGCAATTGATCTCGCCATCGGCAACGATTTACTACAGCTGTTGTTTATAAACATCAAGGGCAAGGGCTTCTGACTGATACTCCTGGCCACATGTATTTCTACAGTCAGCACAAGCAAACAGAGTAAATAGATTCTTTTGTCTCTGTTGTATCACATTAAAGGTTGAGCAGTGATTATGTGGCTGGAGCAGTTTGGCAGACAGCACTTCTATCTTGTGTCCACCTCTTTCTAAACATTTATTTGTGATAAAATCAGTGCAGGGTCATCATTTAGCTGTTTGACACTATCAGAAACCTAATTGTGCAACTAATATAAAGTGCATTTAAACATTGAAGCATACACAAAGATGCTGAAAGCAAAGGCTGACTGTAAGGTCATTAGAGCCAGATCAATAATGCAAATGAACAGACAGTTGCAACAGCAAGTGTGACAGACCATTTTAGATGAACACTACTTTGAACCTATTAGATCAGCAGAGAGACAGCTCCCCTGGGAAATGCAGCTTTAAGGAGATTTTATGTTGGTTTGCATTTATTCATGCATTTATTTATCAGAATTTGAGAGGGTATGAGATGGAAAGAATAAATGTGTTTCTTTATTCTAGCTGCACTGCTCATTACACCTAATGTGCACTTAATACTGTTACAACGGCCAAATGAATAAATGTAAATGTAGATTCCTCCAAAAGTTAATTTAATGCACTTTTGGAAGTGTCCCTAATAGACATCATGTGTCAGTTTGCGTTTTTACTCTTAGATTATGAAATATAAGTACACACACACACATTTACATTTACATTTACATTTAGTCATTTAGCAGATGCTTTTATCCAAAGCGACTTACAAATGAGGACAATAAAAACAGTCAAAACTAACAAAAGAGCAACAATATATAAGTGCAATTGACAAGTTTTGACAAACGCAGTACACGTAGCAAGGTGTATATATATATATATATATATATATAAACAAGTAAATAGAATAGAAAAAACAAAGCTAGTGTTTGTTTTTGTTTAGTTTTTTTAAATAAAAAAAAGATAAATATAGATAAAGTAGAATTAAAATAGAATAGTATTTATTATTATTACTACTACTACTACTACTACTACTATTAAAGTTTTTGAAAAGTTTTTAAAATTTATTTACTATTTATAAATTCATGTTAATGCCGTTTTCTGAAGACTGTCTACAGTGATGAACATCTGTGTCACTGTGTTTTTACCCTTAGATGGCAGTCATGGGTTGTGCTTGGCACTCTGCATGACTGATGACTTGTTTTATTGATGTTTCCTTACAACATTTCTTTTCCTTCTAAAATTTCCCTCAGAAAGTGACACTAGTTTGATTAAGTGCTCATCATAAAAGACACATTTCGGGAATGATCAGACCTGTTGCTGAAAACAATAAAAAACATAAAGTTTTACTGGCCTCATAAAAATACATGATATCTAGTTGGCCGGTCAGGTGGAATGCTGACTATGCTTAAATTAGATTCCCCAGGGCACGAAATATAGCACACTTAAGTGAGCATTTATGTACGATTCGGCTTCAAGAAATTTATTGATTATTCCCTCCAATGTCGTGCCTCTACACGCAGCACTTTACGCTCTCATTCACAGGTTGCGTGTGCATTTTCTGTTGTGTCAGCTTGAAGAAATAATGCATGAAAGGAGATGTAATTGTAATTACTTGCCACTTAATTAATAGCATTCTGTTCACAATCTTCATAAGCTCATTTGCTCAGCATGCAATACTTTCATCAGCAGTGGCATGCACAGACCTCCGGAGGGGCAGGGGCTAAGCGACGTTGCTAGAGCACAATCGCAGATGGGGGTTAGGGGGGGGATCACGGTCCTCACTAGAAATCACGGTCCGTGAACTGGACTTTCATCTTTTTACAATTTATATGAATGAATTTGTTTTATATAATCAAACTTAGCATGAAAGTGCAACCCATTTTACTTTTGTAATGTAAGATTGATTGATTTTATCCATCTGGAATGGAGTAGGCTTAGTAAAATGTCCCTTGAGCTTCACTATGAAAAGGATGTTCTGCTGACATCATCCCTTGGCTGGAGTAAATGTGGACTCCCCAATGTTAGGACATCAGTGCTTGTTGGCATGGAAAATCTTCCTAGTTTGCTAGTTTTTCGCAGTGACAGTGAGTGGTGGACTGCTTGCCAGGAGTGGTGGGCAAAAGTTTGGCTTTCTCTCAGAAACGTGGCATGGACATCAAATCATCTGCCATCTGGTATCAATGCCATCAGTATTAGATGTTTCTACACTGAACAAAATTATAAACGCAACACTTTTGTTTTTGCCCCCATTTTTCATGAGCTGAACTCAAAAAAACTGCACATTTTAGAGTGGCCTTTTATTGTGGCCAGCCTAAGGCACACCTGTGCAATAATCATGCTGTCTAATCAGCATCTTGATATGCCACACCTGTGAGGTGGATGGATTATCTCGGCAAAGGAGAAGTCCTCACTAACACAGATTTAGACAGATTTGTGAACAATATTTGAGAGAAATAGGCCTTTTGTGTACATAGAAAAAGTCTTAGATCTTTGAGTTCAGCTCATGAAAAATGGGGGCAAAAAACGTCTTGCGTTTATTATTTTGTTCAGTGTATGTAAGCATCATGCTTCCTTTAAAATTCTAAGTACACGTTTAACGTTTCTACTACCATTATCAGACTAATAGACAACATGAAACACAGGTGGCAAACTAGAAGGCCACATTGTGGCTTAAAGTTCATGGCCTTTCCATTAACAATGGCTAATAAACAAGTATATGTAATAGACAGCAATTTCCAAAAAAAATTGTAAGGCGTAAACTCACAGTTACCAGAAAAAAAGTCAAAACTGTGAAATAAAAAGTCACAATTACATTTCTTTTTTTCTTTTTTTATTCTGTGGCGGAAATAAAAACAGGATTGCGAGATGTAAACTCAGAATTCCGAGGACTAAAGTAAAAATTGCGAGACATAAACTTGCTATTACATGTTTATAACCTGAAACTGTGACATAATTCTGAGAATTCTAAGAAAAAAGGTCCGAATTGTGACATAAAAAGTCGCAAGTACCTTTTTTATTTTAAAACAAAATTGCGAGATGTAAACTTAGAATTTGGAGAAAAAAGTCAAAATTACAAGATGCAAACTCACAATTGTTGGAAAGAAACAAGCTTCCATAATTCATCAGTTTTACTTCCAAAAACAATTGTTTTACAGTAAAATTACATGCATTGTTTTGGTAAATATAGTTTATTGCTGTAAATGATAAGGTAACATACAGTTTTTATTGTAAGATTTTTACACTTTTTTTATGTGCTAAAGATTTTGCTGTATATTTGTGAGCTTTTCGTTTGCATTTCATCAAAGTGAATCACAGCATAGTCCATGTCAGCGGACTCTGTATCGATAAACAATTTATCCCCAAAAGTAAATGTAAATGTTTACATTTTAAATGTTTACATTACATTTACAGTAAATTGTAAATGTAATTGCCTTTGATTTTTAGAAGTGATAGCTACAGTATTCAATTGCATTACAGTCCTTCCAAACTATAAGGTGTGACAATGATACAGTATCATTATAGACCAATCTAATGACATTTCTTTTTTAGTAATCATAAACTGATATGGAAACAGCAGAGAGTGAATATGTGATGAATACAGAGGGTTTTGCACAAGCTCCACTGACTGCCTTTAAAGGAGATTTTAACTGAAGTTGGTGTCTGGCTCATAGTCTTCCTGTTTACCTAGATAACTGTCATTCTGTGGTGTAAACGTGTGAGAATACGTGTCTGCGTCTACGATTGAACATGTCAGTTTTTCTGTGCCCATCTGAGACTGTTTTTGCGCACAGTAATACTCATAGCAAGTTACAGTTACTCCTACAACTCAACAGAACAGACGGCAAACGATCCGGCCACCTACTATTTGAAGTAGGAAACTGAGAAACCTCAAGTGAAGTGTTTGCCGTGGACTGAAACTGCTTTTTCATTGTTCAGTGAATGAGTAAAAAATGTTGTTGAAACCTCAGTACCCCATAACCCAATGAGTCAACAGTTTTAGTGTAGTTTCCTAAGCAGAGACCTCCATTCTCTACAACTCATTTGTCAAACAGGACTGAAAGAGGATGTATGACTAAGAATGGTAACTGACAAACTGACAGTTGTAAGCGAATAGAGGTTAGCTATACTTTGTGACAGGGGCTAAAAAGCTGTTTTGACAGCTTCTACACAATGAGAATGTTTTTTTCCGTTATACTTAATCTGTTAATCTAGAAATTTAATGTAATTTTGACGATTCATATATAAAACACAATTATTTTAATAGGACCAATCTTAGGACCAATCTAGTTTCTCTTATCCTATGACTTTGGTTTAACGGTTGGCAGTAAAATGTCATCAACATGTAAATGGAAACTTTTGTGGCGTATCTTTCTAAATTTGTGGTTTTATCTTTTTTTTTTTTTTTTATACAAACAACTCATCTTATTATAATCTCATTATCATAGGATCATTACAGGTTGTCATACCAAAACATACTGGAAAAAGATGCTATATCATATCTATGACCATAATAAATGGACGTGAGATTTATTTTTGATGTAATGATCTAAAAATGCATAGTGTAGACAAGCAGTTTGTGGGTTATTCAAAGCTTGACTATTTTGGGGTTTGGGGTGAGGAGCACACACACATTCACACACTTCTTTGGCAGCTGACTATGACCTCTTCTGCCCCACAGTCTAACAGATTCAACCACACACACACCCTGGCACACACATTCAAGTGTTTTTTGCTCCAGTTGCCTTCTTTAATGACTTCAACATGGGCCTGCCAGTATTTTTTATTTTAGCAATGGTTCTGAATTTTGCTCACAGCAGGGACATGCAAGGTAGGTTCATATTGTCTCAGGTTTAATTATTTTTGCTTAATTTGATCAGATGATGCTGTTGTGTTTTCTGGTCCTTTTGAAAAGCCTGCATATTTTCTGGTAGTCTAGATACAAAAACAGACAGATTTTAGATGGAATAATGTGAATTAATAGCATTTGATAAAAAAAAAAAATGTGAACACAGAATCTGTGCATTTAATTTCAGTCTGTGACTTTGCTCACACTGAGAAGACATTTCCAGAGAAAAGGGAGGGAAAGAATTTCTGGCGGGCTTTGCAGTTGTGCATAATACTAATCATTTTTTTATTAGCCTTTTGTTTGCAACATTGCTATTGATATTTTGAGCTTTTTTGAGCCTTTTAAGTATGTGATGATGATGATGATAATAATGATAAAAATCTGTTAAATCTGTTGCTCATTGAGAAGAGCTGCATGCAATGAATGAAGATTCTTTCACAAATTCTGCTTTAGGCATTTCCACTGTCCTTCGCCAGACAGCCTTATTTGAGAAAAACATTTAACCACGTAACCTTTCATTCTGAAACCAATAAATGCTGGGGCATGGAAGCAATCAATTCTGGCTTGTATTTATTTGGTAGTACTGATGAAATTAGATTCCTAGAAACGATACAATTCTTTTCTTTTGTGAAAATTGTTCAGTAGACATACAGTAGCAACAGAATGCAAGATGCTTTCTTCAGATGCCAAAAAAAAAATGCTTATTGCAATTGCTGGCTTTTTATTTATTTATTATTTATTTTATTTTTGATTTTTTGTATTTTTTTTTCTTGCTCAAGCCATTATTGTAAGATTTGTAACATCATCAAATCAGGTTAGTATAATGACGCATTCAACAGCTGTGATTTTGAACACAGAATTGTGTTTGCATGTAATCAGTTAAATGACGTACAGTGGTATGTGTGTGGTTTACAGCAGCACGCAACATGTGTGTAAAAGAGCTGTGTTGGAAAGTCTTGTCACATGACTGAAAAACCAAAAACATCTGCTTCCTTTTGTGCAAAGCAGCTCAATTTCCATCCCAGACTATGCACGCTGCATGTGATGGCACTTTCTTTCTTTCTTCCTTGGAACACAAATGGAGATATTTTGAATACTGTGCTGTCCTCTCTTTGCAGAAAGCGGACTGCATGCAAAAAGGATGCAGAAGCACCATAAAGTAGTCAGCCATAAAAGTTGTATGACTTTTTAATTATTATTATGGTGATTTTTGTTATTTTGGAATTTGACAGGACCAGTCCCCATTAACTTTAATTACATGGAAAAGAGCAGCCAGGACATTCTTCAAAATCTATTTTTTACCTTCCACAAGGAAAAAAAAAAAGGTCTTTCAGGTTTGGAACCACAAGAGGGCGAGTAAATAATGATAGGAATTTTATTTAAACTCTCCTTTTAAGAAAGTGGTTTCTTAATTTACTTCGGGTTACATAATATGTGCCCTTCAGGATTAATTTCACAAAATGTTAGGGGGTGTTAAATGGACATGTCAAGAAATCCTTTTGTTGGCCGCCCTGTCACAAGTGAAGAAATCTGCCAGAGTTTATTAAGAGTGCCAAGTGCTGACACTTCCCCTGACTGTGCTTTATATATGTCGGGTTAGAAGGGGACACAATGGACGTAAACAACAAATAAAATTAGTTGTTGCCGTAATGATTACTGTAATGGACTATGTCATTAAATCTTTGAGTAATATTCATCCCTCTCTCTTTATTATAGATTCAGAGACCAGAGACTTGGATCTTGACCAAACAGTGACTGGGATTTTGGGGGCGGATGTCTACTTGCATTGTCTGTACACTGGACAAAGTAGCATATTGTTCTCCTCCTGGAACCGTATCGATTCTTCAAACAAGGCAAAGAAAATGGCAGGCTACAAATCCAGTGCCAAATCTTTCGCAAGAGAAAACTTTGACATCCCAGCATCAATTACAAACCTTACTGTAAAGGTGAACGTAACAAGTTTTGATCAAGAGGGAGAATACACATGTGTCTTTGACTCTGATGAGGATGAAACAAAGGAAACCATGTTTCTTAGTGTTATTGGTGAGTATGCAAAAATGTATTTCCCCCCAGAAAAAAAGGAACTCTTATGGGTTTGAAATTATATGAAGAATGAATAAATGATGACAAATTCATCAATACCTCTGTTTTGTCTCTAAGCTCGGCCTGATGTTGACATAACTGTGAAAAAGGAAGTTGTGAATAGGACCCTCTACCATGCTGTCACTTGCTCTGCCTCCGGTGCCAAGCCTGAGGCTGTGATTAGATGGGAGATCTCTGGTGCCCTTCCAATACAGTGGTATGTGTGTGGTTTACAGCAGCACGCAACATGTGTGTAAAAGAGCTGTGTTGGAAAGTCTTGTCACATGACTGAAAAACCAAAAACATCTGCTTCCTTTTGTGCAAAGCAGCTCAATTTCCATCCCAGACTATGCACGCTGCATGTGATGGCACTTTCTTTCTTTCTTCCTTGGAACACAAATGGAGATATTTTGAATACTGTGCTGTCCTCTCTTTGCAGAAAGCGGACTGCATGCAAAAAGGATGCAGAAGCACCATAAAGTAGTCAGCCATAAAAGTTGTATGACTTTTTAATTATTATTATGGTGATTTTTGTTATTTTGGAATTTGACAGGACCAGTCCCCATTAACTTTAATTACATGGAAAAGAGCAGCCAGGACATTCTTCAAAATCTATTTTTTACCTTCCACAAGGAAAAAAAAAAAGGTCTTTCAGGTTTGGAACCACAAGAGGGCGAGTAAATAATGATAGGAATTCTATTTAAACTCTCCTTTTAAGAAAGTGGTTTCTTAATTTACTTCGGGTTACATAATATGTGCCCTTCAGGATTAATTTCACAAAATGTTAGGGGGTGTTAAATGGACATGTCAAGAAATCCTTTTGTTGGCCGCCCTGTCACAAGTGAAGAAATCTGCCAGAGTTTATTAAGAGTGCCAAGTGCTGACACTTCCCCTGACTGTGCTTTATATATGTCGGGTTAGAAGGGGACACAATGGACGTAAACAACAAATAAAATTAGTTGTTGCCGTAATGATTACTGTAATGGACTATGTCATTAAATCTTTGAGTAATATTCATCCCTCTCTCTTTATTATAGATTCAGAGACCAGAGACTTGGATCTTGACCAAACAGTGACTGGGATTTTGGGGGCGGATGTCTACTTGCATTGTCTGTACACTGGACAAAGTAGCATATTGTTCTCCTCCTGGAACCGTATCGATTCTTCAAACAAGGCAAAGAAAATGGCAGGCTACAAATCCAGTGCCAAATCTTTCGCAAGAGAAAACTTTGACATCCCAGCATCAATTACAAACCTTACTGTAAAGGTGAACGTAACAAGTTTTGATCAAGAGGGAGAATACACATGTGTCTTTGACTCTGATGAGGATGAAACAAAGGAAACCATGTTTCTTAGTGTTATTGGTGAGTATGCAAAAATGTATTTCCCCCCAGAAAAAAAGGAACTCTTATGGGTTTGAAATTATATGAAGAATGAATAAATGATGACAAATTCATCAATACCTCTGTTTTGTCTCTAAGCTCGGCCTGATGTTGACATAACTGTGAAAAAGGAAGTTGTGAATAGGACCCTCTACCATGCTGTCACTTGCTCTGCCTCCAGTGCCAAGCCTGAGGCTGTGATTAGATGGGAGATCTCTGGTGCCCTTCCAAAAGACGACATCTTCTCTGTGAACATGATTAATCCGGTTCATCCCAATGGCACAACCAGTTCAATCAGTGTACTTCGCTTCCCCCTAATTATGAATAATGAGAGCACTGTTACCTGTGTGGTTGAGCATCCAGCTTTTACTGAACCCAAAAGAGCCAACATAGAGGTGGACACATTTGGTAAGTCCTGTTCTGTAGCGTTATTAGGAAAAGCCAGGGAGTGTAAGACACATAAGCTACTTTTCTGTTCTTTTGCAATAGCTAAGGATGAAACCTGAAAGAAAGACCTGAGAAATCAAGTTGGTATTCTCCTACTGCCTGCTCTTTGCGCTAAGGTTGCAAGTGTTTCCTGTGCTACCATCACATTTGTAGCAGCTGTCTGACCACAAACGTAGCATACTGTGAAGATACAGTATAGATGTGTTCCTTTTAAAATACAAAAACAGCAAAATTGCAAAGAGTAAACTTCAGTAGTTCTGGTTTTTTTTACCACTTATTACAGACAAAAAATGGCTGATAAAGAAAACTTATGAACACTGGTGAACTCAGCAAGATTGTTCTCACAGTTAGCAGTTTATTTGCTTGTTTTCAGGCCTGATTCACAAAAACAGTTTTGCAAATCGAGAACAATACCAGTCCAAAAATCTGAACACAGAACTACATTCTGCAATTTGCACAGTGCAGTTCTTGATCTTGCAAACCTGCTAGGAGCTTATGTTATTGAAGATGCAGCAGTCTACTTCAATCTAGCATAATTTTTGGAACCATACAACATCTCTTCACTGCTATCCAGGCTTTTTAAAATGCTGAAGTCTGTTATAGTTATAACAGTTATAAGTCTGTTCTCCATCATTTGTTCAGCTACCTAACCCATGGTTGATAGAAAATGTACAGTAATAGAGCAAGACTGACATTTGACTTGTAATTTTTGTTTATAAGACAATCAGTAAAGGCCTTATTGACATTTACCCCCGGTTTCACAGACAAGGCTTAAACCTAATCCCAGACTAAAATGTAAATCTGAGCTGTTTCAACTGAAAGAAACATGCACTGACTGATCTTAAAATATGTCAATGCCTTTGTTTTGTCTCAAGATGCACACCAGTAATGTTTTTTTTCTAAGGCACGTTTATAAAAAACTACTTAAATGTCCTAATTGACCTATTGCCTAATCCTGGTTTAACCTAAACCCTCTCTATGAAACCAGGCCATAAAGTGTTCTTAAGTGTTAAATGCTTAAGTGTTTAAATTCTTAAGTGTTAAATGCTAAACCATTTTGCAAGTGGTTAGTGAATAGGTATTTGCACTCAGAATACTGCAATTGGTGCAACTGTTTAGTGAATTTCTTGAATCATGACATCTAAACCAAGCGTCTTTCATTCACTGAGAAATACCTTGCTTGGAGCTATAGTTAGCATTTCCAAGAGCTTGGTAAACAGACAGAACAGCTGTTTAAACTCCTCTAAACTCAAATGTATGCTTGTTTAACCTTAAGATTAAACTCACAGATACTCTTCTCAGTTTTCTAAACAGAACAGTCTCTTTGTCATGAACTTCCCCTGTTCTTATTGGCACTTTTCTTCTTTTTAACAGTTTCTCCTGTTATAAGCATGAAGACCGTCCTGGTCCAAGAAGGAGGAGAAGACTTTCAAGAGGTCATCTGTTCAGCAACAGGAGGGAGGCCACATCCAAATATCACATGGATACTGCCTGAATTCAAAAACACGCCACCTTTACAGAGAAATGTCTCCAAACCAGATTCAGTTATCAGTTCATATCAGTTCCCATCAGATCCTTATGAAGGAGAAAATATCTCTTGTGTATTTAGCTATGCATTTCTCCCATTCATAAACACAAGGACAATCACTTTGCCAATTTACTGTGAGTACCAGCACTATTTAAACTGAATAGATGCACATATGTAGAATATTTAAAGCACTTTCTAATTTGTACAACTTTTTTCCATCTAGATCTTTCCTCACTTCAGCTGAAGAACCTTTATTATGCCATTAACAGTGAGAACCAGACTTCATTGGCACTTGTGGAGGGGGACACGGACATTACAATCAGGATGGATGTTTTGAGCAATGTACCAAGTTATAAAGTGAAATGTTCCAGGTAAGATGTTATAATATCATCCCTGAAGGCCTTGAATATGAGCATAAAATGAAAATTTAAAATGAGCACTGATACAACATGATACTGTCAATTTCATCTACAATTAAAAATTAAAATATTGTATTCTGGTGTGTTGACTACAGAATAAACACACTGAAACAAGTTGTAAAAAGCTTGCTTTGCACTTTTGTATCACTTGATCAAGGGAAGGCCAACCGCTACCTGAGGATGTGGATGTGGTTGGCAACAATCTCTTTGTCAGAGGACCTGTTGAGCTGCACCTTGCTGGACAATATCTCTGCCAGGCCTCTTACCGTAGACATCAAGTTTCCCTGCAGTTTACAATTGAAGTAAATCCAAAAGTCCTACTGCCAGGTACTATATTTGCTTTCATAATATCTTCACACTGTACTGATATTCTACACTCTATAACCAAAGATTGTCAACTAGAGTATAAGTTTGATTTAATTTCACTTTCAGTGACATATCCCCCAAATATCAGTGTGAATTTAGTAGAGAATTCAGACTACTTTCACATTGAGTGTTTGGCCTCCAATGCTGTACCTGCTGCAAATGTGTCCTGGGTTCTTCCAAAAGAGATTAATAGTACAATTCAGTCTGAAGACACACACTATAATGGATCTTATTCTGTCAGAAGTGTGTTGACTGTGCCTAGCTGCATGGCCCACAAATATGTAATTGAGTGCATAGTCGACCATCCTGACTTCATGGAAGAAGAGAGGCGGCAGAGTTTTCTTCCTTTGTGTGGTAAGACATTGTTGGATAGATGGATGGATGGATGGATGGATAGTACAATGATGATGATAAAACAATGGATGGATGGATGAATGCATGGATGGATAAATAGTACAATGATGAGAATAGAACGATGGATGGATAGATGGATGGATGGATGGATGGATGGATATTACAATGATGATAATAGAACTATGGATGGATGGATGCATGCATGCATGAATGGATAGTGCAATGATAGTAATAGAACAATGGACGGATGGATGGATGGATGGATGAAACAATAGATGGATGGATAGGTTATCAAATGGATGGATGGATGAATGGATGCATAGTACAATGATGATGATAATAGAACAATGGATAGATGGATGGATGGATGGTTAAAATATTAGATGGATGGATAGGTTGACAAATGGATGGATGCATGCATAGTACAATGATGATGATAACAAAACGGATGGATGGATGGATGCATGCATGGATGGATAGTACGATGATGATGACAGAACGATGGATGCATGGCTGGATGGATGGATCGATAGGTGGATAAATAGATGCATAGATGAACAACAAATAGATGGATGTGGATAGAACGATGGATGAAAGCATAGAACAATGGATGGTTGAATGGATAAATATATGCATGAATGAACAATAGATGGATGGATGGATGGATAAGCTGATGAATAGATAGGTGGGTGCATGGATGGATGGATGGATAGAACAATGGATGAATGGTTGATGGATAAAAGGATAAAGTATAGATGGATGAATGGATGGATGGATGGATGGATGGATGGATAGATGGATGCTGTTGACATAGGCAGCTCACAGGATAAATAGATGCATAGATGAACAACAAATAGATGGATGTGGATAGAACGATGGATGAAAGCATAGAACAATGGATGGTTGAATGGATAAATAGATGCATGAATGAACAATAGATGGATGGATGGATGGATGGATAAGCTGATGAATAGATAGGTGGGTGCATGGATGGATGGATGGATAGAACAATGGATGAATGGTTGATGGATAAAAGGATAAAGTATAGATGGATGAATGGATGGATGGATGGATGGATGGATGGATAGATGGATGCTGTTGACATAGGCAGCTCACAGGTTTTAAAACGCCGCTATCAATCAAACATTCTGACATGTAGTTTATGTTTTTTGGTTGTAGCACCACCGAATATTACCCTGCAGTCTAGTGTTGAATGGGACAGTGGCATTGCTTACACATCACTGGTGTGTTCAGTGCAGAGCCAGACCCCAGCAGCGGCCATCACCTGGGCTGTAGAGTGCCATGGCATTGATATTAGCTCTAGTGAACTTGTAATGACTCAACCTGAGCTTCAGCAGAGTCATATGGTTGTCGCTCAGAGTGTGGCACGTATTCCTATTTACTCACATGCCGGATGCACCGTGACCTGTGTGGTTGAGCATCGAGGGTTAGAGAAACCAGAGAACAAGAGCATCGTCCTCCCATCCTTAGGTAAGTTTTACTATTACATTAACCCCAAAAGTAGTTTGACGCTTGAGCCAGACTTAGAAATGAATGAATGTGATTGCAATAGGAAGCTAAATGTCAGTCCATTTATACATTTTAAACGACCTAATTATCACTGTGAAACTGCTATGCTTCTTATCGCTTGAATTTAAAGAAATAATCTGCATTCAATATAAGTTAAGTTTAACCCTAAAATGACCACTACAAAATCAACACATCAAGTAATGAAAATCTCTTTGCTTTTAGGGCCATCTGTAAGCCGTGCGTTTCTGGGTGAAGAGAGTTACACTCTTATTTGGCATGCTGTGTGTGAGTACAGCGGCGATGGGGTGAAACCCAACATCTCCTGGGTCTTTCCCGATGAAGACACTGTAATACTGGTGACTACTGAATCCAGATATGATGGAATTAAAGTAGAAGTCAGTTTAACTCATGAATTTCAACTCAGTCAGTATGAGGGAAAAGATTTGATATGTCTGATCCAGAACAAGCTCGGCAGGGATGAAAGACGGACAATACATGTTCCAAAATACTGTAAGCACTTCTCAACCCTAAAATATTGACTAGTTATTCATTCAGTAAACGTAATCTGCTTTTTCTTTCACTTAGCTATTTCATCTATTGAGGTTTTAAACAAAACCACACTTGATCGTAGAAGTCATGGCCAGAATGAGCATCGTTTAGCACTGCAAGAAAACCTCTCGAATCAGAAGATACTTCTCAGAGCCCACGGCAATGTTCCGTCGTACAAGACAACATGTTACAGGTATGTTGAATCATGCATGCTTAAATATGGCACGACATACACAAGAATTCAAAGTTACAGAAAAATGTTGTGACCGTATCACGGCCTGTTATACAGTTCCACAGCACTCTCAAAGCCTAAATGCAGCACACTGATTTTTCTTTCATTTCAGACACCCAAAGGGATAAATAGAAAAGACAAGGGGTAGCTAAAGTTTTCACATAAATTTTTTTACTGCATCAGGCTCTGAAGTTCTGGATTCTTTTTGCTTGACAATAAATGCTGCAACATTTCTAATTTTTGTTTAGTTTAACTTGAAGTACTAAAATAACTAAAGCTAAATTAACTAAAACTAATTAAAAAATATATAGACATTAAATACTAATAAAAAAGACAAAAGCACAACAAAACTACTAAAAGTGAAAACAGAAAATATAAAAATATTTAAAATAATAACAAAAACTGTAGTAGCTATAATTATGCTGCTTAGCCCAGTAAATAGTCCAGTAGATCCCTTAAATCTGTCATTCTATAAGAACACATACCCAAAATGAATATTCCATATATCATTTACTCATCCTCATGTTGTCTCAAACCTTTATGACTTTGTTTCTTCCGTGGAACACAAAAGGAGATATTCAGAAGAATGTTCATGCTGCTCTTTTCCATACATTGAAAGTGAATGGTGACAGATGCTGTCAAGCTCCAATAGTGTAGTTATTGTTAACTAAAACTAAGCATAAACAAATCGTTTATGGTAACTGAAATAAAGCTAAAATAAAAATATATTATGATATTAAAATAAATAAAATATATTACATAAAACATTTAAACTTGAAAATTAGAAATGCTAATTGCAGCTAATTAAATAAATAAAATTAAATACGTTTTTGAAATACTAAAATTACAAAAACTAGTAAATAGTAATACTAAAAATAAAATAAAGCTAAATAGAACTATTTAAACTAATAAAAATGACAAAACCACAACAAAAATACAAAAAAATAAAATAAAATTAAGATGAAAACTTGCACACTTTTTTTGAAAAAAAGTAACTTTTTGTGTTCAGAGCTTGAGAGTATGTGCCAACATTCAGTTTCATTGTATTGATAAGAGCAATGTTAACGTGTTCCAAGATAGAAAGAAAGAAAGAAAGAAAGAAAGAAAGAAAGAAAGGTCATGAGTAAATTATGACAGTTTTCATTTTTGTGTGAACTATCCATTGTAATGTAGTTTTGTTTGTGCTAATTTCAGACATATTGATCAAAACTCTTCTAAATCTTCCATCTAGCAGTTTCTAGAGAAAAAGAGACTTTTGAAAGTTGTTATTTAAGACATGCCTCTGAATTTTTCTCATCCCAGGGAGGACGGGTCAGCAGCTGACACAGAGGGCATAAGAAAGAAAGAAAGAAAGAAAGAAATAAAGAAAGAAAGGTCATGAGTAAATTATGACAGTTTTCATTTTTGTGTGAACTATCCATTGTAATGTAGTTTTGTTTGTGCTAATTTCAGACATATTGATCAAAACTCTTCTAAATCTTCCATCTAGCAGTTTCTAGAGAAAAAGAGACTTTTGAAAGTTGTTATTTAAGACATGCCTCTGAATTTTTCTCATCCCAGGGAGGACGGGTCAGCAGCTGACACAGAGGGCATGGCATTAGTTTTTACAGAGCCAGTGTCTGAACTGGATGCGGGATTGTACATATGCCACGTCTCACACCACCACCACACGGCTAATGTTTTCATTCGGGTGGATGTAACTAATGAAGAGACTCAACACAGTGAGTTTTCCACATATCAGTACTGGTAGAATATAGAAGTGTGGTGAATTGGTTTGTAATGAATGTTTGTTTTCCACAGTGTTATTCATCATTATTTGCTTCTCGTCAGCTGCTGCAATCACCCTCATCTTGATTATCGTTTTGGTTGTCCTCTGGTGAGTAGACTCGCTTTCTAACAAACGTAGGTTGTTAGATTCTGCTGTTTTCTTTTTGGATATTACCATACAGGTGAGATCGGTGGAGGCAAACAGGAAGCAAGGTAGCTTACCTAGACCAATGACATGCATCGTGTTCATAAACAGGATACATGGTGGCTGGCACAGAACAAGACCGCATCTACCACATTTGTGCTTTCACGCGACAAACAGATTCATGTTCATGTCTCAGCAGTGGAGAATGATGTCAATTTAAATTGCAAACGTATCTGTGGCTTTGCTTAAAAAAAAAACAAAAAAAAACTTGACGTAAATTTCCTATTGTTATTTCTTTCTAGTAAAAGTGGGAGAAGTCACTCATCACAAAAGGTAGACAAAGTGATATATAATCATTGCAACATTTTGTCCAATAAATATCAATGGCTCATTTTTTTTTTCCAGAAGAAAAACAGGACGGAGCGTGAGCCTCTGGCAGCTCTAATGCAGGATCCTCGCTGCCCAGAGAAGAAGGTGATTCCAGGCACGGCTGGGCCGCACTATGCTGAGCTTGTGCACTATTCCATTGTTTTTGATGCTAAAAGCACAGTGTGACACAGCTGTTGGGTTTTACGACTGTAATATATCAGTTTTTGCACATACTTGTGGAGTCTGTGGCAGCTTGAGTGCATGCTTTTAAAAAGGGGACATGCTTAAGAAATTCATTATTGTTAATCAGACTGTTATGCTGATGATGCAATTTGTAATGAAAAAAACAAAAAAGAAAATGGAAATTTACTTAAAGTTTTCTCTACCCAGCCCATCCAAGATTTAGATGAGTTTTTTTCTTTATCAGAACAGATTTGGAGAATTGTATTGCGTTAGTTGCTCACCAGTGGATCCTCTGCAGTGAATGTGTGCCGTCAGAATGAGAGTCCAAACAGCTGATAAAAACATCACAATAATTCACAAGTAATCCATACGACTCCAGTCTATCAATTAACATCTTGTGAACTGAAAATCTGTGTTTGTAATAAACACATCTATCAGGTTTCTCCAAAACCATTCCAATGAAGAAACAACTCATATACACTAGTCAACATTTGAAGTGGATCAAATACTTTCATCAAAGTTGTCCTAAAACCTAAAACGCGTTCTTGTCTTAGGACAACTTTGATTAACTTTTTTGATCCACTTCAAATGTTGACTACTGTACATCTTGAATGGCCTAAGAATGAGTAAATCTTATGCAAATGTTTATTTTTGGATGAACTATTCATTTAATATGAATATTTCATTAGTGGTCTCAGGGTTTTGGACCCAACTGTATATACACATTTTTGATATGTAGTTGTTCTTTTTCCTCAACTACAAATACCGATTGTAAGGAAAAGATTGAAGTAGCTTGGTATTACTTTTAGCATTATGATTTACTTTGATAAGTAGCATTGTTTTATAAATATCATGAGCACATTTATATTGTTTTACTACTTTTTAAGATTGTTGTTTGTTCTGACTTACACAGAGATATACTTTAAAAGTCTGGTTGGTGTGTTCTATCTTGTTTTCGTTCCAATTGTACTTGTAGCTCACACTGAATGAATTTGTAGCGCCCTCTGGTGGCCCTGCAGTATATCGTGGGAGAATCCACATCTGGGCCTGTAGAGTCCAAGTCTGATATTTTCGTTTTAAGATTTTACTCCCTTCACAGTCTCTGTTTGAATGACGACTGGTCTTCCTTTGTGTTGCTGTAAGATTTCCAGGGTAAATAATGTCACTGTGACACTTGTAAAAATACAATAAAATATTTGACAAGTTTAAATACTTATCGAGTCTGTCTGTTTAGCAGGTAAAAAATATTATTCCAATCATAAGACGATATATGACAAATACAGTTTTCACAAAGGACAAAATTCTTTGCATATCACATTATAAAATGTACTTTCCTGTTACACTGATTTACAAAACACAATATTAAGAAGAGATTTGACCCTTGAGTTAAACTGAATTATTGCGCAAACCTTTCATACACAGTCCATACATAAAGAAGCAAAATATTTACTTAATGTACATTTATCGTTTCTTGTACAGACAAGGTTTAAGTTGAAGACCGACTTTCTTCACGTTCACAGGTGCTTTTCCTGTCTTTATGAATTCAAAGGAGTTGTAGTTGTTCTTTTTCCTCAACTACAAATACCGATTGTAAGGAAAAGATTGAAGTAGCTTGGTATTACTTTTAGCATTATGATTTACTTTGATAAGTAGCATTGTTTTATAAATATCATGAGCACATTTATATTGTTTTACTACTTTTTAAGATTGTTGTTTGTTCTGACTTACACAGAGATATACTTTAAAAGTCTGGTTGGTGTGTTCTATCTTGTTTTCGTTCCAATTGTACTTGTAACTCACACTGAATGAATTTGTAGCGCCCTCTGGTGGCCCTGCAGTATATAGTGGGAGAATCCACATCTGGGCCTGTAGAGTCCAAGTCTGATATTTTCGTTATAAGATTTTACTCCCTTCACAGTCTCTGTTTGAATGACGACTGGTCTTCCTTTGTGTTGCTGTAAGATTTCCAGGGTAAATAATGTCACTGTGACACTTGTAAAAATACAATAAAATATTTGACAAGTTTAAATACTTATCGAGTCTGTCTGTTTAGCAGGTAAAAAATATTATTCCAATCATAAGACGATATATGACAAATACAGTTTTCACAAAGGACAAAATTCTTTGCATATCACATTATAAAATGTACTTTCCTGTTACACTGATTTACAAAACACAATATTAAGAAGAGATTTGACCCTTGAGTTAAACTGAATTATTGCGCAAACCTTTCATACACAGTCCATACATAAAGAAGCAAAACATTTACTTTATGTACATTTATCGTTTCTTGTACAGACAAGGTTTAAGTTGAAGAGCGACTTTCTTCACGTTCCCAGGTGCTTTTCCTGTCTTTATGAATTCAAAGGAGTAGAAGTGGCTGTTTTCTGTGTCCTAGAAAAAAATAGATGAACATAAATAGCGTGTAAACAGCTCTTTTCTTTAAGGGTCAATATCACTGTATTTTGCCTTTTGGCATCCTGTACACAAATAACTCGTTTGCCATGATAACTTAACATAAAAATTACTCTGAAAGGGTGTGTTATATTAGGCTAAGTTTTTATATTCATAACAAAAGCATTACTTGGCTCTATAGATACATTTTCTAGATTTGTTTTAGTTTTGTGTAAGAGGATGCGTGTTATTTTGCTATGTCCCATGCACTGCTCATTCAATTTGAATGATAGTAGAATATTGTCAAATCATAAAATGTAAAAAATTTTGTTCTCCTATTAATATTTTGTTAAATAAGAGATTACTCAATTTGAGTGTATTGATCATTTGGTAATTAAAACGATATATTTATTTAATAAAAAAAGAAGAGTTTGTCCATGTCCCTTGAATGGTTGTCCACCCTGTTGTATTGGGGAATCCATCCCTTTAAGAAAAGGCAATCCACTTTAGTGACATCAGGACAACAGATTTTTGTCTCTTCAGTGGCGGGAATTTTAATGGCTGAGATGAGTAAGTTGGTGACTTTTCAACTGACAAATTTTCTTCGCCTGAGTTTTCTTACTTGCTTTGCCAAAGCTTAACATGTCCACCCTATCGGCATAAAACATGCCAGAATACAGTATTTTCAAAATATGTACGTTTAAAAACTCTCTTCAACAACCAGACTAAATATTTAGCTAGTCACAGTTTGTTGTAAGGTAATATGCTAACTGAAGCTCAAAATGTCCACCCTGTCGGCCACTTAGACTCGATAGAGTGGACATACACATGACAGGGTGGACATAGCATTCATTTGTAGTTAATATTGCTAAAAACTCAAATGAACACATATCAATGTGACTGAGGATGTAATTGTATTATATATTATATTATTTTTTTTCGAAGTTGAATAAATGTTTCTTTGTCATATTTTGTCATGCTTTGTGCGTTCTGCATTGTGTGTCCACCCCGTGCTGGTCCACCCTGTCATCTTGATATATTACAATAATATTTTAAATAATAATTGAATCATATCTATATAATCCAGTGCGTTCAATAGCTAGGTGTGGGGGCAATAACATGCAAACAAAAAACTGCATCCAAATATCACAGTTTTCTCCAAATAAGAAAAAAATTAATGTGCGAGTTTCTTTAAAAACACATGGTTTTATGTATTTATAATTTGGAAGCAAACAAATAACCCTGTTTAGGAAAGGGACATCATACCTTTCAGAAAATATAATTTGCATCTTAATATTGCAATGAAAACTTATATAGTACTTGAGTGTCTACTATTTATGACATGACAAAGTGAATGGGAAATTAAAACCAAAAGTTTTGAGTATTGTGAGGGTTGAAAGGCACTCTATGGTGATATTGACCCTTAAATAGTAAATTAAACTACATTTTGATTACTAAATTATGACCTATTTTACTGAAAAACTGAGAATGAAGAACATTATGTTAGTGCTGTTAATATATTCCATTATTGATCTCCATACTTGCAGAACAGCACAATTCTATTATGCAACACTGCACACTTGGCCTGACTTTCCATCTCTCCAGTACAGCATTAGACCTGCAACTAACAATCATTTATGATAATTAAGGAGATTATTCTAATGATTTAATAGATTTTTGACAGCAGTCCTCTATTACTTGCATGTTTGTCAGTTTTTAACAGCAAGTCTGCAGAAAATGTTTCAGTGAGTTTTGCACAATCATCTAAAGAATAAAGTATGATCACCAACTCCAAAATATCAGTTTTCCAATTACTATTAGCCTCATTCTCTGCTCCGCACCAGGGTTATTTTAGTATTATTTATGTACTGTTATAGTATTTATTAATATTTTGAATGAGCTTATATTTTGAGTTTTCAAAAGCAATGACAAGAACTGCATATTCTGAGATTTAAAAAAAAAAAAAAAAAGGAGAATGTATGATTAGGCTGACATTTAGAAGCTGCTTGTATCCAAAGGAAGTACAGGAGATGAATATCCTGGTGTAAAAAGCATAAAACCTGATCCTGGAATAAGTAAAATGGCCTGGTGAATCATATTTTACCCTGTTTTCTCTATGCTACAGGGTGCCTTCAGTAGTGTGCTGGACAGTGTAATGGTCTGTCTCATGAGTTATTAAGCAAAAAATAAATATGACGCCATTTCACAGGACCAGGTGAATGTTATGCTGGAAACATGTTTTTTAAAGCTCACCAAGGCTGTATTTATTTGATGAAAAATAGAGTAAAACCATAATATTATGATATATTATTTAAATAACTGGTTTCTATTATAATACATTTATTCATTTTATTTCTGCGATGGCAAAGCTGAATTTCTAGCATCATTACTCCAGTCTTCAGTGTCACATGATCCTTCAGAAACCATTCTAATATGCAGATTTGCTGAAACATTTATTATCAATGTTGATTTTTGTTTTGGTTTGAGGAAAGAACAGCAAAGATTAAAAATGTCTTTACTGTCACTTTTGATATATCTAATGCATCCTTGTTGAACAAAAATTAATTTCTTTAAAAAAATCTAAACATTTGAATGGTAGTGTATGTTCACTGGAATTAATTGCACATTACCTTATGGACTAACTTGAAGCCCAGACTTGACAATGCACTAATGAACGAATGCTCATTTTCAAATCTGCTGGCCACTTCAGCAATTTTAAGAACACCCCTGCAAAAAAAATTAATAAATAAATGGAAAGAGGATATATATTGGCTAATCACTAGACTTGGATTTGATAATAAACTTTTAAAATATTGGCAACAAAAAAAAAAGAAGAAAAAAAGGCAGTTACCCCATCACCAGGACTCTGTTTGCTTCTGCCAAAAAGTCTCCCAGATTTGTCCCCATCAGAGAAAGACAGAAAACAGCAATATCTACAGTAGAATCACGAAGCGGCACCTGTGAAAAAGTAATAAACAGTGCTGCTTTTAGTCTTCCGGCTGCATTACAAATACATTTTTTTTTACTACAACAACTTACTTTTGCCATGTCACATGCAGTGGCAAGATCACAAACCGGAGCCAAATCAAAAGAATGTACTTTATTCTTTACACTCCGAGCAATTTTACAGTCTCCACAGCCGAAGTCAGCAACAACTAAAGAAGCTGGTCTGGGGGAAAAAAAAAAGGAAATAGAAATTCATCGACTTTCAGTGCCTTCCAAAAATGCTGTATTTCTGTAGTTCATTCATGGAAGATTATTCTGTGCATGAACACTGTGATTTAATAAAGACAAGCCAGTTAATTGGTTAATTGTTCTGAATGTCTTTAAAACAATTAACAAATTAAACTGTAGTTCAGGAAACTACAGCCATGTCAAAACAGCATACAAAAGAAAATTATTATTATTATTATATAATTAATTATTATTGATAATTTATTATTATTATTAGTGTTGTTATTATTATGCCAAATAACTTCATCAGGTCTTTTTAAAATAAATAAAGATTAAATAAATAAATAAATGAAAAAGCATGTTGCAATCATTTTTTAAACAAATACATACATACATACATAAAGTTAAAAGCAATATGCAATAAATATATATATATATATATATATATATAGGTGTGTATGTGTGTGTGTCTAAAAGTAACGTGTGCTTGCATACCCACACAAAAAAACCTAACAACAAAAAAACACTGCATAAAGGAATCAGCAAAAGGAAGGACATCTCACTTTTTACAAATATAGGAAATGATTGAATCCACAGGGTTTGTAGGCCAGTGCTGAACTTGTGCCGTGTAGCCCTTGTGGTAAATTGCAATGGCCTCTGGGTCCTGCTGAAACATGCGGTTGGCCTCACCGCTGGTCGACGTGTAAAGCTGCTCATTGATGTAGCGGAATCGAGCGGCTTCTAACCGCTTCTCCATCTTTGTCCTTAAAGCAGTCGAGGGGTCAGGAGCCACTTGCTCTTCATCGCCCTTCAAACTTACTGTTGTACCATTGGGTTCTTCTAGTTCCTCTGAGGCTTTATTACGGTCATCAGGAAGCTGCGACTTTAAAATGCGACGCAATTTTTCTTTCTTCCACTTTTCTTCTTCCAGTTTCCCTTTATCTTCCACTTTATGTGAGACTGTATTTTTACTTAGGGAGTAATCTGCTATTCTAGTTCCTGTGCTAGGCATTTCATCTGTTTTAGAGTCTTTGCAATTTTGAGCATTGTCCGTGATGGAAGAAATACCATTCTTTTTATGAGCTTTCTTCGTTTTTTTGGATGCCTTGTCATGTTTCTTCACTTTCTTGGATTCTTTAACATCCTGTGTTTGAACTAATGGTTCCTCGTTTGCAATGGCATCATCAACACCTGTCGTTTTTGGAACATATTTGTTCTTGCACCTTCTTTTGTTTTTCATCTTGTTCTTCCACTGCTTTCTGCTTAGCTTGTTTTCTGCTTGACTTTCATTTTTCTCCAATTGAGGTCCGACTCCTTTGTCAATCTTATCTTTTCTGGACTCGTGTGACACTTTAGAATCTGCAAACACAAATCGATGTGGAAAAAGTCAATAATGTTTAAGAGTGTAGACATAAAATGACTAGAACATGTTCTCACTTGTTTCTTTAACGGTCTTCTTTACTGGCTTCGTCTTCTTATTCACAGGTGGTTCAGATGAATCCCCTTTATCCTGCTGCTTCCCTTCATTTTCAGCATTAGACGTTCTTTTACGCTTTTTGCACCTTTTCTTTTTTGCTGTTTTGACTGTAGTGGAGGCATCTTTCTCCTCTTCACTATCCTCAAAAACATTCCCAGCTCCCCAGTCTGGAACTGAACCCAATGTTTGCAAGGTTCTCAAAAGACTTTGTTTACCCACAACCTTATCCTGTTGGGATAAAAACGCTAGATGAAAAATGCAATTAATGTGGCAGAACTACACTTAAATAAGGGGGAAGACATCATAATACCTTGCCAGAGGCAGGAGACATCTTAACAGTGTGAGATGACCCATCTGGTAATGGAGAATCAGTCCATTCCTCTTCAGCAAACATGTTTGTAAACGCTGTTAATTTTGGATAAACACTGTAAACCGTTACAATGAGTTATACGAAAAGAATTCGCCAGCTAACTATTATGTGCTTGCGTATCTTGTCAGATGATAAAATTGATCGTAGTGCTGGCAGAAATTATTGTTGACATCCCCCAGAAACCTATAACAGTATCCTACAACGCATTTCAAATGAATTTACAGCGTACTTACATCTTTCTCTGTCTTCTACACGTGCTAAGAACTGTCACGTGGTTTTGTGTACATCCGGGTTACCGTGACAACTTCCTTTCCAAACTACTCGGATGTTGGGTCCTCCAAATGCGCTCAATCTTCTTCTTCTTTCTTTTACTGGCAACCGCACTTAACAGTGCATTACTGCCATCATCAGGTAGCTTGGATCAGAAACATTTCCTCTATCTCTTAACATTTTCTAACCCCCCCATTACAAAGAAAAATAAAACAATAAATACACTGGCGCTGCGTGTTCAGCTCCTCCAGTTTCCACCCCAATTCCCTTTAAATCCCAATATACCACTGTATCCTTATTTACCCGTTAGATATACTTTCCCTTCTACCCACACTATATCAGCATCTTCTACCTCTCTATTTATACTTATCCTACATTCTCTCCATTAAACCTGTATTATTCAGAAACTGAAACAACACATTTATCGTACTATTTCCTATATCTGAGTCTAATATATTCTTTAATGTTAACTCTTTTCCTTCATTCATCCATACTTCTTCTCTTAGCACTTCTCTTTCTTCATCATAACCCTTACAATTAATAATCACATGTTCTACAGTTTCACTCTGTCCACATTTCTCACACAATCCCGTTGGATGTTTAGATATTAAATGTAATGTTTTATTCAAACCTGTATGTCCCACTCTTAGTCTTGTAATTATACTTTCCTCCCTCCTATTTCTCCCACTTTTTCTACCTTTTCCCACTTTCTTTTGTACTGCATATAAATGTCTCCCTTTAGTCTCATTATCCCAATACTGTTGCCACTTTTTAATCACTTTCTCCTTTATTACTGATTTTATTTCTCTTATACTATGTGATAGCTCAATTTCTACTATTTCATCATCTACTGCTTGCTTAGCTAATTTTGTTATATATTCTTAACTTCCATTCACTGTCTACTTTCTTGTTAGAAAATATATAGTTTGTGACTTCTCCACAGAAAACTTAAATCCCCATTTGTATGACCATTTAACTACCTCATCCACAGCCTTCTGCATTTTCCCCATATTGAACTTATTGTTTCTTCCTCTGAACCACAAAGCCCCATCATCTGCAAACAGTGATCTTCCAATACTCCTATCCACCTTACTAAACATATCATTTATCATTATTATAAAAAGCACTGGACTTATTACACTTCCCTGAGGAGTACCATTTTCTATTATTCCTTGAGATGATATAGTCTCCTACTCTCACTCTTATTACTCTGTTTAAGGAAGTCACTAATCCAATTAAACATTCTTCCCCCTACCCCCATCTCCTCCAATTTTATCATCAAACCCTCTCTCCATAACATGTCATAGGCTTTTTCAATATCGGAAAACATGGCAGTTACTGATTCTTTATTTGATCGAGCCTTCTTATTATTCCTTGAGATGATATAGTCTCCTACTCTCACTCTTATTACTCTGTTTAAGGAAGTCACTAATCCAATTAAACATTCTTCCCCCTACCCCCATCTCCTCCAATTTAATCATCAAACCCTCTCTCCATAACATGTCATAGGCTTTTTCAATATCGAAAAACACGGCAGTTACTGATTCTTTATTTGATAGAGCCTTCTTTATTTCCGCTTCCAAACACATAACCGGATCCATAGTTCCTCTTCCTACCCTAAATCCACTTTGATAAGGTATGCGCTCAATCTTTATTCAAATATTTATTTGAATAAAGCTCATTTATTAAGCTCAAATATTTATTACATTGTGAAAGACAAATGGTCCATTAAATGAAAATCATGACCGTTTTAACACTTAGCACTTCAAACATTTACACAGAAACTGCATAGCTAGATATTTCAAAAGTGCATCTGAAGAGAGACTATTGGGTGTTACATTTTCTTATTAAAAATCTGATGATAGTAAAACGGTAACACTTACTGAATAGTATCATTTGTTAACATTAGTGAAAGTATGAAATAACTTGAACTAACAATTAATGAACAATACATTTGTAACAGTATTTACACTCTAAAAAATGCTGGGTTAAATACAACCCAGTGCTGGGTAAAATAGGGACAAACCCAGCATTTTTTAGAGTGTAATATTTTTGTTAATGTTAGTTATGGAAAATTAACCTTATTTTAAATTGTTTCCAGTGAAACTATAAAAAAAATATAGGTGCTGCTAAGTCACATTATAAATTAAACACAAACAGCAAGAATAATTACATCTGGTATTCCTGCACAAAAAAAATAATACAGTTTTGTTTGAACACTTCTGTAGCATACAGTAACATTACTGTTTTCAATTTTCAGTAGATGGCAGCAATGTTCTACTAAACTATAGCCCTTTCTAACATTATCACCACGAATTAAACTGAGAAACTGTACATCTTTAAAGTGAATTTTACATAAAATGTTGCTATTTTTAATAAGTCCAGTTATATACAAACATGACTAAATTAGCCAATTCAAATTAAAAATACCATAAATGCCCAAATACTACACAACTAAAGCATAAAAATATTATTAAAACGTGTTATCATAACCTTATTTTAAATTGTTTCCAGTGAAACTATAACAAAAATACAGGTGCTGCTAAGTCACATTATAAATTAAACACAAACAGCAAGAATAATTACATCTGGTATTCCTGCACAAACTAATACAGTTTTGTTTGAACACTTCTCTAGCATACAGTAACGTTACTGTTTAATCTTAAAAATAAATCTGAAGTGTTTAATTTCCAGTAGGCAGTAATGTTCTACTAAACTATAGCCCTTTCTAACGTTACCACGAATTAAACTGAGAAGCATACATCTTTAAGTGAGTTTTACATAAAATGTTGCTATTTTTAATAAGCCCAGTTATATACAAACATTACTAAATTAGCCAATTTAAATTTAAAAATACCATAAATACCCAAATACTACACAACTACTGTATAGCGTAAAAATATGATCAATCTGGTATTCCTGCACAAAACTAATACAGTTTTGTTTGAACACTTCTCTAGCATGCAGTAACGTTACTGTTTAATCTTAAAAATAAATCTGAAGTGTTTAATTTCCAGTAGGCAGTAATGTTCTACTAAACTATAGCCCTTTCTAACGTTACCACGAATTAAACTGAGAAGCATACATCTTTAAGTGAGTTTTACATAAAATGTTGCTATTTTTAATAAGCCCAGTTATATACAAACATTACTAAATTAGCCAATTTAAATTTAAAAATACCATAAATACCCAAATACTACACAACTACTGTATAGCGTAAAAATATGATCAAAACGTATTTTCATGTGACACGAAAAATATGGGATCTCTGGAACTCCAGACATTGTTATTACCCTTTTTTAAACTTTCTAGACTAGGCAAGCACAAAGTTTGTTCACAAACTTTTATCTCATCTAGTTTATTTATATGATCATCATTCATTACATCACATTACCTCTGTCTTTGTCTTTCTTCTTCTTCTCTTCTTCCCCTCTAGTTCTGATTAAGTATTAACCCATCCTACCCTATCAAATATAATTTGGACATTTCTAAAGCCTCTAAAATCACAACTTTGCTGAAAAACCTGATGTTCACATGCCTTCTGCCATCTGATAGTTTATGCTTTTTAGCAAGTAAAAGGCCTTTTGGTATTTATGTACAAACGTCCCACTTCAGGTTGTTGCTAACCTTTTTTTCTTTACAGATTTTTATGAAATAAATGTAAGAATAACTTTTATATTGTTAGTAATATTCTAAGATGAATACTTAATGGACTGAAGCAACTTAGGTTTACTTGATTATCCATACATCTTTTTGTTCATATTAATATCAAATATGATACATCAGGGCAGGCTTTTGAGGAATGCTGATTTGTAGCTACATCTCTTAAAGCATTATTGTATTGCATTTATATGTTAGATTCAAATAATAAACTTAAATAATAAGTAATTTGTAAAAAAATGTGTTATTGCATCCATCATATATTTCAAGCAGATTGTGTAGCCTCGATTCTCAGAAATAGTTTATAACGTAGTTCGCAGTGCCACAAATGTTCCTATAGATGGCGCCATTTGTTTTCATTTCAACCACGTTGACTCCGTCGTGGAGCGTTTGACCAAAGGTTTGACCTCCCACTCAAATCTAAAAATGCAATTTAGCAGATTCTGACTACATTCGTTTTATTACTTATTGTGAGAAATCAACATTTGACAACCTATACACGCCGAACTAGACCAATATGATTCCTGAACGAATGACTACATTCTCAAATAATCAAATAATGAAGTTATTGCTTTCGTCATGCACGATACTAATATTAGCTACTAATATAGTAGCTTACGCTTATGATATTTAAAATAGTTACAGGCCGGTTGTTCGCGTGACAGCATGTTATGATTATGACAGTTATTTTGAGGGATATTTTATGTAAAAAAAAATAAATGATCTATATATAGCCTATAGTTTCGACCAAAGTCCCTCTACACAAAAAAAGACATATGTGGACTACAGAATTAAATGGTTATTTTTATTTTGATCATTGGACCCTATTGGCTTAAGTTTGTCAGTTATTTAAGTAGGTTATAATTATCATCAAGCTATAAAGCGGTGCAATTATGCTCCTGTTACTTTTCTCAGCGCTGGTCAGGATGAGCCAATCGGCTCTGCGTCTTCTAGCGCCCTCTGTCTCATAACCACTAACCGCTAGCTAGCAGCGTTTGCTGGATAGCTTCTAGCGGAAGTGGAAGTGGTCGAGTTTCATATCAACAATGGCGTCGCAGCAGTTGGTTAACAGTGCTCAGATGGGCGTTCAGCAAGCGGCTGGTTTACAGCAACCTCAACCTCAACAACAGCAGCAGCAGCAGCAGCTCAGTCAACAACAAGATTTTGATCCCGTTCACAGATTCAAAATGCTGATTCCTCTGCTCAAAGATAGTTTACAGGTTTGTTTTGGTGCCTTTCATTGAACATGGGAGCTGAAAGTACGGGTTTGAAATAGAATACTAACATTAATTTATAATTGTATGTTTTCAGAACGTAATGGCCATTGCTTCACTACATTTTGGACACAATGCAGCTATTGACAACGGCTTAAAAACAACAGAGTAAGATTCCCCTATTATTATGTAAATAACATGGTACATGAATATGTATGTATGCTGTATATATGTACATGTCTGTCTGTTCTGTCTATTAATGTACATAAATATTTTTGGAACTATTTCGAAGCCTGTTTTTGCCACAGAAAAAAAAAATCAGACAATTGCAGACTTTTTAATCTCAAAATTCTGACTCTTTTCTTGCAATTGTGGGGAAAAAAATGGGCAGAATTCTGAACTTTTCTCGCAATTATGACATTATATCTCACAGTTCAGACTTTTTCTCAAAATTCTAAGTTTAAATCTCACAATTCTGTTTTTATTTCCTCCGCTGAATGAAAAATAAAAATGTAATTGACGTTTTTTTCTCACAATTCATACTTCTCAGAATTGTGAATTTATGTCTCACAATTCCAAGTTTTTTTTTTTTTTAAGAATTGTGAGCTATAAACTCAGAATCGCAAGAAAAATAGTTTTTGAATTGTGAGATAAAATGTCTCAATTTTAATACTGTGACAGAAATAAGCTTCAATAGAAAGATTTCTGGATGCTTAAACCAAGAAATAATATTTAAAAAAATATATTTCACCTCTCAAAATATAGGAAGGGTAATGATGCAGCAGTTCAGCGATTTGACAAAAGTTTAGAGGAGTTTTATGCTCTCTGTGATCAACTGGAGCTTTGCCTGGTAAGCACCTTCACATTCACATTCAAAGACCTTGTTTGATTTCGATTAACATTGACGTTTATTTTTTCAGCGGCTGGCCCATGAGTGCCTGTCGCAGAGCATCGACAGCACAAAGCACTCTCCAAATCTCGTACCTACAGCCACCAAGCCGGACACAGTGCAAACAGAGTCTCTGTTTTACTCTCAGTATCTCAGTATGATAAAATCACAGATTTCATGTGCTAAAGACATTCATAATGCTCTCTTAGAGTGTTCAAAAAAGATTGCTGGGAAGGTTCAAGGAGCTTGTAATTAGTAGCTGCCAACTGTATTTAGTTTGCTTTTTTATTTGTATTTTACATAGCTTTGATGCTGATTGAAGAATGTATTTTTTTGTATTTTCAATTCCTTTTGTTTGTTTACTATTGTGACAAATGTACTCGTACAATTAAATTGATATATTCTTGAAAAGAAATTTGTGTGTGTGTGTTATAAAATACTTTTTTGATCTAACAAGCTACTTATGGGTCCTGTTCAATTGCAAAAAATATTTTAGTATTATTATTTATACACTATGGTTAATTAATATTATTCAGTAGTATGTATTCATATTTATAATTAGCTTTTATTTTATTTTTAAATTTTTTGTAATTTTATGTTGTCATTTTTATTAGTTTTTTATATTCTGTTTAGCTTTAAACTACATTTTATTTAAATTTTTGTTGTAGTATTTAGCATTTCAACTTTTATTTTATTTCAGTCATTTGCCAAGGCATTATATCATAAGTTTTACATTTTTTTATCCAATAATTATATTTAATTTCAGCTTTATTTGAGTTATCGAAAATTATTTTGAATGATTTACGTTTCAGCATTAACCACACTCTTTTGTGGGTTAGCACTTTTACTGTACTCCATTCATGCTTCTCTTTTAAATTCTGTAAAATCTGCATTTTTTTCTCCAATAAATATGTGAATAGAGATCATTTGATACCAACTTACTTTTGAGTGGATTATACAATTCAATAGATCACTTATCACGAAGCAGCCTCTTTTCATTGATGACCTGCACTCTTAAGGGCTCACTAAAATGGGAAGAAAACGAGTATAATCTGTATAATAAGAAATCATGGGATTACGATTACAACATTTTTGTTTACCAGTTTGTTGTATCAATTGATTCCCTTGTAATTTCATATTTTTCCTTGAGAGGCGCTAGAAATCCCTCACACTACTTGTCAAAGAAAAGAGAAGAAGTCGTTCCGGGCTCTGATTGGTCGAGCCGTTGCTCAGCGGTATTATGTTTGTTAATGCAACTGTCAACAAAGTATGATAACTTTGATTCGTTAATAACATTATTTAGTACACTCTCGATGTGAGGAATGAAGAATAAAAAGGTGAAACCCTCAAAGGGTGTAAGCAACCGAAAAAGAGGTAAGTTACATTTGTTTGGAGGTTGTATTTGTCGCAAATCCGAAAGTCTTTTAACCTCGTAACCTTTGCGAGGGCTAAACCTGCTTCTACCTACATAAAGCATTTGAGGGCTCACTGCATTTTGAGACAGCCGAAGCGAAGACTAATGTTAAATTGTTGTTGGCTGCGCGTGGATTATTAGGTGAAAAAAATAAACAGCTGTATTCCAAATATTGAAAGTTAGGAAACGCTGTTTGATCTCATGTCTTTCTTATTGTCCACATTCTGCAGTGCTCAGTGATGTGTCTCCATCCACCAGCATTCCTCCTCTGGTGGAGGGTCAGCTGAGATGTTTTCTGAGAGTGACAGTGAGTAAAGTGCTGTGGACCATCACCAGACCTCCTCCTGTGACTCTGATCAGGCTCAGATGGTGGGGAGAGTCTTCCAGTGGCACCTTCTTCAGGCCTAGAGATGGACATGTTGAACAGAAAGGGGTAAAATCGACTGCCCGCTTTCCAGTTCGATGTGGACCCAAACAGCTGACTTCTTATTTGACAGGTTAGAGCGCTATATAGTTGATGGTTGATTATTGGCAATTCCTTTTTAGAGAGGCATATTTAACCTTCCATACTGTCCGTATGGGTTTCAGTGGGTCTTAAAAAGTCTTACTTTTGTCTTTGTTGAACCTGCAGAAGTCCTAAATTTATTAATGTGTTGCATAACTGAATATAATATTTCTTTGTTCACAGATATGGGCTCATTGGTGCTGGATGTGCTTACAAAGGTTGATCATTTGCCTATAGCTCGAGCTCAAATCCCTGGGATCGCCCGGCTTTCTTTGTCTCACTCCATAAATGGATATTTCACTCTTGTTTCCCCGTCATCAGAAAAACTTGGAGAGCTACAGGTGGGTGAGATGCTCAGCAGAATTCACATTTATTCAGCTGATCAAATTTACTGTGAATATGTTTTAGGTTCTCAGTTTAACTGTATTCTGTTCATTTTGACCCAGAGAGGAATTTCTTTTTTTTTTTTCTTTTTTTTTGTGTGAAAAACTTAATGTTATCGCATTGGAGTCAAACTTACTGCACACAGGGTATAGTAATTCCCCAAAAATAACTGCTTAATTTTTGTACTTTTTTGAGTATTTTTTCCCCACCTTGTTACATGGTGTTCCCAGTCAAAAACAAAATTGCCTGCAAAAACGTGCTTAAATCTCTCATAATGCTACATTCTAACCAAATATTGTATTCAATCTCTTTGTCATCTTGTTTTCTTTCAATTAGCACTGTGTTTTGTATTTCATTTTGGAACTGAGTGATCATAGGTCTTATTTATCTGAGCTAATGCACCTCCGTTTGTGAGAGAACATTGCCATAATTATCCACAAATATTTTTTTTCCCCACTCAAAAACTGAGGTACATAAGTTCTGGGAATTTGGACTGGGAACACCAAATTAGATAAAGGATTTTGAGCACAACACACGGGTTAATTATGTGTTGTTTCACGTGTACCGTAGGTCACACTTGCCCTAGAAGCGTTAACAGAGGGATATGACAGCAGTAGTTCAGTACCCACGACTGATATGAGCCTCGACGCACAGGCTCCTGGAGTAACAACTGACCAGAACATGCCTGCACATTCATCCATGGATCAGGCTCTCCCGAGTGTGAAGGAGACAGCTGGCAGCAGCTCTGGCCACATGCCTAGGTTTGTTTTTATATTTTGGATGGTTTGAATGTTGAATGAGTAATGTGAAACAAACTGTCATTAGAGCATTAATTTCACAACACTCATCCTTATGACTGATCTTGTAATTAGTTGCAGACTTGACTGTGGTCTATGAACGGACAAGTTAAATTAAAATACTAAAAATTTTGGATAAAATGTCTTAAGTAGTCTTACTAAAATTTTTGTTTTAGGTGAAAAATGTTTTAAGTAGTTCTATGTTCATAGTTCTTCCCTAGTGTTGTTTTAGTATTATTTATATAATATTTATTATTATTATTTCTATTCATTATCTATTAACTATGTTATTACCTTTCTAATATTATTATTTTAATATGAATATCTCCTTAATAATAATAATAATAGTTGTTTACTAAATAAATGCTATTTATTAATAATCTTTCTTAATGTTTAAATTAATTTGTTTTCAGTTTTCATTTTAGTTTAAGTGAAGTTATGTGCTTATGTCATTTGTATTTTTTCAATATTTGTATTTAGCTTTACTCAATTTTAAACCATTTTTAATTGTAGTAATTTTAGTACTGTAACTTAAAGTTAATTTCTTTTAGTTTCTTTTTTTTTTTTAAGTTCTAAGATTTTTCATTTTAATTCAATAAACATCAATAATAAAACATTGTTTTTGTCCAATATTCTTGTTTTAGAGGGAAGGATTACTTGTATTTTCAAGAAAACAATAACGTCATACCAGATTCTTCTACTGGAAAACCTAAACCTGCTACCACCCAAACTCTTTCAGCAAATAGCCACGCACCTGTTAACCTTTTGTCAGGTAAACCTCATTAACTTGATTTACTGAATTCATTATATTGACTTCACTGTTGAACACAGCAACATTTTGGCTGAAATACTTTGTGTCATAGATGATTTCTAAGAACTGGTCAAATTAAAGAACTGTCTGTCAATCACAATCTGAATATTGCCAAATTCTGCTGATTGATCTTGAGTTCTTTTTAAACTTCAGTTAATTCTGTCAGTTTTAAAACCTTATATTGTGTCAGTACAGCACTATAGAGCCCTGCATTTCAGCCCGGGCCTGACGGGCCCCGATTTTGTTTTACGCCCCTAGGGCCGAGCTTCTGGCCAATTTTCATGTCATAGTTCAGACACGGGCTGGGCCTCGGGCCTGTTTTAGGCTTCTCCATATATTTATATTATAGACATCCATCAATTAGTGACGAAAAAAATTTGCCTCGCTGGTGGAAACAACACGAGACCGTGCTACCACGACTCAAGAGCTGCTCGGACGGTGTTTACTGTTTAGTGTTCTGCAGCAACAGCGAGCTTGCCGACAGCACAGCTGAAGAGTTCTGCGTTCAAATGCACGCAATAGGCTAAAGCTTGCCGCAAAGCACCAGCAAAAGTAATTACCATGAATGTGTCAGGGGGAAATAGTAAGGAGATGTTTGAATTATTTACTAATAAACTCGTGTTTTCTGAGTCTGTGTCAAGGATGAAGGATGAAGTTGCCGATCCTGACTCGCCATCTCCTCATTAGACGCACCTTTAGAGAGAAGTGCATCTTTACTCTTTACGATTATAATGAAAGAGTTTTCAATTTGTCTTACCTTTATGAGCAAAAATGACAGCGTATTTTAAGTTGTTTGCAGTGAAAAAAAATGCAAGTGATCACGCTGGCACCTCCATGTCCTGCAAAGCGCACTTTAGCTTCCACTCTCCGCACAAACGCTTGGATATGCGTCTAACTGCGCACATTTATCTAGGTTTAATGTTTAAACATTGTTATATGCTTGGAACTGTTTTATATCTATAGATTTTATTTTAGGCAAGTCTGGCCGCTTGGTCGTTACTTTAAAAAACAAAAACATATTTAACGAACAAAAAATGCTCCAAACTTTTTTCTAAATTAACTTAATAAAAAAACGAAACGAAATATAATCACTTTGCCATTACATACAAAACTGAACTATT
>NW_015555720.1:449802-451013 GCF_001515605.1 Sinocyclocheilus anshuiensis
TGTGTGTTTTCTTTATTTTATAAAAGCACAACGTTTTGTTGATATTGTGAGTGGACACAAATAAAAGTAGAACCTTTACAGTTCCGAATGATGTATTACTCTTACCTTTATGAGCAAAAATGACAGCGTATTTTAAGTTGTTTGCAGTGAAAAAAAATGCAAGTGATCACGCTGGCACCTCCATGTCCTGCAAAGCGCACTTTAGCTTCCACTCTCCGCACAAACGCTTGGATATGCGTCTAACTGCGCACATTTATCTAGGTTTAACGTTTAAACATTGTTATATGCTTGGAACTGTTTTATATCTATAGATTTTATTTTAGGCAAGTCTGGCCGCTTGGTCGTTACTTTAAAAAACAAAAACATATTTAACGAACAAAAAATGCTCCAAACTTTTTTCTAAATTAACTTAATAAAAAAACGAAACGAAATATAATCACTTTGCCATTACATAAATGCACGCAATAGGCTAAAGCTTGCCGCAAAGCCCCAGCAAAAGTAATTACCATGAATGTGTCAGGGGGAAATAGCAAGGAGATATTTTAATTATTTACTAATAAACTAGTGTTGTCTGAGTCGGTGTCGCAAGGATGAAGTTGACTATCCTGACTCGCCATCTCCTCATTAGACGCACCTTTAGAGAGAAGTGCATCTTTACGGATTATGATTATAATGAAAGAGTTTTCAATTTGTTTTATTTCGTTAAGTAGAAATGTAAAGCTTTCTATAGATATATTTATCATGTCTGTGAGGCATGTATTCGCTGAGTTTGGGTTCATTTTTGTGAAGCGCTCCTGTTCAAGACCGAGATGGCAGAAAGCGCATTGTGTGTTTTCTTTATTTTATAAAAGCACAACGTTTTGTTGATATTGTGAGTGGACACAAATAAAAGTAGAACCTTTACAGTTCCGAATGATGTATTACTCTTACCTTTATGAGCAAAAATGACAGCGTATTTTAAGTTGTTTGCAGTGAAAAAAAATGCAAGTGATCACGCTGGCACCTCCATGTCCTGCAAAGCGCACTTTAGCTTCCACTCTCCGCACAAACGCTTGGATATGCGCCTAATAGCGCACATTTTTAGGTTAAATGGTTAAAGGGGTCATATGATGCGATTTCAATTTTTCCTTTCTCTCTGGAGTGTTACAAGCTCTTGGTGCATAAAGAAGATCTGTAAAGTTGCAAAGACTAAAGTCTCAAATCCAAAGAGA
>NW_015555720.1:451134-458547 GCF_001515605.1 Sinocyclocheilus anshuiensis
TTGGGAGAAGGTGGGGGGGGGAAGACGGGCTCGGGCGGGTAATTGTGATAAGCTGTCGGACACGGGCCGGGCTAGGGCCTAAATTTGAGGCCAGTGCAGGGCTCTACAGCACTATACAAATTACACGTTTTTCATTAGAGATGGTTGAGGCCATTGTGGAAGTTCTGTTGCCAGATCTGTAGACAAAAAGACCAGACAGCTCTTTACACTCATGTAACACTATTTAGTGATGCATATGCCGAGTGTTTATTTATTCTTTACTTATTGTCCATTATATAGTTTACTTATTTTTATTATATATTACTTGTGTTTTTTGTATTTTTCCAGTTCTTCTGGAGCGTGGCAGCAAACTGAGAAATGCCATGGTGGTTTCAGCCTTAAAATCTGATGTGGAGCCAGATGTTCCTCTGAAGGACATTCCCCTGCCTCTCTCCAAAGACAACACTGATGTCTTGTATGAACTCTACTTATTCTTACACATACCTATGAGGGGTCAAAATAGACAGATAAAATGGCAGAATGTTGATGATTATAAATAGTGTTAAACATCATCTTCCTCCTAAAGGCCAGCCAGGCCCTCGTCAGGACAGTTTCTGGAGAACATCCTTCAAGCAGAACACCAACATCCTGTTCACTACCTTGAAGAGCCAAGTCAGAATAGAGTCAACCCAGAGGACATGGCTGTGGATTTGCTGCTGGGAAGGTAGTCAAGGCTACTGATTAAGTGACGAAAATGGAACTTTGCTCATAAATACTTGATGGAAATGTGTGAAACTTTTAGAGTGAGAAGAATTATTTTGTCTGTGTTTGCAAACTATATGCTTTAATGTTTGTAATGGCTCTGTTCCTCAGTGTTAATGGATCTGTGCTGCAGTTCTGGGATGGAGAGGGTTCTTTCCCAGATTCTCTTTCTGATCATAGTAGTGTGCTCATGGACAGTGAGCTCAACGACCCTCAATATGATCAGAGTCTTCTGGAGAACCTCTTCTACAAAGCTCCTGTAAGTCATACAGTGTAACACAGCAAGCTGTTATATGTAGTTTAGTTTCCTTAAACATATAACTTTGTAAATAATTTTTTCCCTTTTTTTTTTTAGATATCAGATGAATGTTTGGAAGAGGAGCATCAAAAGAAAGATCCAGCAGAGAAGCCAGTACATACAAGACCAACTAAAAATGCCCAGTCAGTTACACTAATGCAAGAAGAAATGCTCAAACTCATTCACTTAAGATAAATACATAAAAAATGTATTAATAAATAAATAAACATTATATGTAAATGTTTTCACATATGTGTAAAGGTACAGAGAATTAAAAATAGTTTTATTTTGAAACACATTTTTTCATATCTGCTGTTGTGTAAACTGCCTTTTTTGTTTTTCTTTTTTTTTTTGAAGACTTGATTCTGAAGATGTGCAGCATTCAGAAGCAGGAGATGATTTCTCTGGACTTGGCATGGATATAATAGCTTTACTTGGAGATATTCATTTTGCCAGGGTCACCATCAGTGAGTTAAAAGTTTCCACTGAGAGTATTTCAAGAAGTCTCTCTAAAAAAGGAAGACCACCTCGCCCCCTCACCACAAAGAAATGGTACCACATTTATGATATTTCACATCAGATAATATTCATAGATGATGGTGGCTAGAAGATATTGTCCATTTTTAAAAACTAACCTGATGTAAATATTTTGTTTATCTAGCTTTTATATCGTAGAGTACCTCTTTCCACTGGTCTCTGCTGGGTTTGAGGATGTTCAACGTGTACCTTCAGAGATTACAAAAGTTGTCTCTAGTAAAGTAACAGAGGGCGGTGAGTACATTCGTTTTAGAGAACTACGAGAAACCAGAAGTAGTGTAATAATCTGGTGATTCATTTTTGTTTCAGTTGTGATGTTTCAGCACCAAAGTTTGTTTCCAGTGAGGTTCAGTAGGTCATCTATTAAACAATGGTGGGAGATGAACGTCACATTCAAGATCTACTCCAGAAATAACCTTCAAAAGACAGTAAGTGCAGTGTGTTCCAATGACAAAATCAAACAAACCTCAGAAATCAAGGCTCTTTTGGTTTTATCTGTTAGAGGCCTGATCTTCTCATTTGTTGTTTAGCCCATTCTCATTGGATCAGCAATGTTTCCACTGAACTCCCTGATGCAGAGTGAATCGCTGAGCATTTCTGCTGCCCTTCCTGTTCAAAGACCGGATGGAAACATTGATAAACAAGCAGTTGGTCCTCTGAAGGTAAAGAATCGATCATAAGAACCAAATTTGGGAGATTTTATTGATCTAAGTGATTCATTCTTTGTCCCTTATGTTTTTTTTAAGGTTTCATTTGAATTAGCAGCAGACAAAAATTATTTCTCCACCAAAAAGAGACCTGCAAAACGAATGCTGAGTCCAGCAAGACCTCCTCCTTCCCATTTGACTGAAGAGCATGATGGGCCAAAGGGTTTATGTGTGACTGACCACAGGAGAGACCCGTCTCCTAGTGCAAGTGTTCATCAAGTCCAGAGTATCCTGATACCTCCAACCAGATCACGATCCACATCACCACACGTCAGATACCAGAGCTCTCTTCATGAGCCTCTGCAGCAGGAAGTGGAGGAGACTGAGATTTTGCTTCATATGTTGCTCATGGTGCCTGATGGGAAAGATTTTAACTGTGCACCCATGCAGCCCAACATCTACTTGAACTGTAAGCTCCTCGGATCCGATGAAACCGCTCGGTCGACAGTGAGCTGGGGTCAAAAACATCCATCGTTCAGCTTTATTCAGGTTGGTGCTAAATATAGAATTCGAGGAAAGTTCACAGGCTTTACCCATATTACTCTGTGGTGGAAATCGTCAGGGTTCCCACAATACAGTTAGTTTATTATTTGTTTTTAATCTAATTTCTAATATGATACAGGTGGCTCCAGTCACACTGACCAGCAAACTTTTGGAGAGAATGAAGAACAACATGATGGTCATTGAAGTTTGGTTGAGGGCCAGTAGTTCAAACCATGATAAACTTCTTGGTTTGGTAAAACTACCTCTTCACCAGTTCTACATGTCCTTCAGGTAGATCTATCTATCTATCTATCTATCTATCTATCTATCTGTCTGTCTGTCTGTCTGTCTGTCAACGTAATGAATGTATACAGTATGTTATAGCATGAATATAACATTAGTAACTCTATGTGCAGTATATTAATTTTGTGGTATTTTTGTAGTTGCAGTATAATATTTTATTTATTATTATGCATTTCCAATTAAAATAAATATGTGAAATATGCATAGAATTAAATATGTATTGTTATAAATAAAATATTATTTCTTATATTATATAATGATAATAATGAATAGAATAATAGCAACAATATATATTAATATTAACATTATATTATATTATATTAGTACTGTATATTAATATTAGTATAAACTTTATATTAATAGTAACTTTATAATGAATTATTTTATATTAAATATATCAGTGTAGTTATCATTTAATGAATGTAAAACTGTTAAAAAGTGCTTTTATTAATTGAAATCTAAAATAATATCAAATTTAAATATTATATCCATCCATTTTCCAAAATATTAGATGACATTTACATTTAGTCATTTAGCACATGCTTTCATCCAAAGCAACTTACAAATGAGGACAATGGAAGCAATCAAAATCAACAAAAGAGCAATATGCAAGTCTCAGTTAGCTTAACGCAGTACACGTAGCAAGGTTTTTTTAAATAAAAAGAAAACCGATAGAATAGAAAAAGAATAAAGCAAGCTAGTGTTAGAGGCTTTTTTTGCTTTTATTAATTGTATAATAAATAAAAAGAAAAGAAATAGATAGAATAAAAAATTATAGAGAAGCTAGTGTTAGTTTTTTTTTTTTTTTTTGGGATGAAAAACTGAAACAGAAAATTTAAATGAAATGTATAATATATAAATATATTTTATTAAAAAAAAAGACAAAAATGTATAAAAAATGACTGAAAATTAAACTAAAATTAATAAATTAAAAAATAACATTTTAAAAATAAAACTCAAATAAAAATAAAAGTAATGAAAAACTTTGATAAGTACTCTAATAGTAAATAAAAGAATAGTAAAATAACACTGGAACATTTTTTCTTCTTTTTACTTTGTCTCCAGAGACCCCAAGATCACAGATCTGCTCTTGCAGTCTCAGTATCCAGTGGTTGGAGTGGATAGTTTTATGCCTGTGGTTGATGTGTTCAGCGGCAGCACTCGTGGACACCTCAGGGTGTGTCTAGCAATGGGTCTAGCACAGCAGATCACGGCACTGCAGCGAATGAGGGATGATGAGCTGACCCACGTATCACCGCTGCCTCGACCAGCGCACATGTTAGACCACCGGCCACATGTAGAAACCAAGGCTAGTTCACTTTAAAACTCCCAAAAGCAGCACTGATGCTCAAAGAATGAAGCTTAATTTGTTTTTAAATTGATAATTTTGCAGGCCAGTACCACTCTGGATGTTCTGCGTGAGCATGTCTTCATGGTCCGAGTAGAGCGAGTAAAGGGTCTGACGCCTCTGCAGTCCACAGTGTGGGGAGAAGCTGACTGTTACATCCAGTACTCCTTCCCTGCACAAAATGAGTCGAGAGAGGACACGGACCCACATGTCGTTGAGAGCAGTAAGCTGTTTTCTTGCTGACTGTATTAAAAGTCTTTTTTTTCTGTTCAGCTCAACCAACGCTCTGTTCCACAGATGTGGAGCTCAAGGCCTACCGCACTGAGACCACTCTCTGTGTGCCTGACCCCGTGTTTGGACATAATGAGACTCATGTCCTGCTGGCTCCTCCTGACGTCCCAGTGCAAAGAATACTGCTGAGCTCACTGGCCAGTCAAGGGCTGAGGAACGGAGGAGGGGTGCACTTTGAGGTTTGGTGCAGGTACAGTAAATGCAGAAATTGTAGTTTAGTCCTGAATTTTATTTATTACATTTTAGCATTTAAAATGTATTTCTTTTATGTGGCAATAATTACATTTTTTCAAATTTATTTATATATATATAATTGTTTTTTTAAATTATATTTTAGTGCTTAGAAATGTTACCAAGTAAAATAAATTTTTCTTTTCATTATTTAGTTAGTTGCTTTTTACATTGGGAGCAATATTTACATTTTTTTTAATTAATTTTTTACAATTTAGCATGTAAAAAGCATGTGTTTTTTGGCAATATTTTATTTATTTACATTTTAGCATTTAAAATGTGTCTTTTTTGTTTGGCAGTGTTTGTTTGTTTTTACATTATAGAATTAAAAAGATAATGCATCATTTTTATTATTTATTTTTTACATTTTAGCATGTAAAAACATGTTTTGGCAATATTTTATTTATTTACATTTTAGCATTTAAAATGTTCCTTTTTTTGTTTGGCAATGTTTGTTTGTTTGTTTGTTTATTTATTTAATTTTACATTGTAGCATTAACACTAGAACCGCCAGAGGTCACCGTATACCTAAAAGCATAAATTTTACCCACACACATGACAGCTGTATTTATATGGCTAAAGAACATATTATTTCACTGTATTATGCCACTGTCTTCACAGAGAAGTGTCTAGAGTCATGCAATAATTATGTCTAGTCATCAACTATATTTTTATCCTGTTGTTATATGTTCAAGACTTTTTAATGCAGTCTACACTAATCCATAATGGTCAGTAACCTAAGCTAAAAAAAAAAAAAAGAAAAGCCTGCACTGACAACGGAAATTAGAAGGTAGTAGCCTAAATATTTGGGTGATGTTTTATTTATTTGCTGTTTACGTTTTAGCATTTAAAAATGTGGGGTTTTTTTTGCAATATTTTTATTATTTATTTTAATTTATTTTGTTTACATTTTAGCATTTAAAAGCTTGTTCTTTGACAATTTTTTATTTATATACTTATTTGTCTCTTTTATTTTAAAATATTTTTATTTATTTATTTGTTTGCTTTTTATGTTTAAACGTCAAGTCAAGTCAAGTCACCTTTATTTATATAGCGCTTTTAACAATACAGATTGTGTCAAAGCAACTGAACAGCCATGAATGCATGAACTAGCTTTTCTGCATCAGAAACAGGTATCATGTTTCGTAACTTGGCAATGTTTCTAAGATGGAAGAATGCTGTTTTTGTAACATGGGAAATATGATTTTCAAAAGACAAGTTGCTATTTAATATAACACCCAGATTTTTGACTGTAGAGGAAGTAACCGTACATCCGTCTAGTTGCAAACTGTAATCCACAAGATTCGGTGTACTGTAAACGTTTAAAGCATTATTTTATTTTAGCAATATTTTATTTGCCAATATTATTATTATTTCATTTTATTCATTTGTTTATTTTTTACATTTATTTATTTCAGCATTCAAAAATATATTGCTTTTATTTGGTAATATTTTTATTATTTAATTCTATTCATGTATTTTTTTTTTACATATGTATAATTTAAAAACATGTCACATATTTAGTAATATTTTTATTTATTTTTATTTATTTTTTTAAATATGACTTATTTATAAGCCTATTGAAACATTTGCAGGTATTATTATCCAAATGTTAGAGATCAGCTAGTAGCCAGAGGACTGCTGCCCATGTCCAAACTGTGTGCCATGGTAACCATGCAGAAACAGGGTCAAACCGATGCACAACTTTTCTCCCTTCCTCTGGTACCAAGAACCGACCGACCTGTCGACACACAGCCTCAGCCCCCTGGTAGTTGCATATCTTATTATCTTAAAACTGCAGATAACATATATAGTGTTATATGGATTTTAAACCAATGTAATAAAGTAAAACCTGTTTTCATCTGTGCTTACCTGTAGGGCTGCTTGAAGTGAGTGTTCAGTACAAGTCTCGACCAATGAAGAGTGTGGGAGTGAAGAGTGGGGTTGTGCCGTCCCGCAGAGTGATGCTGGTTGTGCAGGTGCACAGAGCAGCCGGTCTACAAGCTGCAGCCAAGTGAGTCAGTCTGCCTCAAATCTGCCTTTAGCTTTTAACCAATTACCCCAACAGCAGTCTAGCTTGATTAAATTGATTTAACATTACATGGAGTATAATTTTGGCATCTAAATTGTATTTTTATTTGCCATCTTTTTGTTTCTCAGAGCTCTTGCAGATGCAGACAGCTCACTGCTGTATTACTCTGAAGTGGGGCTCAACTCCTTCATCACCGTGCAGTTGTCCTTCCTGCCGGACAGTGAGGTTCGAAGTACACGTGTGGCGGCCCGAAGTTTCTGCCCAGAGTTTGAACATCACGCCGAGTTCTGCTGTAACCTGCTGGTGCAGAGAGACAGCAGGGAGAGTGTCAGTCTGGCTGAACTCCTGCAGGAGGCAGTGGCCGTCTTCACCATTTACAACAGAGACACACGCAAAAGTGAGTTACCCGACTTGGAAAGGTAGACAGACATGTGGTGATTTA
>NW_015555720.1:458616-460924 GCF_001515605.1 Sinocyclocheilus anshuiensis
ATGATTTTCAAAAGACAAGTTGCTATCTAATATAACACCCAGATTTTTGACTGTAGAGGAAGTAACCGTACATCTGTCTAGTTGCAAACTGTAATCCACGAGATTCGGTGTACTGTAAACGTTTAAAGCATTATTTTATTTTAGCAATATTTTATTTGCCAATATTATTATTATTTCATTTTATTCATTTGTTTATTTTTTACATTTATTTATTTCAGCATTCAAAATATATTGCTTTTATTTGGTAATATTTTTATTATTTAATTCTATTCATGTATTTTTTTTTACATTTGTATAATTTAAAAACATGTCACATATGTAGTAATATTTTTATTTATTTTTATTTATTTTTTTAAATATGACTTATTTATTTTGACTATTTTATTTATTTATTTGTCTCTCTTATTTGGAAATATTTTCATTTATTTATTTTTTACGTTTAAACATTTAAAGCATAATTTTATTTTAGCAATATTTTATTTGCCAATATTATTATTTTTATACATTTATTATTTTATTTTATTTTTTATACTTTTATTATTTTATTTTATTTTACATTTTAGCATTTAAAAACATTTGCTTTTATTTAGTAATATTTTTATTATTTAATTCTATTCATTTATTTTTCACATTTGGAGAATTTAAAAACATGTCTCATTTTTAGTAATATTTTTAATATTTGTTTGGAAAGTTATTTACAAGCCTATTGAAACATTTGCAGGTATTATTATCCAAATGTTAGAGATCAGCTAGTAGCCAGAGGACTGCTGCCCATGTCCAAACTGTGTGCCATGGTAACCATGCAGAAACAGGGTCAAACCGATGCACAACTTTTCTCCCTTCCTCTGGTACCAAGAACCGACCGACCTGTCGACACACAGCCTCAGCCCCCTGGTAGTTGCATATCTTATTATCTTAAAACTGCATATATGATAACATATATAGTGTTATATGGATTTTAAACCAATATAATAAAGTAAAACCTGTTTTCATCTGTGCTTACCTGTAGGGCTGCTTGAAGTGAGTGTTCAGTACAAGTCTCGACCAATGAAGAGTGTGGGAGTGAAGAGTGGGGTTGTGCCGTCCCGCAGAGTGATGCTGGTTGTGCAGGTGCACAGAGCAGCCGGTCTACAAGCTGCAGCCAAGTGAGTCAGTCTGCCTCAAATCTGCCTTTAGCTTTTAACCAATTACCCCAACAGCAGTCTAGCTTGATTAAATTGATTTAACATTACATGGAGTATAATTTTGGCATCTAAATTGTATTTTTATTTGCCATCTTTTTGTTTCTCAGAGCTCTTGCAGATGCAGACAGCTCACTGCTGTATTACTCTGAAGTGGGGCTCAACTCCTTCATCACCGTGCAGTTGTCCTTCCTGCCGGACAGTGAGGTTCGAAGTACACGTGTGGCGGCCCGAAGTTTCTGCCCAGAGTTTGAACATCACGCCGAGTTCTGCTGTAACCTGCTGGTGCAGAGAGACAGCAGGGAGAGTGTCAGTCTGGCTGAACTCCTGCAGGAGGCAGTGGCCGTCTTCACCATTTACAACAGAGACACACGCAAAAGTGAGTTACCCGACTTGGAAAGGTAGACAGACATGTGGAGATTTAAATTTTGTTTCACATGACACACTTCTTTTAAGGATGTTTTGATATCTTTGGTTTACATATGACTCCACAAAGCATGCAGCTCTTTATTGCATAATCCCATCGTGCAAAAGATCCAAAAATGTGTGTAGGTGTAGATCTGTGTTGTATGGAATAAAAAATGGCTTTTAATTAGTGGGTAGATTGAGTTTTGTCTGCTGATTCAGTATTATTACATTACATAAGTGGTATAGATTATTATTTTATTTTTAGTTCTGTTTGAAAAGGATATTTTACCTGTTTACTGTACATATTTTCAGGCACATTTTTAAATGTATTTTTATGTCTATACACTTACTGTTTAGAATCATTTAATATTTACTTGTTAGTTTTTAGTATTATCACTCCATTCCAGCATTATAAATACTAATATACTGCGTGTTTTGTTTATCTCATTGTAGTGGCTGATACCACAAGATCGAAGGACACTGTCTTGGGCACTGTGAAAATTAGACTTGCAGATCTGATTCATAAAAGAAGTGGTATGAAAGTCTTGAATATTAATAGGATTTAAGTTTTTGATTTATTTTTATGTTGTAGTGTTAATTGATATATAATATAGTATTATTATTTATTTATTTTTACAATATTTACTTTTTAGAATTTAAAAACTTGTCTGTTTTACTTGGAAATATTCTTGTTAATTTTATTACATTATTTTTATATA
>NW_015555720.1:460976-488158 GCF_001515605.1 Sinocyclocheilus anshuiensis
TATATATCTATATATATATATATAGTATTGTTAGTTTATACATATAAAAATGTAATTACGTAATTTATTTTAAAAATATATATACTGTATATATATATATTTTTTTATTATTTACATTTTTTTGTTTTTTTACATATTAACGTTTAAAAAACTTTTGTCTTCTATTTGGCTATGTTTTAATATTTAGGTTTTTTTTAGTTTATACTTTTTGAAAGTATTTAAAATGAATAGAAATATAACAATGGTATATAAATATATTTTTTAAAGGCATATCTGGCTGGTACAGTCTCTCTCTACCTCAGAGCACAACTTCATCTCACAGTCTGACCTCAGCAGGAGGACTTGAAGTCTCCATCAGTTTTTCCCATCATGCAGATAGAGAGCGAGTCATCAGTTCAGCCCGTGGACTGGGATGGGACGTGGGGCAAGACAGTGAAGATGAGGCAGATATAGAGGATGAAGTCACTTTGGAAGAAAGCACAAAGTCTCTGGCATTATCACTATCCATGCCTAGAGCGTGGCTGCCCATCCATTGCCTGCTGCTGCCAGGACATGAAGACTTACAGCGTTCCACCTACTGCTACTACAGATACAAACTCTACAACCAGCAGACCTTCTGCTCTGAACTTAGACATCCCGTTCCAGACGAGAGTGAAGGAGAAGAAGGTTTAGCCACCGTGGCATTTCAGGGGAGCAAAAGCGTGGTGCTGAGGAGGACTCAACCCTTGCGCTGGTACCTGAGGGAGGAGAGGATGGAGGTGCAGGTGTGGGTGGCCTTTGGGAAGGAGAAGAGAGTCCGGCCTCATAACGCTGACCGTCTGGTGGGCTCTGCTTTTGTTGATCTCTCTGCTCTTGCTGGGACCTTGAAGCACCATCAAACAATCAGTGGTAGATATTTGCTTTTTATTTATCTGTGAAGAGGCTATTTGTGCACTTTAGCTTTATATTTTTATATAATATTATGCTGGCCTATTATATAATCGTTATAAAAATCATTATGCAGCAACACTGTTACCACATGATAATTTCACCCTTATTAAACGGAATTTTGCAAGACAAGTAAATACTTTATATGTACTACCGTTCAAAAGTATTGGCTTGGTAACATATTTTTTTTTAATGTTTTTGAAAAGATTTTTATCCTCACCAAGGCTGCATTTTTTATTTGATCCAAAATACAGTAAAAATAGTAATATTGTGAAATATTTTTACAGTTCAAAACTATTCTTTCTATTTGAATGTATTGTAATGTAATTCTGTGATAGCAAAGCTGAATTTTCAGCATCATTACTCCAGTATTCAGTGTCACATGATCCTTCAGAAATCATTCTAATATGCTGATTTGCTGATGGATTCTTTGATGAATAGAAATTCAAAAGAACAGCATTATTTGAAATAGAAATGTTCTATAACATTAATGTTATTACAGACCATTTAAATGATAATGATTGTATATTTTAATTTAATTTAATTTAAAGTTTATATAAATACTAGCCAATATTTTGAGCCAAACCTAAGGCCTATCCTGGTGTTTTTTTTTATTATTAATCTATTAAGACTTTATTTATAGAGAACTATTTGGTAATGGGGTTGAAAAAACTGCTAACTGTATATCAAATAAATGTAAAATAAAACAACATGTATAGGTATAGTTTAGTTTGAGATCATAGTTTGAGATTTCTGAAGGTTAAGCATTTCCTTTCATTGCCATTTTGTTGAAGAACATTTCAGTCCCTATTTTGAACCCCATTTTTAGTAGATCTCAGAAAAATCCTACTTTCCAATGATGTGTCCTCTGCTCATTACTAATCTAATATTTTGGTAACATTTTGGTATTCTCTCCTGACTAACACATGGTTCTCTCTCATGGTAGGTGTGTATCCTTTGTTCAAGCGCTCTGCTGTAAACCTGAGTGGCGCTGCTCTCAGAGTCCATATCACTGTCACAACAGACTGTGTACCACATGAGCCTCAAGCCCCTGAGGAGCTCAACAGCTCAGGAGAAGATGAGGAGGATGGAGGCCTCCCCACCACAGTGCTGTCAAGACCATTTCAATCCCCCAGCAGACAGCTGATCAAATCAACCATGAACACTGAAGCTCCACCATCCAAAGAGATCAACAATGAAGACACCTTCATAGCCAACATAACTGTGGACAGAGCCATGCATCTGAGCCTGAAGGGTAAAATAACCACAGGGATTCCTGATTTTACTTCATTCTCGTTTACAAGTACCTTGTTTTAACGCTGTTGTCATCCTCAGGTTGTCCTCTCGCTGAGCGTGGTGGAGGATTGCCTAGTTGCTGTGTTTCTTACGCCATCGCCGATGCCCCGGGCACAGTGACCACAGCACTCATCAAAGACAGTGACTGCCCCGTGTGGGACCACCAGCAAGAATGCAGGTAAACCCATTTGACATTCCTTTTCACAGAAAGTGAATTGTGACAAATTATACAAAAGAGGGGAGGATCTCTATGAAATCCGAGCACAAGTGGTCACAGGAGATGCATGTAAAGACCCAGGTGGAAGCTGTCATGCATGTATGCATCTTAATACAAGGTGGAAACAGGGCCCATGTTAAACTCGTGGCTGTTTTTTGTTTTCAGACTGTCGAAGGAGCTACTTTTGGATCCTCAGCAGTCCTTGGTTTTCAAAGTTTGGCATAAAGGAGGTAATGACATAGCAATCATTCACAACACCCTAGCACCATATTTCGCCATAAAAGATTAGTTTTGCATTATGTTTTCGTTTGCAGAGGTTGAGCGGGTGATTGGATTCGTGTCTGTTGACCTGTCACCACTTCTGTCAGGATTTCAGTCAGTTTGTGGCTGGTATAACATCACTGATTTCAGCGGGCAGTGTCAGGGGCAGCTGAAGGTCTCTGTGTCTCCTCTGAGGGCAGTGCAGGAATTCCGTGCACAAAGACTGCCTGCCCACGAGGCCGCTGCTCCAGACTCAAGTGTAAGCCATTTACAGCTAAACCTTTCTTATTATTTTCAATGTTGAAAAAGTTTTTGTTGTGCACTACACACTGTCTTCTGCTTCCTGGATGAAAGATTAAGATGTCACCTCAGATAATGATCAGATTCCATATGAAATCCAAATATTGTTCTTCACATGTATTCCAAATAGAAGTTCTACATATGCAAATACTATTCGGTCGATTCTCAGAGCAGAGGATCAGCACGCCTCCTGATCAATTTGAAAGACTGCTCTCTGACAGGTATCTGTTTAGGGAAAATGATATAGAAAAGCTGCCTTATTGTCAGATTTACTGTCTGAAGTAATAACTGTGGGGATGTGTGTTCAGGTACAGTGTGACAGATCGCCACGATGAGCATATGGACAACATAAGAATGTTCCATCAGAGTTTGCATGAGGAAGAGAAAGCGTCCCAGTCCTCCTTCGCTGGAGATTCCCACCCATCCAGTTCAGCACTCTTTTCTGCCCTCAGGTACCACACTGTCTTCTGCTTCCTGGATGAAAGATTAAGATGTCACCTCAGATAATGATCAGATTCCATATGAAATCCAAATATTGTTCTTCACATGTATTCCAAATAGAAGTTCTACATATGCAAATACTATTCCTTAACAAAAGTGACAGTAAAGGCATTTATAATGTTACAATAGATTTCTGTTTCAAATAAATGCAGTTCTTTTGAACTTTCTAGTCATCTATCACAGTTTCCACAAAAAACATCAACAGTGTTTTCAAGATTGATAATATTAAGAAATGTTTCTTGAGCAGCAAATCAGCATTAGAATGATTTCTGAAGGATCATGTGCCATCACAGGAATAAATTGCATTTTAAAATGTATTAAAATAGAAAACAGTTATTTTAAACTGTAATAATATTTCACAATTGTTTTAATTTTTACTGTATTTTTGATTAAATAAATGCAGCCTTGATGAGCATAAGAGACTTCTTTCAAAAACATTAAAAAGCAGACCCAAGCCTTCGAACAGTAGAACAGTAGTTTATTTGTCAGATTTAAAGTTTACTTTATTTTGTTATTTAACAGATTATTTAAGATAGCAAGTATTATGGATTCAACTAGGGATGGGCGATATCTTATAGTTTGCGATATACCGGTAAATATTCTCCCCACGATAAAAATTAGTCTTCCCGCGATAATAACAATAAAGTCTAGTTGCTGACATATTTCTGTGTGCGACAGTGCGGAGCGACATGACGGAAGGTGGATGTGAAACCAGTGTTGCCAACTAATTTTCAGGGGAAGTTGCTAAAGGAAAGTCGATTTGTTGCTAAAAGTTGCTAAATGATGTTGTGATGTCATTGCGCGATGACATCATTACGTAATTGCGATGCAAAAATGTGTCACTACGTCAAATCTCAGCAAAAAATATATTTCATATGTTAATTTAGATTTGTTCGTAAAATAATATAAATACATTATATAATAACAAAATATAAATAACTGTATTTTTAAATACAACATTGAATTATTGAACACTTACACATTTTTAAACCATTACAATTATTTATTTTTTTATTAGCTAATAAAACTACACATTCTGAACAATTATAGTTTTAAGCAGTGTATTAGTAGTTAGTTAGCATGCTACACTCTTAAGAAAAGTCTGTAAAAATAGGGCACAATCTACTATGTTAATATGAAGGAATTTTCCGTATTGATTTTTCAAGGGTTTTTTACCTGCGTTTTAAATTACCCATTGTATTTTGTGTTTTCGGGTTACAGGGTTACAACGGATAATGGATAACACATAATGCCCTGAAAAATGACTAGTACCTTTTCCATTTTTCTCAATATTTTTCTTACAGTGTACTAACTGATCAACAATCACAGGTACAAGCTAAGGTGTATCATAAATTAACAGTTATTCAATTATTATTATTAAATTGCAAATTGCAAATAGCAGCTAACTTAATTCATGTGATGTGTGTACTGCTAGGCATCTTTGGTTTCCTCATTTTTTGTAATTTAGATAGAAATTGTGTGCCTTTTTATCGTTTGAGTCACTTATCAAAAGTTGCTAAAAATTGCCAAATACATTTTGAAAATAGCTACATATTTTGCTAAGGTGCTTTTGGAAGAAAATGTTGCTAGGGTAGTGTGAAAAGTTGCTAAATTTAGCACCAAAATGGCTAAATTGGCAACACTGGTTATCACACCACATCGCCTGTTGCTGCCTCCTACAGAGAGACTTTCGCGAGTTTTCCTCCTTTCATAAAGACTGGAGATCAGGCGGAGTGATGTCGCGTGAGGTCTGATCTGTCAATCTTCTCACGTTCTTAATCTGAGGGTGTTTTCACACAGCGCGGTAAAGTTAGTTTTAGGTTTGATATTCGCTGGATATTCGCCTAGGCTGCTTTAGGAACCGTCTGCAAATTTACCTCTCAGTACAAAACGAAGTCCAATAATTAATACAAATTATGTTTACAACGCCATAGTAAATGCCTTGTGGGCAAACTGACAGAAAATATTTAACCAATATGTCGCCATAGACAATATCTCCCTTACTGTATGTACAGTACACAACTATTTTCTATTTTACTATTTTATAATTCACCAAAAGTTGTTTTTTTTCATGTTCCAAATGTTGTAGTACATTTGTAGTTACAAGACTCACTTACTACAGGTGAAATGTTGCCAATATCTCCCTAACTGTACATACAGTACATAATTATTCTTAGAAAACAATTACTGTAATTCACCAAAAAGCTTTTGTTATGTTCCAATGGTTGTAGTACATTCCTAGTGGCCAGACTGACTTACTACAGGTCAAAGTTTGCCAATATCAACCCTTTACCAGCTGATAACTCATATAGTAGAGCTTATAAAATATGTAAAGGAGTCAAAACAGAACTAGGAATTCCTTCATTGCACACAAAAACAACGATCTGCTACAAGGAAATGGCATTTTGACGCCTGTCCCAAACTGTATTGGATTTTGGTTTGTTTATTTGTCTTTGGTCTGTGTTGCAGAATCTCTTTTCAGTGGGTTTTGGTCCACTTGTTTGGTGCACACCATGATTTGTGTCGTGAACACACACTGAAGACTGACATGGAAGAGAAGGAATTGTTGAATAAAGTTGTTATTTTTGTTTTCTTTGCGCACAAGAAGTATTCTTGAACGAATTTCAGGCATTCTCAAACATTTTTGAACGATTACAAGTTGTTTTTTTATTAGCTAGTAAACTAGTAAAACTACACATTCTGAACAATTATAGTTTTAAGCAGTTTATTAGTAGTCAGTATGCTACACTCTTAAGAAAAAAAATCACAGGTTTTTACCTTCATTTTCAATGATGCATTGCATTTTGTGTTTTCGGGTTACAGGGTTACAACGGATAATGGATAACAGATAATGTCCTGAAAAATGACTAGTACCTTTTCCATTTTTCTCTATTTTTCTTACAGTGTACTAACTGATCAACAATCACAGGTACAAGCTAAGGTGTATCATAAATTAACAGTTATTCAATTATTATTATTAAATTGCAAATTGCAAATAGCAGCTAACTTAATTCATGTGATGTGTGTACTGCTAGGCATCTTTGGTTTCCTCATTTTTTGTAATTTAGATGGAAAATGTGTGCCTTTTTATCGTTTGAGTCACTTATCCAGTCCTCCTTCGCTGGAGATTCCCACCCATCCAGTTCAGCACTCTTTTCTGCCCTCAGGTACCCACACTGTCTTCTGCTTCCTGGATGAAAGATTAAGATGTCACCTCAGATAATGATCAGATTCCATATGAAATCAAATATTGTTCTTCACATGTATTCCAAATAGAAGTTCTACATATGCAAATACTATTCCTTAACAAAAGTGACAGTAAAGGCATTTATAATGTTACAATAGATTTCTGTTTCAAATAAATGCAGTTCTTTTGAACTTTCTAGTCATCTATCACAGTTTCCACAAAAAACATCAACAGTGTTTTCAAGATTGATAATATTAAGAAATGTTTCTTGAGCAGCAAATCAGCATTAGAATGATTTCTGAAGGATCATGTGACACTTCTTAAGAAAAGTCTGTAAAAATAGGGCACAATCTACTATGTTAATATGAAGGAATTTTCCGTATTGATTTTTCAAGGGTTTTTTACCTGCGTTTTAAATTACCCATTGTATTTTGTGTTTTCGGGTTACAGGGTTACAACGGATAATGGATAACAGATAATGTCCTGAAAAATGACTAGTACCTTTTCCATTTTTCTCTATTTTTCTTACAGTGTACTAACTGATCAACAATCACAGGTACAAGCTAAGGTGTATCATAAATTAACAGTTATTCAATTATTATTATTAAATTGCAAATTGCAAATAGCAGCTAACTTAATTCATGTGATGTGTGTACTGCTAGGCATCTTTGGTTTCCTCATTTTTTGTAATTTAGATAGAAATTGTGTGCCTTTTTATCGTTTGAGTCACTTATCAAAAGTTGCTAAAAATTGCCAAATACATTTTGAAAATAGCTACATATTTTGCTAAGGTGCTTTTGGAAGAAAAAGTTGCTAGGGTAGTGTGAAAAGTTGCTAAATTTAGCACCAAAATTGATAAGTTGGCAATACTGTGTGAAACTGAGGAGGAGTTTATCGCTAAATGAGGAGCTCCTTCTACAATCTGGAACAGGTTTGGTCAGGGTCACAAAAAATCAGTCTGAATAAATGTACTACAGCAGCATGTGTGCGATACAGTTTTGCATGTTTATGAGCCTGTTTACAAACCTGTTGTCCAACAAAGATATCATTTATTGACATGCTTTTTCTCCAAATTAACTTAACATAAGTCATGTTTGAAATCACTTTTTGTGATCAGACATGGTTTCATATCACAGAATGAGGCAGAAATCATACTATTTTATAGTATTATACACAGTGATAAAGGCTATGTCGATTAGCATTGCATTATAAATATGCTTTATCCTTATAAAAACACCCAAGATTGCTTGAAGAACACCGATAAACCATATGTTGATGCAATCGTATGTTTATAGTGTTTAAGTTTCCTCAGTTAAAATTTCTCTATCAGCATTTTATTCAGCTAAAGTGATAACTGGATACCTTTGTCCATATTAGGGATTTCCTGGAGCATCAGTGCTAATAGCCTACTTCTGCAATGCATATATGGAGTTTCTGCACAAAGGTGCCCTCCGCCTTCCAGTATGAATTAAACAGTCAATGCATTACGTGTGTACTCAAAAATACCCAAGATTGCTTGAAGAACACCGATAAACCATATATTTTGTGCAATCGTTGTGCATTTTATTCAGCTGAGCTAACTGGATACCTTTGTCCATATTAGGGATTTCATGGAGCGTGTCAGTAGTATTACTTCTGCGATGCATATGTGGCGTTTCTGCGCAAGGGCACCTTCCGGCTTGCAGTATGAATTAAACAGTCATTACATTACATGTGTACTCAGTAATGCTCACAACACCCTATTATGAGTAAAAATAGGAAAGACAATACTTTTCTCTAAACAAACAGGATTCCCTGAATTATCGTCATTGATATCGTTATCACAATAAATACCAGAAATATCATGATATATTTTTAAGCCCATATTATTGCCCATCCCGAGATTCAACACAATCCGATCATTTTTTTATTTTCTAGATTTAGGTATTTATGTGGATTGACAGTTCATTCCACTTTGGCTTTCGTTTTTGATTGTCAGTGAAATTTTTTTTGTTGCATTTTTAGGAAAAACCTCAGTGAGCTGGATGATATTCAAAGGTATTTCAGCCGAAAGTTGTCCACTCCAGCCTTCCCAAAGCTGAGTGAGCTGAGAGGAACCTCCAGGCTGGATGAGCATAGAGACTCAGAGACAGACACCACTCGACTGCTACTGAAGTCAAGTCAGCTGGTGGGAGAGGTCAATAACATCATAAAAGGTGAGTCAGTTGTTAACTGTTAGTGTGACTTCCTGTTTATTTAAAGCCATTTTTAACTCTTTATTTTAACTCAGGCTTAAGTGAACACCAGACAGAAGAGGCTACAACTAGCCATAAAAGCTCTGCTACTCTTGATGTGGTTGAGGAGCACTTAACATCTGGAGTAGATCAGCTGATATTATCAGAGTCTGATAGCTGTGAGATAGAGCCACGCTTTCATAAGGAATCAGACATGATGTCGGAGGATGAAGATGAAGTCTCGCCCATCAGCTCTCCAGCTCCAGCAGAGATCAGACAGTCACCAGCTGCTGCTGAAGATGAAAAGCTCCACCACCGCTCCAGCGATCACTCATCTGATGAAGAGGAAAAAGATGAGGATGAGCATGAAGACTTTGAGGAAACTTTAATACAGCCCCGCACACTCAATGAGGTCACTTCAGTCACAGACAGAACCAGCCCTTGGACCAGCCTACTGTCTGACCCAGATATGGGATCTCTGGAGAGTCTGGAGTTAGTGCAGCATCACGCTCATGATGACACCATGCACACTCAAGGAGAGGAAAGAAACAGCAGAGAAATTCTTCCAGACTTTAACCCGCAGTCATTGACTGCAGAATCACAAGCTGTTGATTCTGATTCCGATATCTGTGAAAGATCTGAAACTGATCTCGATACATGTAGGAGTGACGGTGCTATTGCCACAGACCATCGGGAACAGCAATCTTCTCCAGATGGTCTGGATGGAGATGGTGCTCTTTCTAGTATTAGTGAGGTGGAAGATTATGAACAAAGTAATAGTGAACCTGAAGAAAGCGATGAGAGACCAAACTTGCCTCCCTCTGCAGAGTCTGGTTCTGAAACAGATGATAAAAGTGATGAGAGAACAGCAAAACCGTATCCTTCCAAGCTTTGTATGACCTGAAAATGTCGATTCTTTCTCTAGTTCTTTTGACAGCATATGTGGCATGCTGCTGATTACCACAAAAAAAAGTCTTCATCTGCCTCCGTTTGTAAAAACCAACAAAAAACTTTGACACTTGCCCCATAGACGTCCATTATAAATGGAAGTCTGTAGGACAAGTGTTTTAAACTTCTGCTTTTCTTAAAACATATCTGGGTTATTTTTATCTAAACACCCTTGTGCAGTTTGGAATCTGTAGAGATTCCAAATTTCTTCCTGTCGGCTCACCATCTGGAGGCGTCCATGAGGGCTTTGAGGATGGCACCTGTCTTTCCATTGGCAACAACTGAATCTGTGAGTACTCTCCCATTTTTTGAACAATATGAAAGCTGCTGCTACTGTTTGGTAATCTTGAAAAAGTTAAATGTGCTGTATGTATTCTTTTTTTGACTGTACTAAAGCATAAAAATACTGTAATATGTTTGCAGATATTTAGGAAACATGCTAAGTTCACATACTTGTTTCTCTGAAAAACAATGCTACAGCCAGTTATTCAACCTTGAAATATGCGTTCTGTGTCAGAATGTCTGTTTTTGTTTTGGTCTGTGTGACTCCGCCCACTGCTAGCTTACCCAATAGTATTTTAACACCCTTGGTTGCAAGTTGGTGGAAATATCATTCTATTGTATCTATTGTTCTATCTGTCTGTTTGTCTTTTATGTCTGTCAGTCTGTCCTGAAGCCTCCTCTCAAATCTGTTGATCATATATATTCCTTTAACACCAGGTTTTTTTTTTTTTTTGAAAAACCTACTGTTTAAGCTTATCCTAGTCTATTGTCGTTATTCAGAAGATATGAGTGACTACATTTTCAAATGTGGTCCATAATGACTAATCTTTATCTTGTAAGCACAATCTACAAATTTCATGGATCGTGGTACGCTTTCTTATTTGTAAAATTATTTATTTGTTTTTAAGCCTATCATGATTTAGCTATTAAAATTCATTCTTTTAGGAGACTGTAAATCCTGGAAATCTATATAGAAGAATGCCTCGATCAAGACCAAGCATCCCTCCATCACAGAGAAGTGAAGAGACTAGAAGAATTGCAAAAATATTTGCTTCGAAATTTACAGAAGAAAGTTAATACATTCATTCAAGATTTCTGTGTTTGTTTTCATTTTTTTATATTTAAAGTATGTGATTGGGATCCTTATTTATTTCTTACATGATGCAATATGGTATACTTTTTAACAGTAATTTTAATAATGTGAGCATTAAAAAAAGTTGTTTATTTTCAGTAATGAATCTATTTTTGTAATAAAGAATTTTGTATTTCCATCTACGGGAATTGTTTTTGAAGGTCCTGTTCTCACTATTTAGTTTTACCTCTTATAAATGTTGTCAGTTGTCTGGGGCAGTTAATGTCTGTCAGACTGAGCTGCTCAAAGGCTAGAAGCCTTTAGCTGACAGATGAGAAAATTGCCCAATTTGAGCTGCTGCAGACAATGGCACCTACTGACAGTGATGTAACCAAAGTATTATCCAGAGACAAAAGAAGCCATCGGCCTGACAAAAGCTCTCCTTTACCCTCTCAGCCTGTTTAATGAGCTCTAATTAGAGAGATGAGTCCAATCAAGCAACTGGTCCTCGTGTTGACCTTCTAAACCAGATGAATCAACTGACAGCTTCTGAGCTATAGAAGATGGCAGCAAATTAAGCTAAATATAATAGATGAAAACTATGAACCATCACCAATTATTAACCATTTTACTACATAGAGTGGAGGAGGCTTTGATGATAAAATTGTTATAATTACTTGGTTGCATTTGTTTATTTGACTAATGCATCAATGATGACAAATTGCACACAAAATTTCTGTTTTAATGTTTATTTTTTTCGTAGAGTTCCCAGATCAGCATCACACCTTTACTTGGGAGTCTGGTAAATGTTAGGTTGAATCTTGTCAAGTGGCTGTAAAGCAGCATGTCTTTGTGGCCATCGGCGAGTCTCAGTGCTCGATTCATTTTTGGATATCAAAGTGGAGCATGTGTCGACACAGCCATGATGCTTAAGAGGAGGAAGATTTGATATTGGAGATAAATGAGGATACTGGAAACCAGACAGCAAGATAACAGGAGTGGTGCCACTGAAAACATTGATTGTGGTTGGTGAGTGCAGGAAGTTTGGATGATGCCCAAAACGGCAAAAATCAGCATCTTGATTGTATATTTGAGCGTGTATGATGAGGTTATGGATCTTCTCGGCTTGAAAAAGGCGTCGATGACACAACATCTGAGAGCTTTGAAGTGATTCCACAAAATCTGTCAGCAGAAGCTTTCCTTCTATGAACTTCTGCCAGAGATTCTGGAGAGTTAAAGATAGAAATCTCAATGAAAACTTTGAAACCACTCTTTCAAGTCTTTGAAATCTGAATCTGCATTTCATGAAACACATATCTCAGCTGTACCTCAGACTGACTCAAGGAATGATTGGTCTTCTCCCTAAGAAGCTTATGAATCGTTCGAAGGCTGAGTTTCTGCTGCAAAGTTTCTGCACAAGCATTAGATCAGTTATACAGTGACACACATTAGAAAAAAGCATTATATTACAAGCCAACCAAGAACTTACCCAGACTTCTCTGTTTGCGTCGCACTGAAGACACCATTTGACCAAGAATCTGGTACTTTTCAGCTAAAAGCTTTTTAGAGTTGTTCAAATGTGGCTGATGTGCTAAGTTCTGCTCTGCAAGCCAACAGTTGGAGGCCATCAAGATCTTTTTACACCTCTGAAGATGCTGTAACTGCAGGCAAGTCCTTCAGATCATGTACAATGACACTATAAAAGTATTTAGACACTTTGCAATCTGCAACAAATGCTACCTGACATTTTCTCAGAGCTATAACTTTTCTGAGCAATTTTTGCAATCAGCTAATCTCAATATCATTTTTAGTTTAACTAACGTTTTTGACAACCAGATTTTTTTTGGCTTCATTTTTTGTCGTTCGTGACTGTGTAGTTTGGTGTTGAACAGTACCTTTGAATTGTGTCTGACTGTTTCTCGCATCCTTTCCTCGTCTTCCAGGAGCTCCAGAAGTTGAGCAGTGTTCAAACGTTTGAGATTGTCCAAATTTGGCATTGAATCCCCTTCAAGAGGCATTGCAGCCCATTTATGAAAACACTGCCTCTCACCCAGGACTTGATGCTGTGAGATCATGCTGCATTTGTACATCTTGTAACATGATCACAAGCTCCAGAGAGGTTGGTTACTAGGGATTTCAGAGCTTTCATTGGAGCCAACATACCAACAAAGAACTACACATTCTCTTCCAACACCCTTGATAAATGTAGATGAGTTTGAACATGAGTCAAACTGTATGAGGGTCTTCAGCACCTTGGACAGCTCTAGAATAGTTACAATAACCTTAGAAAAACATTAGAAAATATTAGCCGTATTATCTGTCTGTATATTCTACTGTTTAGATATGAATTATCTGCTTAATTCTATGAAACGTGAATAATGATCGTCCACATCCACATTTACTGGCTTTATTAGATTTTTTTAAATTTATTATAGGCATACCTGTTTCCAAATTTCCTTTGTTATAATAGCAAATATGCTCATAATAAACATAAACATATAACTAGTATATTTATTCTATAAAAATTTATTTTTATTTATTTTATCTTTTAATTTATTTTTTTTTTTTTAATGTTTTTTTTTATTTATTTTTATTTTTTTATTGCTTAATGTACATAACGAGACAGGGAACAACCAACAATGCAAGACACTTCCATTGAGACAAACACAGAGTTTACATTAAAGAAGAAGAAAAACAAATATATATATATATATAAATAAATAAACACAAGGAGCAAGGATGAAAACAAAGATGTAGTCGATGTAGACATTATACAGAAAAAATAAACTAAAGTAATAAATAATTTGACAAAGAGAAGCATAACTTTTCAGATTTTCTATTATGTTTTTTGAAGCATTTGAAGCTCTGAAACATTTTAGCAAACTCAAATAAAAATATATTGAAGGAGGGTTTACTTTTTTTCCATTTACAAGTATGGATATGATATTTACCCATCAACAAAACAAAATTGACAACATCAGAGAAGGATTAATTTAAATCACACTTAAAAAAAGAGGACATCTTGTTGGGTTATAGGAGGAATTGTCTCCATTTTTACTGACAACCAGCTATGTATATCGAACCAAAATTTAGAAGAAGCCTCACAGTAAAAGAAAAGGTTGAATGAGTCTCTTGAAGAAAGAAACAATTCACTTTTACTTGCTCTTTGCAAAAAAGAAAAAGTGCCTTACGTTTAACATTACACCTAATACCTCGAACATTTAAAGATAACAGAGAAAAATACATAAACTTGAATGAAGAAAAAAAAAACTGCTAACTATCAGATATCGTTCCTCTTACACAGGCATATAGTAACACATTTAAGGCCGATAAAACAGCCATATGGAATGACGTTCAAGTAATATTTTCGATATTATCTTTGTATAGAATTCTAAATGAAGTAACTGGATCTCTACAATCGCATGATCTTGATTAAGATGTTACTGTGCCTTAATAGTCAGTAGGACCTCTCCACGCAGAAATAAAGTTAGCTCAAAAGCAGGCACATCACTTCATTCACCACGGATTAAGATGTCACTCTCTGACCGTTAATCACTGCATATCCGTCACGAAGGTATGCTTTCACGTTTTTCTTTCTTGCCTCCTCAACTTTAGGCCATAGACGAACATGAGCCTCCCTGTCGTCCTTACAGAAATCCTCTCTAAAGTGGATTTTTCTCTCCATGCAGACCGGTGCATTTTTCGACATCCTCCAAACCATGTCACGTACAATTCTCATGCCAAATTGAATGATGATTTGCCGCGGTCTTGCCAAGGCGGTGTCCACAGTATTCTGCAGTTGTTCAGGAGAGTGAGGGACGATCTGTGACAGAATATCAAATATCAACCTTCTGGCATCCTCATCTTCTCTTTCTGGAACCCCATTTAGCCTCAAACACCATCTGCGTTTGTATCGGTCATGTTCCACGCATTTCTGTTTCAACAGGTCATTTTCCTTCTGTAACTGAGTTACCTGTGATTTCAAATGATCCACATCCTCCTTAACGCCTTTCAACGCCGTCGTATTGGCATCCAGAGACTCAGAAATTTTGACAATGGCATCAGTGTTCTCTTTCAGTTGGAATTCAAAGGCACAAATGTATTCCGAATTCTCGTCAAACTTACGACTGAGGCTTTGGATGGTGGCGTACAGAACGCTAGTGGAAATCTCTTCCTTTTCCTGTACTGCTTTCACTCGTTTGGGCCCAGGACTTTTGAGAGGGGTGTGAGGCATAGTCTTCTGTCGAACATCTTTAGCAGACGACACTTCAATCTCCATCGTATCAATAGTTTCTTCTCCTGCTTCCCCTGAAGCTATTCCAACATAGGCATGTTCTCCAGTTTTCCCCGCCATAACGCTTCAGCGAGTGCAGCATAAAAAGGCAAGCGAATAGTCTTGTAAAAGCAAAAATTCACACGAATGTAGTAACAAAAAACATTAAAGTAAATAAATAATTATAAATGCGATAACCGTAGACCAAGAATGGATGGCCTTTTACACAATTATATCAGAGCCTGTGAAAAGTTCGACTTGTCACTCCGCCATCTTGACACGCCCCCCAAGCAGCGCTGAACTTACGAACTTTAATATGCTTTATACAGAGGCAAGATGAAAAGAAAAAATACCATCTAAACTTTTCTAAAGACAGTAAGTTGCCCTCAGACATGCATTCATATAAACTCCTACACCTAATTGAATCGCGATTGGTTTAGCATCTCAACCGATTTGAATCGTCACATATTTGAATCAATTTTCAACCGGCTCGCAGTTAATCGTTACATCCCTAACAGCTACTGAACAGGTCTATTCAACACAGAACACTGACTGATAAAACTCAATGAAGATCATGTGACGCTGCGTAGTGTTTGAACAAAACCACACCCCTGCTTACCCAGCATTCATTAACCTCAGCAATGGTGAATCCTCAAAAAAAAAAAATTCAATTCAAAATCAAGAGAAAAGTATTTTGTGTAAAGAAAATGATACCCGTTTTTATAGTTTACAATGTTGTAAACATGTAAATATATAGTTTATATTTGTATAGTATTTCCATGACATTTAAGCTTTAAATCAACAGGCAGCACAGGAAATACTATGATATATAAATACAAAACACATTTTATGATTTAAATTTGATGACTTTTGAGAATTGAACATGTATTACTGTAATAAGCACCTTTGGAAAAAATGTAATACCCAAAAGTAAAATACCCAGCACTATGGAAATGAAAATTCTAGAAGACAAATGTGCTCAATTTTCATTAAAATAACATGTCTTAATGGTTCTAAACATTGCCTTCAGTTTCTTTCAACAAAATAGAATTTATTTCTTGTGATTCTGGGGTCCAAGTTTTGTGAGATACACCCCTACAAAGATGAAATCTCACTTCAACATCAAGCAAATATCATGAGAAGCAGCACAAAACCAATGATATCTGCTCAAAAACAAGCCATTCTAATGTCATTAGCAGGAAGTTGATCAAACGGCTCAGATGTGATTCAGACCGGGGATCTGTGATCAACACATTAGTGCTTGTTCTGCTGACTCTAGAGCTCCTTTGAGTCGTGCGCCGTTCAGCTGTAAACAAGTTCACATACACGGACAATGCTTCCAACAACAGGCAGTTTAAAAAAAGCATGCAAGTGGATGAGGAAGAAATCATGAAAATGAACAGGAACGTGTCTAGCTCATCAAATTGAAAAAAAAAAACATATATTTCAAACCATTAAGGGGTCTTAGTTTGTGTAATATTTAGATGACAATTAAGCACATTTTGTTTCCAATTTGTCATTATTATAATACAACAAAAAACTCATTACTGTAAAAAACAAACAAAAAAACTATTATAATTATTACAATAAGACTACTTAAATCATAAAGATTGAAATGGTAATATATGTGCATTAGAGTAATATTGTTTGTACCATTTTAACGTATTCTACTTTCAAAACAACAAAACGAGCATGGAGTTTGATAAGGAATGAAAAAGACTCATTTGGACACATTACAGTAATGACACTTAAAATGTGCTAAATTGTCATAAAATAATCATAATGCCAAAAGTCTTCCTTATCTTCATGTAAAACTTGTTTACATAAACTTCTTTTTTTGCCACGGGACACAAAAAAAAATAAAAAATTTTTTTTGCAGTAATTGCAACTTTTTTCTCGGAGTTAAAATTCTGAATTATAAAATTATTTCATAATTAGAACTTTTTTCTCAGAATTGCGAGTTCATTCTGTGTTTATATCTTGCAATTCGGAACTGCAAGAAACAAAGTCTGAAATGTAAGATATAAACTTGCCAGATACAAACTTCTAATTCTGAGGAAAAAAAGTCAATTTTGAAATTTGAACTCGAAATTTATTTAGAATTTTTTCCTTGCAATTCCAAGTTTACATCTCGCAATTCAGAATTTCTTTCTCAGAATTGCGAGCTTATTCAGACTTTGTCACGCAATTCAGAACTGCAAGATATAAAATAAGAATTGTAAGTAAAAAGGTGAGAATTGAGAGATAAAAAGTCGTAATTACCGTAATTATTATTACGAATTCCAGAAGACTGTGAGCTGGACGTGTGTTTTGTGTGCAGTTGCTGGTCAAACAGATGTTGAGTGATTCAGTGCGATTGTCTTGATGCTTCAGCTCTGAGAAGCAGTGCAAGACACAGAGAAACCAAAGTGAACGTGACGCATGCGGCTTTATCGGGGGTTTGTGGTCCGCAGACGAGCCGTTTCTGAGGGTCATTAGTGAGGATGTGTTGAGGAAAGCTGATCTTCTGACAGGGATGCATGGAGTTTATTCACAAAATATAAAGAGCAGTTCATGATTTGGCCGTAAGATTACTAGTTATCAACCAAAAATCCAACCTGGAACGCTGAATGTGCCCTGAAAAGGACCCCCATGTAAATTGTTTTTTATGTGGGTTCTTTACACGCCAAATATCAATTAGATCAAGAAACTGAGATATATTATAAACCAGGGGGTTATAGGAAAAAGTGGTGAAAGGAGTGGGATATCTATCCTGCCATTCATCTGGAACAGCGTTAAAATCCCCTCCAATAATAATTTTGTCTGTAAAATATGTGTTCTTCCAGTCATCAATTTTTGTAGCCATATTCTGAAAAAACAACTTATTAGCAGCCTTGTTAGTGTAACCATAAACATTTATCAAGATGAAATTACATTCATTTGATTCAAGAACCACCATAATCCAGTGACCCTCGTTATCGCTTGAACTTGCAACAATTTTGCTGTCCATCCATTTGAACAAAAAGGCGACCCCTGCTGAGTGGGAAGTTCCATGAGAGAATAAAGCCTCTCCACCCCATTGTGACTTCCAAAATCTCACATCTACATCAGTTGAATGAGTCTCTTGAAGAAAGAAACAATTTACTTTTACTTGCTCTTTGCAAAAAAGAAAAAGTGCCTTACGTTTAACATTACACCTAATACCTCGAACATTTAAAGATAACAGAGAAAAATACATAAACTCGAATGAAGAAAAAAAAAACTGCTAACTATCAGATATCGTTCCTCTTACACAGGCATACAGTAACACATTTAAGGCCGATAAAACAGAACTCAAAATAAGCCATATGGAATGACGTTCAAGTAATATTTTCGATATTATCTTTGTATAGAATTCTAAATGAAGTAACTGGATCTCTACAATCGCATGATCTTGATTAAGATGTTACTGTGCCTTAATAGTCAGTAGGACCTCTCCACGCAGAAATAAAGTTAGCTCAAAAGCAGGCACATCACTTCATTCACCACGGATTAAGATGTCACTCTCTGACCGTTAATCACTGCATATCCGTCATGAAGGTATGCTTTCACGTTTTTCTTTCTTGCCTCCTCAACTTTAGGCCATAGACGAACATGAGCCTCCCTGTTGTCCTTACAGAAATCCTCTCTAACGTGGATTTTTCTCTCCATGCAGACCGGTGCATTTTTCGACATCCTCCAAACCATGTCACGTACAATTCTCATGCCAAATTGAATGATGATTTGCCGCGGTCTTGCGCCCTTCACTTTTTTGCCAAGGCGATGAACTGTGTCCACAGTATTCTGCAGTTGTTCAGGAGAGTGAGGGACGATCTGTGACAGAATATCAATTACGACCCTTCTGGCATCCTCATCTTCTCTTTCTGGAACCCCATTTAGCCTCGAACACCATCTGCGTTTGTATCGGTCATGTTCCACGCCTTTCTGTTTCAACAGTTCATTTTCCTTCTGTAACTGAGTTACCTGTGATTTCAAATGATCCACATCCTCCTTAACGCCTTTCAACGCCGTCGTATTGGCATCCAGAGACTCAGAAATGTTGACAATGGCATCAGTGTTCTCTTTCAGTTGGAATTCAAAGGCACAAATGTATTCCGAATTCTCGTCAAACTTACGACTGAGGCTTTGGATGGTGGCGTACAGAACGCTAGTGGAAATCTCTTCCTTTTCCTGTACTGCTTTCACTCGTTTGGGCCCAGGACTTTTGAGAGGGGTGTGAGGCATAGTCTTCTGTCGAACATCTTTAGCAGACGACACTTCAATCTCCATCGTATCAATAGTTTCTTCTCCTGCTTCCCCTGAAGCTATTCCAACATAGGCATGTTCTCCAGTTTTCCCCGCCATAACGCTTCAGCGAGTGCAGCATAAAAAGGCAAGCAAATAGTCTTGTAAAAGCAAAAATTCACACGAATGTAGTAACAAAAAACATTAAAGTAAATAAATAATTATAAATGCAATAACCGTAGACCAAGAATGGATGGCCTTTTACACAATTATATCAGAGCCTGTGAAAAGTTCGACTTGTCACTCCGCCATCTTGACACGCCCCCACATAAAAATGTATTATTAAAAGACTTGGCAACCCTGTTACCATTTTATTTTCCCCTGTTCTACCCGCCTTTTTTTTCAACGCGGAAGTAAAAGCCGTTTTCTGTAAATGTGCGAGACTTCTGGTTCATTAGCCGCTTTAGGGAATGATGAGAAGAATAACAATGTGCAATAAACAGTAAAACTGTTTGCACTACAAACCAGTGTGTTCATAATTAAGATAATACATTAAAATAATATGGTAAGATACACCAATTTGCAATATCAAGCAGCTAAACGAGCTGTTTTGTACAGCTAAAAATAGCTGGAAGCGGATGACACCGGAAGCCAGTCCCATAAAATTTACAAATGGCCACGCTCGCTCTTATGGAAAAAATAAGGTGGATAAATAAACAAAACTCAAAATGACATCATCACCCTTTCAGGAAGTGAATGCTGCAAGAACAAGTAATTGTGTCCTCATTTTTGCACTTATTATTTAATTTTGCATAGCTTAGCAAAACACTAGGGCAATAAATTGTCAACCCTGTTACTGTGATTTTCTAGAAAACAATCTGTCTTTTAAAATTAGATATTTTTTAGAAGTATCAGCATTATACTCTTTCTAGTAATACCATGAACATGGCCAAATGAATTATAAAACTGTCAACATGCTATCATCAACCCTGTTACATTGTCATATTCAAACATATTATTTTTCATTAAATTAACATAACATTAAAATATATCATTTTAAAATGGAAAGGACATCTAACTTATACATGACCCTTCTGATTATTTTCTGAACAGGGGGAAGTGTCAAGAATATGACAAAACTGACAATGCACCGATTAAAAAGCTTGACGTGTTCTATAAAAGTATCTTTGTTTTGGATTAAATCCAATTTTGCTGTCCTATATGAGGTTACATAACACTTGATCTTCTTTCCCTCCTGATAAACTGTCTCAAGAGTATGTTACTTTAACGTTAAAGTGTTATCCTGTTGTAGCAAGTGGCCCCGTTTTAGTGACTAAGCCACCCCGGACTACCGGGGAAAATAACCCAAATAAGGGCACGCAAATACGTTCCACGTGAAAAGAGCAAGAGGCGTGAATCTCAGTACAAACAATCTTTTATTAAGGCTAAAAGAATTGGCTGATATTAATTTAAAACCCACAGCCGGCACACACCAATGTCATAGGTCAAAAAAAGAAAAACAGAAAACATCCAAATAATAATAATACTGTAGAAAGCGGAGTCTTCCTATATAAGAAGCGGGTGAATGTAACAGCACCAGGTATGCAAAAGAGAAAATCACACCCACAAGATTCACTGCAAATAGTAACACAGCAATAGTGACACACACGAAAATGGCCACCCCGAGTGAAATAATATCCGTGGTGCTGTCAAAACCCGACCCGCTCCCGGAAGCACTCCACTCCTACAAACAAAAGAAAAAGAAAACATCACATTAAAAATAAACCACAAATTGAAGGTCCATATTCACAACAAACGAAACGAAAGAAAACAAAATCAACTTTTGAAAGAGGAGTCACGAAGGAAGAAAAAAACAAAATTACAAATTACTCAAAACAAAATACCAAACAGAAAACAAACAAATAAACGAACAAACATCAAGCCCACTTGAATACTAGACATGGACGTAATTAAACTCCCAAAAGCAGCAGCGTGGCTCGAACAATGCAGAATAGGAAACGAGCTGTATTAATTACCACTTCCGCTCAACCTATTCCAAAACACACACACACACACCACAATTACAACTACAATAAAACATGCGAGGTTATTTAGCTATTAGAGCAATTTACCTACCTGTTAATACGATGGTGTAATGCTCATGACAACAGACTTAAGAATCATACAACAACCTCTTTAAAGGCTCCTCTTTAAAAGGTGACCGTGACAACAGCTGGTGCTACGACCTGGGCTACGTTACACTGCGAGGCCACAATCAATGGGGGCCGTGAAGGCACACCGCACTGAAACACAAAAACTCATATTAAGCTGAACACAATTTCCCCCAGCTTCCCATACGTCATTACTTACCTGAGAGCAAACAACGCACACACCCAGTATATCTCAGCAGCCTAACAACACACATGGAAGGCCATAACAGGAGGGAAGGGGCGGGCTTTCAACCATGACGCACTCCAAGAGGCAGAACCAACCAACTTATATACCCTAACTGGGCAGTCGCTCATTGGCCACCTAATTAATGATGGTGACGTTTTGACAACCTCACTACATCCTGTTATACTTTGACTTCAAGGTTCAAGAACTTAGCCACTTAGCCATCATTTCCTTTCCACCCTGCAACCGGACTAACTTGTCATACTTTGTGTGTTCACACCGTAGGTGCTTTACGGCACTTGCCCTCAGAATGACGTAGTATCACTCATTGATCACTGTTCATGTCCTTTCACTGACTGCAGTCCGTTCATGTAAACAGTCTTTTGGAACAGATATAGCCACGCTGGACTAAATGTGACCATGCTAGCTAATCCTCTTTGCTTCGGTGATCCCAAAGAGTCTGGAGTCCTCTGGGCTTCAGAGGCACAGCAGTTTTCTGCCTGATGAGTGGAAGACCATGCAACACTATGGCTGGCAATTCAATCTCTTGCTGCTCTATGTAAGTAATAACAACTCCTATGTATACTATAGGAAAAACTAGAAATCTTTTTTGATTGAGGTCACACACTTATGCAACGTTTTTTAACACGTCAAATGCTTTGTATGTTTTAAATAAGATATCAATATTTCACATCCTATTTGATATAACTGGTTAGACTGATTTTTTTTCCAGAATGTTTTTTATAGTGAAAATCAGACCAGTGTTATTTAGTATAACTGAGATACTATTAGTTTTTATTATTATTTTGAATTAGATTTTCTTCTTTTCTCCTTTTTTATTGTAATTTTTGTTAAAGTTTTAGTAATTTTGTTATGCATTTATCATTCGTATTTTTTATACGTTTATATAGTTAAGATTATAGTATATAGTGTATAGTTATTACATTTATAGTTAACTTTCAGTTTTAGTTGTAATACTTCAACTTAAAAAGTTTTTCATATTTTATTTTATTTCAGTTCATGTTTATTAGATTTTATTGTTATTATAATTAATGTTTTAGCAATTTAATTTGGTCATTTTTATAGGTTTGTACAAATGTCTATATAGTTTTCATTACGTTTTTAGTTTTAGTTATTTTAATATGGCTTCATATTTTAATTAACTGACAAATGTTTCCTCAGCAACTAGCTAAAATAAGTTTTTAGATTTTATTTCAGTTAATGTAGATTATAGATTTTATTTGATCTTTTTTACCTATAATTTTGTATTTTTGCTGTGATTTATTATTTTTATTAGTTTGTTGTGTTTAATGTCTATATAGTTTTTAATTAAGATTTAATTTTAGCTATTTTAATACTTCAAATTAAACTAAACAAAAATGACAAATGTGTAGCTAAAATAAATTAAGTTTTGTTTTGTTTTTTCAGTTAATGTTTATTTTATTTCAAGTAATGAAAATGTGTGGTTTTTAATGGTTTTAGTTAATAATAATAACCTTGAATCAGACAGGACCATAAATTTAATTATAATTTTGAATCATTTTTGATTTTCTTTTTGTGCTTCCCTGTTAATCAAGCCATTATGAAGCCATTGTTTTACAATATATTTTCTCTGTTGATGCATGTTAGTACAGATGCTTTTATGAGTTGTTCTCTTTATCTGTGGTCCATTTTGTGTGCTTTCATAATAGCAGTAATAAAACCATATTAAACCTGAAACGTGAAAAGTTCTAGAGTCTAAAGAGAACAATGCATCACTTAAATGTGTTTGAACTTATGGCAGTGAGTGTGCATCTTACTGCTGTCAAACTCAACTATGCAATTCTGCTTTTACAGTTTGATGTTCCTATGGAGCCTCTGAAGAACACCGGGCTCTGCAATGTTCACTGAGATGAGTACTTTGTTCTAAGCAGCTCAGACTGCAGCAGGACAGTCATGAGTGCTGACACAGCCAACAGGGTGGATCTAGACCCTGATTACCATTCTGAACTGGCAGACATGGTAGCAGCTATGAACATGGCTGCCAACAGACTGACCCCTCCTAATGGATACAGGACCACCCCACATCGCCTCAATCTCTCCGATCGCAAGCTGTCACTGCAGGAGCGATCCAGTTACCAGAGTGGCGTCACCCCATGGATAGCCAGAAGACCCACTATTGAATCGAAGCGGGTGTCTATCGCTGATGGGGATGTGAGTTGGGCAGGAGATTTTATACTTTTGCAGCAGTTACCTCGGATTGTTGAGCATCAGTGGAGTATGTTCACAAAAATGAACGTGGAATTCTTTAGAGCTGTCACAATATCAGACTGTAGAATGCATGGTTATCAAGAATGCATTTAGGTGTGGGATTTACCATTTTCACACAATTGCTTGTAAATTTCACAAATAATTATAAAGAAATGTCAAGAAAGACATTAAATTAGAATATAACATTTTGAAGTAAAGACTGAAATATTTTCTTGCAAAATAATTTTTTTAAATGTTTTATTTAGAATAAATGTTTTTTTTTTTAATGCTGTTTCTTTTATGTTTTTGGCCACTGAGTCATACTCAAAATATGAGTAATAAAATGTCAATATGTATTTTTTTATATTTCTTATACAAACAATAATACATTCCCATTTCTACCCACAGGACTGTGTCCAGCTAAACCAGTACAAGTTGAAGAGTGAGATAGGAAAGGTTGGTAATTCTACTTAAAAATCTTAATTTGTTTTAGATATTTATGATTGATTGGCTATATCTGGTAATCTTCTGTTTTTTACCCAGGGTTCATATGGGGTGGTCAAATTAGCATATAATGAAGATGATGACCAGTATTATGTAAGCATATATGTGTTATGTAAATTTATATGTGAATATATATGTGATTATTATATATGTGATTTTATTATATTTATTATGTAAATATATATGTGATATGTAAATTTATATTTTCTTCTGTAAGGATTTAGCCATAAAATGATCATTTTTAACATTTAGCTATTATTAAAAATATTTTATCTATTTTATTATAATTATTATTATTATTGCAGGCTATGAAGTTGGTATCCAAAAAGAAGTTAATGAAGCAGTGTGGATTCCCACGTAAGCAATAAAAATGGTAATTTTAGGCTTGTGACTTTGGTCTACAGAATATTAATATTAATGTTGTGATGGTTGTGTAGGGCGACATCCTTCCAGAGAATCCAATGGATCACAAGAGAATCTTTTAAAGCACTCTGGCCTGTTGGACCGAGTTTATCAGGAAATCGCTATTTTGAAGAAACTTGACCATCTTAATGTTGTTAATTTAGTTGAGGTGAGTCAAACACTGTGTCTTAGATTGTATGCGATTTATTACCATACAAGTCAAATATGTTATACTATAAATTATAACTCTGTGTTATTTTAGTATTATTCATATAGTTTTTATTATTATTATGAATTAGCTTTTATGTCTTACATTTTCTTTATTTCGTTTTTAAATCTATTTTATTTTATGATATTATTTTATCAAGCAGTTTTTAATTTAAATAACAACTCTGCCATAATTAACTAAAATGCATCTTTCCTGTGATATTTAACTGAAGGTTCTTGATGATCCGGCTGAGGATAACTTGCACATGGGTAAGAAATTCTGTTAGTCAGCAATCTGCAATATAAAACACTTTGCTTTTTACTCTTTGATCAATTTTTTTTTCTATTTATTCTGTGTGTCCCTTTCATAGTCTTTGAGTTGGTACCTAAAGGGTGAGTATTTGTAACTATAGGTCATTACCACACATATACAAACTGGATGTTTCTTTAGTTTGTTTTTATCTCTCTAATTTTCACCCGGTACTAGTCCAGTGATGGAGATCCCTACAGACAGTCCTCTATCAGAAGAAATGGCCCGTTTCTACTTCAGAGATGTCATCCTAGGAATCGAATATTGTACGTTCTCCTAGTCTAGGGTGTTTTAAGTTGTCTTGTATTTGTCAATGTCATTTATAAACTTTAGGATTTGGCGCTAGTTTTTGTTTCATGTTTTATTTTTAGTGCACTATCAGAAAATCATACACAGAGACATCAAACCCTCCAATCTGCTGCTGGGGGATGATGGACACATCAAGATCGCAGATTTTGGTGTCAGTAATGAGTTTGAGGGGAATGATGCTCTCCTATCAAACAGTGCAGGAACACCAGCTTTCATGGCACCTGAAACTCTGACTGACCAGGACCTGAGATTCAGCGGAAAGGTGAGGAGACTTCTAGAATATTCCGGTTTACATACAGTGAAGACACTGATTCCTTATTATTTACAAACAACTCTCGTTGGATTCAGGCTCTGGACATATGGGCAATGGGAGTGACGCTGTTTTGTTTCGTCTTTGGAAGGGTAAGACGTTGACCTTTTAAAATATGAATGTGGTTAAGAGCATCTGTGGATATAATACAGATCTGTTCGTATTTCTTTGTGCAGTGTACTTTTCATGATGAATACATCTTAGGCCTGCATGAAAAGATCAGGACTGCGCCAGTGGAGTTCCCAGACATGTGAGTCACAAGCGCTGTACTAAACCATGATGGGAAAACAGAAATAAGCGGTATAATTAATCTATATATTAATAATATTAATTAAATTGTATAATATTTCAAGGAACTGATAGATAGATAGATAGATAGACAAAACGACAGACAGACAGACAGACAGACAGAGACAGAGAGAGAGAGAAATGGTGTAATTGTTTTTGTGTTGTTTGCACAGGCCTGTGATCAGTGATGGGCTGAAGGATATCATTATCAGAATGCTGGACAAAGTTCCTGAAACTAGAATCATGTTACCAGAAATCAAGGTGAAATCATGTTGAAAGATTGCTGAGAAGTATTTTTAAGTGTAGATGGTAGCGTTGCTCTTGAGTGTGTGTAATATTGAGTCTGTGGGCAGCTGCACCCGTAGGTCACTCTTGATGGCACGGATCTTCTGCCTCTGGAGGAGGAGCACTGCACTGTGGTGGAGGTCACTGAAGAGGAGGTGCAGAACTCTGTCAAACTAGTTCCCAGCCTTTCTGCTGTGGTGAGTACATATGAAGAAAAAAAAAACTGCATTGTGATTTTTGATTTTTCAAAAATAAAAAAAGCTAGGAATAGTTCTCCCTTAGTTTCTCTATGCCACACACACACACAATTAGGCACAAAAATGCTACTTAATTTAAAAATGCTAATTAAAGGGTTAGTTCACCCAAAAATGAAAATTAGCCCATAATTACTCACCCTCAAGGCATCCTAGGTGTATATGACTTTTCTTCTTTTAGATGAATCCAGTCGGAGTTATATAAAAAATGGTCTTTGATCTTTCAAGCTGTTTCATGGCACTCAGCGGG
>NW_015555720.1:488605-515376 GCF_001515605.1 Sinocyclocheilus anshuiensis
GAAACTTTGCTTCCTTTGATCCTGTAAACAAACGTTGGTTTTCACGAGACTCACCGGCACATGCGCAACGCCGACATCTTACGTCATCAGCCCGGAGCTACTTCCGTGTACTGTTGACGCAAGCTACATTAAAGTGATTATTACGTTTTGAATATGGATATTTTTCTTACAAAAATGCATCGATTCACTACAGGAGGACTTTGTTCACCCCCCGGAGCCGTGCGAGACACTTTTTTTTATGGATGGGTGCTTTTTATTTCACTTCTTTTGGACTGATGCATGCAACACTGCCATTAAACAGCTTGAAAGATCAAATACAATTTTTTATATAACTCCGACTGGATTCGTCTGAAAGAAGAAAGTCATATACACCTAGGATGGCTTGAGGGTGAGTAATTTATGGGCTAATTTTCATTTTTGGGTGAACTAACCCTTTAATTTACATTTTATAATTTTATTTTAATGGATTTTCACCCAAAAATTAACATTCTGCCATCATTTGATCACTCCCAATTTGGTCCAAACCTGTATGCATTTCTTTCTTCTCCTGAACACAAAATAAGAAACTCTGAAGAATATCGGTAACCAAAGAGTTGATGGTAGCCATTAACTTCCATAGTATTAAAAAATAAATTCAATTGATGTCAATGGTTCCCGTCAATTGTTTAATATCTGTGGCACAAAAAAAGTCCCATGTTGTGGATCTAGATGTAAAATAAAGTGAATTTGTGTTTTGCCCTGTATTTTAAGATCCTGGTGAAGTCCATGCTGCGGAAGCGCTCCTTCAGTAACCCGTTCGAGTGTCCCAGCCGCAGGCAGGGCAGGTCCATGTCTGCCCCTGGAGGTCTGACTGTGTAAGTCCAGAATGCACATCACTGCATCCTACTCAATACTGATTCTCATAATACCTGAGATTTCACTGACACTGATATTTTGTTCTTCTTTCTCTCAATAATTTCTGCAGGGATATGTCGCTGTTTCGCCCGCTAAGGTATCTCACAATAGACCTCACTGCCATGATAATCAGCTAAATTTAGTATTTCAACTCAGTGCTCATGTTTCAGTGTGTCTGTGTGTGTTTAATACATATTCATATTTTGATGGTCTGTGTTGCCAACAGCAGAGGGAGTAACAGTAACGGAAGCAGAGAGGGGGAGCTGGAAAACCTTATCGAGGATGAAACGTTTCCTTAAATTTGAAAGTATCATTTTTCAGATTGGCCCAGTTGTGGGATTAGACTTTTTTTTCCCCATCTGCACTAGAGTATTTTGAGCATTGCCATGATGTGTTACATTTTAAATTCTGTATACTGTACACACTGCATGATGAAAGGTTAGATTTGGAGGTACCTTTAACATATAATGCAGAATCTGGTAATACTTTATATTAGAGTAATATTTGTGTTCCATTGCATTTACGTGCCAAATTTCAAGTAAAATTGAAAGAAAGAAATTTAAATGCATGTATAAAAAGAGTGATACAGTGCATTCGACAGATAAGCATGTGATCGTTTTGATGAGATGTATTAGAAGTCTATGTGTTATCAAAGGTCTGTATGCTGTTTCATCGTCCTTTTGAGGTTTTGATATTGTATTGTGCATTTAATCTGTGGACACACACACACATATATATAAAATTTAAAATAAAAAGAATTTATTTTATGTGACATTTTAATAATGTTTATCTAATTTATTTATATTTCTTTTTTAGTGATAGACTTAAATCGATAGGATAAAAATGTTATGAATAAATAATTAAAATTAATTTCATAATTAATCATTTAACCTTTCATATTAAGTTAAATAAAGAGAGAGGCCTGTTTAATTTTTTATTTTTTTTTAATAATAGTCACTGGCTAAACATCTATTGTAATTAAGTATTTTTGATCATATAAAAATAAGAATATTAAGAACATATTGCATTCTGAGTATAGGCCCCTGGGCTCCTTTAGTGTGCACTATTATTAATCTCTACTCTCTACGGATGTACTTTAGTGCTTCTGTGAGGTTGTTCTCTGATTAGCAACACAAACCCTAGGGACTCTGTATGCCACTCTTTTTAAAAGTAACCGTCTAAGGGAGATAGCATGTCAGGATAAGAGCTCCATTATGGCCCAGACCGAAGTGTCAACATAGTGAACGTCACTGCTGTTTCTCTTTAAAGTTATGATGACAGTCATAACGATTCAACAGGCCACGAACGATCAATAATCTTTATTTCATTACAAACGCACACTCAGGATGTATTACAGAGCTTAATTAGCCTATATCAAGCATAAGTGTATTTTTATCTGTCAAAGAACATTAATTTTATCTAAATAAGTAGCTACATTTTCTGAAGAAAATGTGAATGGTTGTTGTGCTTTGCTATGCAGTTTCAAGGGGTCTAAACAAACATTGATGTGTATCACATTTATTGGCTTTGCAGGACATTCCAGGATGTTTATCCTTTTTCTTAACAGTACAACAGTTTAGTCCTCAAATACAAGGACACAGTTCTTATCTTTATTATCTGTAACATTGTCAGTCCATAACACTGAAGAGAAAACTAAATTAAATGAACTGAAATGAATGCATCACTTTGTCTTACTACAAATGACTGGCATGATGAGCTGTAGGTTGGTATATGCGGTGCTGGGAAGCTGTCGGCAGCTGTAAGGAGGTTTGGGATTGGGGTGGATAATGAAGGAAAATGGGCCACTGGATTTTACAATGTGGCTTTTTATATCAGAGCTTCAGCCTCATGGGTAATTCAGGACACAGGATGCGAGCATATTAATTTGATTCATATTTAGACTCCCACTTTGTGGTGTCTCTCCAAAGTATTTTGCAAAAACCTGGCAAACATTAAAATGGTGTAATTATCATAGAAAAGCAAAGAACAGATAATCCCAATGTGTTAAATTCCAGATTTGTTTTGGAGAAGCTTTTATTTTGCCTTTGTTCTCTAGGATATATCTCCAAGACCTACACACATTTCACCCCATTTTAAATTATATTTAACAAAATCAAAGCTCAAAATCAATCTCCTCTCTCAAATTCCCATTATTTTTATTACTGCGTATTGTGTAATGCATTAAATAACTCTTATAAGAGTAGGGTTGGGAATTGAAAATCAATTCCAATTCCAGAATCGGATACTTAAGGTCAGGAATCGGATACTTGTTGTAAAATTAAAATTTCAATTCCACCAATCAATTCCTGTGTGCGCATCTTTTTTCTTTTTTTTAGGTGGCAAAAGGGGGCTGTTAAAAATGTATTTGTCTTTGAATCATTCATTTAAGAGATTCATTCAAAAACACTGATTCATCCAGTAAACAAGTAAATCTTGAGTGAGTCCATGAATCATTCCATTCATAAACTCCATGAGATTTTGTTTAGTTGTCTAATATTTTTTCTTCACAATTGTGAGAGAACTACAACCTCCATTTAAAAAAAAAAGAGTCTCAATTTATCCAGAATCGTGCAGCTTTATTTTGCACACAAACTGCTCTTAATTGAGTCCAGTTTTTATGTAGCCAGCTCATTTTTGTTCATGGTATTCAGCAGCAATTAAATGTTTTGCAAAAAGAGACGCAGAATTGCCTAAATATGTCTGACATCTAAATGTTTGAATTCATTTTTTTTTTTAACCACATTGGAATCGAAACTGGGAATCGATAAGCAGAATCGGAACTGGAATTGATCAAATTCAAACGATACCCAACCCTATATAAGAGTATACGTATATGTGTGTGTGTGTGTGTGTGTGTGTGTGAGAGAGAGAGAGAGAGAGAGAAATACAGAGAAAAGTTTTCTCAAGGGTCATAATATACGATTAATTTAAAGAAATATAATTTATTTCTTTTGATTTTGAACGTGACCTAATAACCTTTAAAGAATCTGTGATATTCTCTAATCTAAAACTTGTTCAAATAAATCTTTCTGAAAAACATTGTAGTAAAGATTGTGATAACAACAGAACTGTGCAACACAATGGTTTTCTGCTTGGTAATCCTAAGAATGCACTTTACATTACAAAACCTACAGCCTTCAAATCCACACTCAGTTTTCATAATTAATCTGTTGTTTGTCACATGAGCTATTCAGGACAAAACATGAACAGGGTTTCCCATTATAATTCACGTTCTAACCACTTAGTGATCAGACAGCGGTCCGTTGACTCGGTTCACATTATCAATATTCAGATTACTTACTGAACATATGGTAAGCGTGTGTTTGCCTGCTGTTATTCCCCTGGGTGTGTACCATGTACTTTCAAACAGCAAATAATTTAGCAGACACTTATAACGTAAGGTTAATACACCTGTACTCAACATAATTAGTCACTGTTCACAGATCACTGCTTGTACAATTTGCATTTGTTGACAGTGTAAGAGCCCATAGAGCAAATTATATTACCTTGATTTGATTTGTAACTTGAATGTGCGTGGCTTCCGGTGTCATCCACTTCCAGTTATTTTAGCTTTGTAAAACAGGTTGTTGTGTCGCTTTATATCGCTGGTATTTCTTAACAAACTATTTTTATGTATTGCTGTAATTCCAAACACTGGTTTGTAGCGGAAATAGTACTGTTTACTGCACGTTGTTATTCTTGAATCACGAGTCTCATATATTCAAATAACTTCCGCGTTGGATGAACAGTGGATACAATCAAAAACAACGTAATTCCTCATTGAGGAAAACATGATGTTCAAATCAAGAGTGTCATATTTCTATACAGAATTAGAATTGCATTCATTCCAGTTTGGAATATTTTCATTAGACAGGCAGTTTGTGAAAACCGTGGATGGAGAGGTCAAAACCGTTGGTAAGTGCTCTTTATAGACTTGTTACATAATGAAGGAAGCATTGAAGTGTCCCTTTTCCCTCTGGACTATTCAGAGACACTCCTGCTAATATTACCACTGCACGTATTTCAATGTAAAATCTGTTACTAAAATAACTAAATGTATAAGTAAACCTAAAAGACCCCTTTTTGTTTAAATTAAGTTCCTAAAATGTAAACATGTGGTTTGTTTTCTCATTTGTACAGCATTATACTCTTTTTGTTACTATAATCTCTCATATCTGATCATATTTGCTGCATTTGTAACAAATTAAGATCATTATCTCATCTTAACTGTGAAATATTCAAATGCTAATTGTGGCCTAGAGTGAAATTGATGTCCTTTGGTGACTGTTTGAACAGGTAGGCCTACAAGAGCCACAGTCATATCAAGTCAAATTTATTTGTATAGTGCTTTTCACAATACACATCATTTCAAAGCAACTTTACAGAAGGTCATATTGTCTGTAATGCCTTATTGCATTAACATAGCATTTTTAGGGATCAGTGATATGGCGATAGGACATTAGCTTCAATTAATTTACAACGTCATTACTTAAAACATTTTTAATGTTTTTAATAAGGAAGTTTGTTGTCTAGACAAGGGGTTTCCAGTCTTTTAGCTGCCGCATACATATGATCATCCTGGTGCGATCCTAAAATTAGCTGTATATTTTCATCTATTTATACCCAGTTTATGCCCAGACCAAATGTATACTGTGAAAAAAATTTAAAATCAAATATAAAATATATATATATATATATATCAAATATTCATAAAATATTATTTGGAAAATATTTAGTTTATATTATGTCAAATAAAAAAATCTACTCACTATAGTGCCGAACTGTTATATGTATTATTTATTTATATTAATTTATTTAAATTTGTTTTTATATATATTTCATTTATATTATTTAATTCGTTTAATCTTTATATTTTTATAAATGTCTCTCTCTCTTTTTTTTTGATCAATACAATGAAGTTAATGTACACTAAAACTGTTTGGTTGCCAGCATTCTTCAAAACTTCTTCCTTTGTGTTCCACAGAAGACATAAAGTCATACAGGTTTGGAACAACATATGGGTGAGTAAACGATGACCACATTTAAATTTTTGGGTCAATTATCCGTCTAAATATGTCTATAGGTTTACTTGTTCATCTGTAACCGTAAGGGCCACAATTCATTTACCAGTGGTTTTTATGACGTATATCTCGGCATATTTTTGTTATTGATTTGGAAGTCGTTTTAAGCAGATGGGATCTTAGACCAAGGCACATCACAAATCTTTGGCATTCGGCTTTATACAGATGGTACAATGTGTTAATGAATGTTCTCCTTTTTTTTTTCTCCAGATTAAACTTTAAATGTGAACACCCTTGAGGGGCAGAGACGGACATATTCCATCCTATTCCAATTGTATGTAAGACAGAATGTCCCTGTTTATCAGACGATCAAGTATGAAATCAATTAAACAAACCTCAATAGAACAGAAAGAAATAATGCTGCACATATATTTGAGGTGACAAATATTCAGCTGAGAAGCCTTATCTGAACAATTTAACCAGGGCAAACATATTCAGATCTTTCTATCTTGCATCCGATCATAATGCAGCAGAAAATGGTGGCTTGCTCTTTTTGTCTACATGACAGAGTCTCAATGTGAACGAGGGGAGACAGGTATCCCTTGAATTTTAATGGTGTCTCTGATGTTCTGATGTTTATCTCTTTGCAGGTTGTTCTAGATGTCTGAACAGTGCCAATGGGAAAGGGGATGTTTTTTTTCTCCAGCCCTAGCAACATGCATGGGATTGGCAGGCTCACTGTGCCTGCGATTGGCTGTTATTGTGGACCATTTTGAGCAGAGAAATTCATCTCTTGCTCTACTGGGTGTGGGTTGCTGTAGGAGGCTGCAGCAGAATGCTGAAAGAGCTAGCAATTCAGTGTGTAAGTTTGTTTTACCTCCATAATATGAAAAAGAAATAGAGACAAACGCAAAAGGCACTAGAATGAAGCGTGATTTCAGATGGTGCTCGTACAGTTTAGGTGGCAGTCGCACATCACGTTCATTTCAGACAACAGAAGAGATCCGAGTTTAGCATCAGTGAGATAATTATTCAAATAATTAGTCATGCTGATAATGAATTCAATTGGAAAGTTCTACAGGCATGCAGGTTTGTCATGTGACCTTCAAATGAAAAAAAAGTCAGCCACTTCTTTGCAGTTTCTACCCTCATCAAACATCAAATGATTTTTAATGCAGGCATGCCGTAACTAAAGCCAATAATACGGTCCTTATCGAGGCACATTCGTATGTCAAGCACATTATTATATTGTGGAGAGGTGAGCTCTGCAATGCAGTGCTGAGCACTAATCATGGAGAGTAGGTGCAATGCAGAGAAGAACCATTTAGTCTTCTTAAATTCAGTTGTGAATTCACCAGTGTTTGAACCTGTTGGCATCTTGAGCTTTGAAACATAATGATGCTTAACTGTAGACTGGTTGACAAGAACAACAGGACTTGGATTTGAGCACACATTGCCAACTTCGTGCTGTAATTCAGTACGTTATGTAATTGTTTGCATTCTCTTTTTTTTTTTAGACGAGTCAATAATGGAAAACAATACACACGACCAGCATTGATTGACATGATGCATCTATGACTACTTGAATTCTTTTTTCTGTCTTTTTATTGTTATAATTATTTTGGCTCTTGTGCAACTGCTACATAGTTATTCACATTCAAGATATTGTCACTCAGGATACAGCTAAAAGTAAAAAAAAAAAGAAAGGAAAAAGGCAAAGAAATGACAATTTATGGTCCGAAGTCCTGAATCGGTCATGGAAACACTGATTCGGTAACGTCACTGTTGTTTAAACCACACGTTCAATGTGCATAATATGACAAGAAGAGCACTCATATATTGTTCAGAGAGCAAAACATTGCTTAACAATGTCATGGTTACAATTTACCAAGAAACACACCGGTACATTTAAGTGATCAGTAGTGTTTTTCGAAAGTCAGCCTAGCTAAAGAAAAAACATTCCATGTCACAACGGCAACGCCCATAACAGATCGATTTATTGTTAACAATCACAATTTTGGAATAGCAAATCAAAACGAAAACTGATAAATTATAAATAAACAATATGAAGCCAGTTTACTTTTCAATTATAGGAATACATAACATCCAAGTTATAAGTTAATAAAGTCAAGCTATTGTATAAATACATCACCAGCATGCACAATATTGAATCATTGATAATATCGTTGTAATTATCTTACACTGACAAAACAGTATACTTGGCAAGTGCAAAAATAAGTTAAACACAGAAGTAAACCACAAACTTTGAAGCTGCAATATTTTCCTGTTTTCTTTTCTTTCTTTTTCTTGTTTTTAAACCAGATCAGTCTCTGCCTTTTCCCCAGCCTGTCCTTCAAAAAAGTCATTGGTTCCAGTAGTATCAGACTGTGATGAATATATGACAATGACTAAACTTTACCTGTTTTGGTGCATTCAAAAGAACACAATTTTATTCAACGCACTTCCATCTAATAGCTATTTAAATCGAATTCCCAGTTCAGTTAATTGAGCGCATACAGGATGATTCAAACAGATCAACTCGTGACTAATACTGGAACCATTTAATACTATTTTTACTCTTCGAACGCCACCTTACCCTCTTTTTGAAATGCTTTTCTACTACCCAAAACGTAAATAAGCAGCATCCCTTTGAAATACATCAGTCCATATGCCAGTGTGAGGCTGCCATTCCCAACCAACAACGACCGTTTCCGGCTGATTGACTGACATTTCAGTGGTTTTGGCAAATGTCAAAGAGAACCAAGAAGAGGGAGGCCCATTCAACTATATATATTTCTGTATATATTCAAACTAGGACTTCAGCCGCCCCCACTTTACCGCCCTTGATATTTTTTTTTCTTTTAACTCGTGGAAAAATAAAGAACTGCTGCTGCAGAGGAAACCATGGCAAAAGCTGCTGCCAAAGTCCACCAGCCATTTTTATGTTTCTAAATTGAGAACTTGTCAACTTTTAATTGTTGCCCTCCCCACCCTCATCATCTTGCTGGTCACTCGTCCACAGTGTTAAGTTGTCTCGGAGGAGCTGCATGATGAGGGTTGAGTCTTTGTAGGAGTCCTCATTGAGGGTGTCGAGCTCGGCGATGGCGTCGTCGAAGGCCGTCTTGGCGAGATGACAGGCCTGCTCCGGAGCGTTCTGGATCTCGTAGTAGAAGACCGAGTAGTTGAGGGCCAATCCCAGCCGGATGGGGTGAGTGGGCTGCATATGCTCTTTGCTGATCTCGTGAGCCTCGTTGTAGGCCTTCTCGGAGGATTCCACCACGGTGGAGCGCTTCTCGCCCGTGGCCACCTCGGCCAAGTAACGGTAATAGTCTCCCTTCATCTTCAGGTAGAAGACCTTGCTCTCGTGCTGGGTGTCGCTGCAGTTCTTGATCAGGAAGTTATCCAACAGGTTGAGCACGTCTTGGCACACGGCCTCCAGCTCCTTCTCAATCTTCTCGCGGTAGGCCCTTACCATCTCGATCTTCTTCTCGTTGCCATCCGCGGATGTCTTCTGCTCGATGCTGGAGATGACCCTCCAGGATGAGCGCCGAGCTCCTACGACGTTCTTGTAGGCGACGGACAAGAGGTTCCTCTCTTCGTTGGACAAGGCCTCGTTCAACTCGGTTACCTACAAAGGAAGGAAATAGAACGCTGTTTGAGGAAAGAGACGTACATCATCCAGCAAGGTAATAACAAGCTTTTCTTGTTACGCAACTAATTTAGCGAAAAAATGAACGTGCAACAGTTAATTTTTCAGTTGCATAATGATAATATCCACAGAGAGCTTCATCGGCTGGCAGAATGCACTGTGCAGCCATGAGCTCGAGCTATATGCCAAGTGCAGTTTCCATGGCAATTGTCTCATTTTGTACAGTAGTCCAACTCTATCTAGTGAGATGACAGAGTGCTTGCGCTACACAATACACTAGAGGTGAAATCACTTCAGCCGAGAGTGGGGGCAGGGGCGGGAGGCGAAATGTTCCCACATACCCTCCAGGGCAGCTGCAGTGTAAGTTAACACGATCGCTGTGCGGCAGTTCACGTGTTACAGTGGCCTTCTCGCTGACCTTTTCTCTTGCCAAACTGGGACAGCTATACTACATATGTAAAACGGGTTTGATTCCATATTTTCACGAGGATAAGTCATAAATCACTCATGTCAACTACAGATCTTCTTCTAGTCAACAGAGCCTCTTTGTGGTGCAATTACATAATATCATGGGTTAAATTGTTTTCTGTACTCTCTTGAAAATAAAGGTTTTAAAACTGTGTTTTCGCAGTGATGCCACATTTTGGGTTCCTCAAAGAACTTTTTAGAGTCATTGTGTGAAGAACATTTTAATAATCTGAAGAACCTTTCCCACTATAGATAACCTTTTTTGGAATGGAAAGGTTCCATGGATGTTAAAGGTTCTTCATGGAACCAACAAAGCCAATAAGGACCTTTATTTTTGTAAGTGTACCACTTTTCAAATGTCATGTGCTTCAGATCAATGTTCAATGTTCAATTTCTTTATAAAGCACTTTAAAACAACCTTAGTATACCAAAGTGGTGTACACAGTTACATTGATCCAATCATACAATAGAATAAACACGTCATTAGAAAACCACAATCACAAAACTTTGAAAGCATGGGAAAAAAGATACATGTTTAAAAGACTTTTAAACTCAGACACTGAAGAAGCTATTCTGATGAATAATGGCAAATTGTTCCATAGCTTGGGGCCAGCAACACCAAAGGCTCTGTCACCCCTGCATTTCAATCTAGCTCTGGGAACCAAAATCCGATGCTTCAGATCAAGGTGTCTGATTTTAGCTACCAGCCACAAAAGCTAAAATTATTCCCTCAAAGTCCTCAGAATACAAAGAGAACTGAATTCAAAGGCAGCTTAGACAGTTCAATAAAGATCAGAGTAGGAAACAGGAACACTGCTCACACAGGAAGACGGAACTCATTACGAAACAGAGGCAGGAGGATATGGGGTTTTATTTTAACAAACTTATTGCTATTTACGCAATATTAATTTGGCATGCCTTTCACAGACAGATAGTAACAGATATTTGTGGTGGGTGATGGGTAACCTTGTTACCTAGGTAGCCGTGTTGCAATCGCATGCAAATATTTACATGGAAGGAAGCCTTTCACAAATTTAAAGTAAGAACTAGATGATCTCACTCCAATGTGAAGTTTGAAGCTTGGCCTATTGCTGCTTGTCTCTTTGGCCGGACGCATCAAGATAATGGAGGCCTGTGGGCGCTTTCCCATCAGGTCTGTGGCTAAATGGGCTTTTATCTATAGGACTGAAGTAACTTTAGAGTCAAACTGCTTTTAAATCTCCCCCACTGATCCATGAAGCTAAAATTGCCTGTCCTGCATACACAACAATCTTTGCAAGGATGGGAACATTCCCTTTTAACAGCCATTTGAGATTTAGACCAAGGTAATATGGCGCTAAGATAATACAACCATTTTAGCTAAATTGATCGGGTGGATCTTGTCTGTCACTACTCTATGTTTCAATCAATACACTTAATCTAATATTGCACATTTTAGTATTAAATCAAGACTTTATTGTAAAACACTGCTAATGAGTGCCAACACATCTGGGGTTGTAAATTAACAGATTTTGCACCCAGTTGCTTTATGACTGTTTCAGTATGAAGATCATTTATTGGCGGCCCAAGAATAAAGAGTATTGAGGCAGACACATCTACATGTCATTTTTAATTAAGTCAGAAACGTATTAACACGGGTAAGAACCATTCAATCACTCCAGAAATAAGAGATGCTAGACGACATCCCTCCAGAAAAAAGCATGATGTCAACCCTAGACAAAGCAGAAACGCAGGGGTCCTCCTCAATCTCCATAAGTCTGTGTAAGACTAGTCTCCTAAATGCCCTCACTAGGATGGGAATGTAGTCAGGATGCTGACGGTGAAGAAGCATTAGAGATGCAGATGTTCCCCTTCTCCCCCCCTCGAGAAGCCCTAAGGCCTTGACCGAATTCATTATGGTGCCCTGTATGCTCATCCTCTCAAATACTGTTAAAATATTCACAGAAATAATATTCACTATGAATTAACACTGTACAAGAGATACACTGCCTTTAATAATATATAAATCGTTGGGTTTGAAACAAGAAGGAATATCCGATCTGAATCATGGACCTTACTGCAATATGACAAGGATGGAAGATTCTAGAAGGAATGCTGCTGCCTCTAACGTTGGTTTAGAGGAAATATCTAAATGAATATGGGAAGGCATAACTAAATTGTGAGGATGCGTGAGTAAAACAAAAAATAAAGGCAGTTGGAATTTATATATGCTGATGATGGAAGAAGTATATCTAATGCATTTATGACATTTATACTACACTATGCTTGGGTGATGAACAGCAATGACAGTACGCCTGTTTCTAGTGTAAAATCAAATACTATACACTGTGTTATGAGCATGAATATGCAGTATGTTACACAAAGCAACGATTTAAAAAAAGAATAATGTGCAAAATATGGATTTTATTTTTTTCATTGTTTTTTCATTTCATTAATTCTGAAAGCTATGTTGAAACATCTTTATTTGTCATGTGTTGTTTCATTAATTTGATTGTGGGCTCGGGTAAGACAGGAGGCACCGCCCAAGATCCAGACAGTCTACACCCGATCCACTGCACTCTCATTAATAAAGCACGGATTTATCATAGATCATCACCCCAAAAATTATTATATGACACTATATTAAAGGCTCCCGTTACATGCCATATTTTACTGTAACTCAACCTATATGATCATTCACAATTAGCCTACCATTTTTCCGTCAATCGAGCGTATAGTATGCATAATACGAAAATTATATCTTTTTAAATTATGTATTTTGTTAAAATATGGATTTTATTTTTTTCATTTCATTAATTCTGAAAGCTATGTTGAAACATCTTTATTTGTCATGTGTTGTCTCATTAATTTGATTGTGGGCTCGGGTAAGACAGGAGGCACCGCCCAAGATCCAGACAGTCTACACCCGATCCACTGCACTCTCATTAATAAAGCACGGATTTATCATAGATCATCACCCCAAAAATTATTATATGACACTATATTAAAGGCTCCCGTTACATGCCATATTTTACTGTAACTCAACCTATATGATCATTCACAATTAGCCTACCATTTTTCCGTCAATCGAGCGTATAGTATGCATAATACGAAAATTATATCTTTTTAAATTATGTATTTTGTTAAAGATAGATAGATAGATAGATAGATAGATAGATAGATAGATAGATAGATAGATAGATAGATAGATAGATAGATTTAGCGTTCGTTGGTCAAACTAAACGATCAAACAAATAAAACCCCAAGGGTAAATTGAAAGTATGACTTACCGATTTCATGGCTGCTGCCATATCATCATATCTCTCTGCCTGCTCAGCCAGCCTGGCTTTTTGAACCAGCTGCTCGCGGTCAACCATGTTGGATGGTTATGATTTGGACGATATTATTTGTTTTTTGGGGAAAAACAGTAATATTGTATGAGCTATGCAGTGCAATTCAATGAACGAGAGCCTCTCTGCAGCTGTTCCTTGCTGTCTGCGCTCGTGCCGACGGGCCAGCCTCGCCCCTCCTCACGCGCTGGAGGGCTACGTCAGGGTTCTAAACGTGGGTGCTATGGCAAGCTGGCACGACATTTATTCCTTAAAACTAACTAGGCCTGTTTGTTGGTATGTAACTAGCACTTTTTTAAGGTAAAACTTTATTATTTACATTATTATTTTAAATATTTTATTATAATTTAAATATTTTATTTTAATATTATTTATTATTTTAACAGTAAACTATGCATAATTACATGCAATATCACCAATGGGTCGCGGAAGCAGGGGGCCGCTCAGCGGGCCTGGCCTGGGCCTGGGCCCAGGTTACTTTTGAGGTCTGGTACAAATATTACATGGGATACAAAAATACATAGGCTATAGGCTCATATGTATGCACGTTTAACGCACAAACAGTCTACACAGCAGGCTACATTTCTGTGTTGCAAACTTTAAATAATAACGAAAGTATTGAGATGAATGTTTCTAGTCCGGATATAGACTTACGTTTCAAATAAAGATTGTATATGTTACATTATGCCAGTAGGTGGCGAACAGTGACTTTTAAATGTATTTGATGTCTGAATCATTCAAGAGATTCAAAAACTCCGGACGAAACTTCATATATTTATTTCAAATGATTTTTTTAAATAATGAATTAATTTAAATTAATAAATATTTTTAAATAGACTCACATTTATAAATAGAATTATAACATTAAATAAAACATTTTGTCAGAAACTCAATTAAATTACATATTTTGTTTAGTTGTCTAATGTTTTGTTTTTATAATTGTGGGAGAATCATAGCTTAAAAATGCATAGGCTAATATATCTGGCATCTAACTAATACCACTAGTACTGTTTCTAATATTAAAATGTAGTTCTGCAACCAGTGGACTGGACTATTACAATGATGTAATAGTCCTTATATGGGAGTCAAGAGGCCACATATCAGCAGTGATGTTGATGGCACATCAGAGGTCTTCTAAGAACAAATGCAATATGGGAGAATGAGTCACCTCATTACCATATCTAGCACCCCTCCTGTATAGAGTGGAGGATTTTGGGGATGACACAATTATTGTAACATTTAGGATAATGTGTCTCATGTTTTGTCTATGCTTAGAAAGGTTATAGATATCAGACTGATGGAGCAGACAAGCGACTAGGATCTTCATATGAGTCATTTTACAAAACTAGCTATTTGTATCTCTTATATGAGTTTTTTCTTTTTCATTGTTCTCTATAACTATTTAATAAGCGTCATAGATAAAATTGGCAAACATTTGGAACTACCATATACACTTCCTTTTGGAAACAGTACTAAAAATGTTTGGAGTAATTAAGATATTTTTATGTTTTTAAAAGTGTCTTATTCTCACCAAGTCTGAAAGTCTCTCAAAATACTGTAAAAACAGTAATATTTTGAAATATTATTACAACTTCAAAGAGCTATTTTGAATATGTTAAAATGTAATTTATTCATGTAATTCAAAGCTGCAGTCATCTTTTAGAAATTATTCTAGAATGTTGATTTGGTGCTCAATTATTATCAGTCATAATTTGTGCTCAAGTACTAATAATTGTTCTTATTATTATCAATGTTGAAAACCGTTTTTGTTATATATATGTATATATATATATATATATATACAGTATATATATAAAATCTTAATACATTTCAGAATTCTGAAGAATTATTTTTCTGACACTTACACTGAAAACTAGAGTAATGGGTACTGAAAATTCAACGTTTTCATCACAGAAATAAATTGTATTCTAATATATTACAGTAGAAAACTAGTTATTTTAAATTGTAATAATATTTCACAATATTACTGTGTTTTATATTGTTGATCAAATAAATGCAACCTTATATCAAATAAAGAATATAAAAAAATAAAGATGTGAGCATAAGATAATTTTTTTTTTTTCAAAAACATGCAAATAAATAAATAACAAACTTTTGACTATTAGCTAGTGTTATGAACACCTTCAATAAGTGTGTCAGAATATGGAATTGTGAAGAATATGGTAAATACAATTAGAAAATTCCAGAATAGAATAGAATAGCTGCTGTTTTACCTTACCAGTCAACAGTAGAACAGTTAGTCAAGTTCTCTCCCATAACATTTGTGTTATGGCATTTATACAATATCTCCACAATGTTTTTTGGTTTCCTTAGGTTGACCCATGCAAACCTTTTGTTGACTGTGAAGGATTGTCCTGAAAAGGTGAAAGGGACTTGCAGGGTTACTTCCGTGACAATAATGTGCTTAACAGCTAGCTCTACTTGGCACAGTTCAGAACGGATGGCTCAGCTAATCGGCAGGACTGTGCGCAACAGGACTGGGCCAAACCCACTGGCAGAGTGTTATTCCAGTTCCTCAATGCTTCAAGCCCCTTTCACACCATGATGTGAAATCTGTTCATTCACTAAAGAGTTTTGAAAACTGTCTTAAAAAATGGACTTGATAACCATTTGACGTGTCAGGTTTTTAGTTGGGGATGTCTCAGGTAAAACTGATTCATTTCCTCCAAGAGGATTAGTCTGAGGCAGATTAGCCTGGCTATCACTCTTAATGCTAAAATTATAGTGAGCATATGGGTGTTTGCTAACCACCTGTCTGCCTACTGAGGGGACATCAGTTGGACAGTCGCAGGCATAGAGGAAGAAGTCTGGAATGATTGGGCTGGATGTCTATCTGTATCCAGATGGTCTTAGGGTTGCTACACCAGAAGATACAGAGAAGTGGGAATCCGAGAGACATATGTTTGAACCGAATATTCGTCTCTTTGTGGCTCTGTTCTCATACAACCCTGCGGTGATGTCACCAAACCCTGAAACAATGGAGGAGGAACTGCCTTTTGAACAAGGACAGATCATTAAAGTAAAGATATTTATTTTTGGGATCTTCTCGTATCTTGATTAAATATTATTCGGAACTCCATAATAAGTTAAATTTAACTTTCGCATCTTACATGAACGTACTAAATGCAATTTCTGTCCTACTTGGCTCATGCTGTGATGTGCTCTTTTGTAGGTATATGGAGATAAAGATGCTGACGGCTTCTATAGCAGAGAGACGGATGGACGCTTCAGTTTTGTGCCGAGCAACATGGTTTCTGAGATTCCTTTGGAAGAAGGAGAGCTCAAACTTCGTCTGTTCCAGCAGGGTTTTTTACCAGAGGAGACGCCTTCCATAGGCAAGCATTTACATTTATATCTCTTTCTGTTTGTTTGATTAACCTAGCCATATATTTAAAGGGGTCATATGATGCGATTTCAATTTTTCCTTTCTCTTTGGAGTGTTACAAGCTCTTGGTGCATAAAGAAGATCTGTAAAGTTGCAAAGACTAAAGTCTCAAATCCAAAGAGATATTCTTTATAAAAGTTAAAACTTGTCCACGCCCTCCTAAAACGCCTCGTTTAAACACGCCCCCACATGTCTACGTCACTATGTGGGAAGATTTGCATAACGCTGCCCAAATGTTCACGCAAAGAAAGAAGGCGTAACTTTTATTCTCGCTGTAGTATTGTTGCCGCCGCCATGTCGTGAAGGCACTGTGTTTCATTGTGAAAGCAAAACTACTTTGTTTGGCCTTCCAAAAGAGGACGATATCTGCTTCATCATGCCTAGAGCTGATCTGTGCTGGTCGCTGAGAAAATACATAAACTTCACGCTGTGGATCGCCAGATCGGCTTTCACCGTGGACTAAGCGGAGTCCAGCCCGGGGTCGCCACATGTGGTTGCTGCAAGCCTCCTTCGTCGAATCCGCCGGCAGCCGCTCACTCAAGCCGCTGTGTGTTTCATTGTGAAAGTGAAACTACTTTGTTTGGCCTTCCAAAAGAGGACATAATGTTTCTATAAAGTGGGGCAGTTCCAACTTTGCAAGGACAGTCTGGCGCTTCTGACTCACAGCCTGTAAGTACGTTTTTTTATATTTAAAGAATTTGCCACTGATGATTCAAACGAGAGATTTGAGAAATGTAGAGTAGCGCTTATTGTTTGTCATTTCTCCGATCACAAATGCAGACATGGTTTTATGTTTACGCGGCGCAATACGCAACGCAAAGCGTAAAAAGACAGTATAAGTCATTATAATCCGTAATTATGTCCCCACTGGATGCAACAAATGCCTCGTTTGTAATGGATTTTATTGGTTTTGTCTCGTCGCGCAGGGACATATGGAAACACGGTATGGTTAGGGTCGTAACATTTCCGTCACACGCTTGAGGTATTCGGCCAATCACAACACACTGGATAGCTGGCCAATCAGAGCACACCTCGCTTTTCAGAACGATGAGCTTTGTAAAAATCGACGCGTTTCAGAAAGGCGGGGCATAGAGGAGAAACAATAATGTACATTATGTGGAAAATAATGTGTTTTTTGAACCTTAAACCGCATAAACACATTGCATTACACCAAATACACAAAATAATGTTCTTTTTAGCAACATCATATGACCCCTTTAAGTTCGGCCATCCTACACACACACACGTGACTGACTGCTCGCTCGCACCAACAGGAGGAGGAGGGTCATTATGACCCCTTTAAACACTTTAAAAAATAGTACACTTTTATGGATTTAGGGATTGAGTCGTGACTACTTTGTACTTTTAATTTTAGCACCTAGCGAAACATCTAGTGTGCCGGATGGTGTGAAGGTCCACAGGATGGTGGCTATTTTTGATTATGACCCATGGGAAAGTTCTCCAAACATGGATATTGCGGTTATTGCTTTTTCCAATAAATACGTACAAAATACAAAAAATTCCTGTTTGTTAATTGACAGCATATTATAATATAATACAAACAATATATAATCTATCTATCTGTCTATCTATCTATCTATCTATCTATCTATCTATTCATTCATTCATTTATTCATTTACTCACACATGTTAGATATGTATTGATTTATTGATAGCTAGTTGCTTGAACTAGCCTATTAGACTATTAAATACATATACAATAATTGAATTTTAAAATATCAAACAAAATTTTAAATCTGTGTGTTTTGGTTGTTTTCTTCTTTAGGATGAGCTTCCCTTTCGTGCAGGAGACATTATATATGTTTTTGGAGAAATGGACAGTGATGGATTTTATTATGTAAGTATTAGGACTCTGTCTACCACGCATGCGTTTTTGTAAAGGTCGTAAGTTAAAGAATGACTGTTTTATATTGATCCAGGGAGACCTACATGGTTACCGAGGTCTTGTGCCATCAAACTTTTTGCAAGCCCTGCCTTGGGACTAAAGGAACTGAGCAATCAGAAATCAGGAACAGGAGAGTGACCTCAGAGTGTGAATAGAACCCACTTTACTGAATCCAACTCCAGCTCCAGCTTTTTTTTTTTTTTACATATAACGTGTCTTGTTTCCTGTAATGTGCATGACGTATCATGTCTCTAAACGCACTTGACCTTTCCACTATGCTTAGCATCAATTGAATACATAAAAGGAAATTAATTTCTGATTTATACAAGAGCTTTTGATAGCAGCTAGTGCATTATAGCCTTAAAAGACTGATAATGGTAATTTAAGAATTATTGTTTTATATTGTTTTATGTGTCTTCTTTTCAATACTGAGCTATTTTTGTAATGTCCTTCCTGTACGCAGCAACTGCACTGGTGTTAGTTTAACAACAGCACTATATGTTTTACACACACACTTACGCAGTTCAGCTTCATTTTATTACTGTTTCATGAATTCAAGTTGTTTGATACAAGTTAACATGCACATATAAAGACGAATGCACTCAAAAACATTATACAATCAGTCTTGAAACACCATCTTTATTCATATTTAATAAACAAGACATTCAGATTCAGCATCATTTGGTTCTCCATAAGATCATCCTTCGCAGCAAACAGTACACTCATCCATAAAGTAGGAAACACTACACTGTGTAGAGACCTTTAGTAGTGCTGTCTACTTTATGAGTGACTGCACTGATGTTCCCGCCTCTTCTCTTCGCGCTCCAATCCTTTTTTTGCACGCTTCCTCTTATCTCCATGTGCTCCGAATGTTCATTTTACAGCTATTTGTTAAACCTAAAATTAAAATTAGATTAAAATGATGTAATTAAATAAGTCAGGTCATGTTTTAATATGGTTGGATGTTCAGCTGCATCAGCTTCAATTGTTCATAGTGAGTCACTGTACATCATAAGGAAGTTTAGAATCATTATTTTTTGCCTGTGCTGTAGTTAAAAGTTAAATATTACATGTGTAATTAACTAATCTAAAAAAAAAAAAAAAGCAATGTATAATGCCTCCACTTTTGCTGCTTTGTATAAAAAATGTATGTGAAATGGATTCAGTGTGAACCATTGGAATTGACTATTAAAGCTTGATCTAGTTAAAAAAAATATTTTGATGTTTTACTAAAAAAATTGAGTGTATTCACTTTTGTTAATGATTCATTTCTATTAGTAAGTTCTAGCAAATTCACCTAGTTACATTCACTTACATCAAGCAGTTTACCATCCTTTATCATTTAACCAAGTTCATAAAACCAGAAAAATAGTCACATTTATCCAATGTTTTAGATTAAACTGAAGAGCAGTGACTTACCAGTTCTCTGCCTGCTTGATCCCGGAAACAACAGCGAAAAGAGAAAGAAGTTGTCGCCTTTTAACACTTTTTAGGCCACATGGTGCAAACCACAGGAAGAGGCCCTGCGGTGGAAAATAATGTGTTTTTTGAACCTTAAACCGCATAAACACATTGCATTACACCAAATACACAAAATAATGTTCTTTTTAGCAACATCATATGACCCCTTTAAACACTTTAAAAAATAGTACACTTTTATGGATTTAGGGATTGAGTCGTGACTACTTTGTACTTTTAATTTTAGCACCTAGCGAAACATCTAGTGTGCCGGATGGTGTGAAGGTCCACAGGATGGTGGCTATTTTTGATTATGACCCATGGGAAAGTTCTCCAAACATGGATATTGCGGTTATTGCTTTTTCCAATAAATACGTACAAAATACAAAAAATTCCTGTTTGTTAATTGACAGCATATTATAATATAATACAAACAATATATAATCTATCTATCTGTCTATCTATCTATCTATCTATCTATCTATCTATTCATTCATTCATTTATTCATTTACTCACACATGTTAGATATGTATTGATTTATTGATAGCTAGTTGCTTGAACTAGCCTATTAGACTATTAAATACATATACAATAATTGAATTTTAAAATATCAAACAAAATTTTAAATCTGTGTGTTTTGGTTGTTTTCTTCTTTAGGATGAGCTTCCCTTTCGTGCAGGAGACATTATATATGTTTTTGGAGAAATGGACAGTGATGGATTTTATTATGTAAGTATTAGGACTCTGTCTACCACGCATGCGTTTTTGTAAAGGTCGTAAGTTAAAGAATGACTGTTTTATATTGATCCAGGGAGACCTACATGGTTACCGAGGTCTTGTGCCATCAAACTTTTTGCAAGCCCTGCCTTGGGACTAAAGGAACTGAGCAATCAGAAATCAGGAACAGGAGAGTGACCTCAGAGTGTGAATAGAACCCACTTTACTGAATCCAACTCCAGCTCCAGCTTTTTTTTTTTTTTACATATAACGTGTCTTGTTTCCTGTAATGTGCATGACGTATCATGTCTCTAAACGCACTTGACCTTTCCACTATGCTTAGCATCAATTGAATACATAAAAGGAAATTAATTTCTGATTTATACAAGAGCTTTTGATAGCAGCTAGTGCATTATAGCCTTAAAAGACTGATAATGGTAATTTAAGAATTATTGTTTTATATTGTTTTATGTGTCTTCTTTTCAATACTGAGCTATTTTTGTAATGTCCTTCCTGTACGCAGCAACTGCACTGGTGTTAGTTTAACAACAGCACTATATGTTTTACACACACACTTACGCAGTTCAGCTTCATTTTATTACTGTTTCATGAATTCAAGTTGTTTGATACAAGTTAACATGCACATATAAAGACGAATGCACTCAAAAACATTATACAATCAGTCTTGAAACACCATCTTTATTCATATTTAATAAACAAGACATTCAGATTCAGCATCATTTGGTTCTCCATAAGATCATCCTTCGCAGCAAACAGTACACTCATCCATAAAGTAGGAAACACTACACTGTGTAGAGACCTTTAGTAGTGCTGTCTACTTTATGAGTGACTGCACTGATGTTCCCGCCTCTTCTCTTCGCGCTCCAATCCTTTTTTTGCACGCTTCCTCTTATCTCCATGTGCTCCGAATGTTCATTTTACAGCTATTTGTTAAACCTAAAATTAAAATTAGATTAAAATGATGTAATTAAATAAGTCAGGTCATGTTTTAATATGGTTGGATGTTCAGCTGCATCAGCTTCAATTGTTCATAGTGAGTCACTGTACATCATAAGGAAGTTTAGAATCATTATTTTTTGCCTGTGCTGTAGTTAAAAGTTAAATATTACATGTGTAATTAACTAATCTAAAAAAAAAAAAAAAGCAATGTATAATGCCTCCACTTTTGCTGCTTTGTATAAAAAATGTATGTGAAATGGATTCAGTGTGAACCATTGGAATTGACTATTAAAGCTTGATCTAGTTAAAAAAAATATTTTGATGTTTTACTAAAAAAATTGAGTGTATTCACTTTTGTTAATGATTCATTTCTATTAGTAAGTTCTAGCAAATTCACCTAGTTACATTCACTTACATCAAGCAGTTTACCATCCTTTATCATTTAACCAAGTTCATAAAACCAGAAAAATAGTCACATTTATCCAATGTTTTAGATTAAACTGAAGAGCAGTGACTTACCAGTTCTCTGCCTGCTTGATCCCGGAAACAACAGCGAAAAGAGAAAGAAGTTGTCGCCTTTTAACACTTTTTAGGCCACATGGTGCAAACCACAGGAAGAGGCCCTGCAGTCGCTGTCTTAAAGAAGCACGAATGCACGCCTATTGGACTACAGCGAGTTTCGTTCGAAGACGGACTCGAATCAATTCCTTTTAAGGGCATTTTAACCGATAAAAGACAGATCAGAAATGAGAGAAAAAGCACTTGGTCTTTAGCATACATAAAAATCACACAAAGAAATAAAGAGGAAGTCTAGTAAACATGTGATCAGATTGCATCAGGCTTCCACATAGTCTGACGGCGTGGCTTTAAAAACATGATATTCCATCATTTTAAAAACAGCGGTGCTGGTCGGTGAGAAAATATCATCGGTGGAAGATGTTACACTTGTTTTGTGTGTGTTTTTATGAATAGCTTTCTATTAACTTGAATATAATCCTGTTGGTGGCACTTGTAGAGCTCTTTCCTGAGGGGGAGGGGTGGTTGCTATGTTGTACAAAACCACACTGTTTCATCAGCATATTACATATAATTTGAGTCCAATATGAGGGTGTGGTATTGTGTCATATAAATGTGCGACAAGTGTAATTCAAAATCATGGCTTGCTAATTGTACATTAAGATGCTGATAAGTAAAACAGTTATAGATCTTTTGAAATATTACATGCATAGCCTGAAGTGAGATTAGCGAATACAATGTGGCATCAGACACTCTTTCTTCTGTGTCACTTTCCTCCGATGCTTGAATTAAACACTTTAGTCCCAGTCTCCCCTGAGTGCGTGGTAGTTTGATAAACAGGAGGCCGCTCTCTTATCCTCCTGAACATGATGTACACGAGATGGACTTGTTGTCTAGACAACCCAAACCTCAAACTCTCGTTTGACACGCACAGAAGGAAGTGGGGGATGTGCAGACACTTCTCTGTGATGTACAATGATAATGTACCTAGTGTTGTAAAAAAAAAAAAAACTAGTCAAACATGATTCAGGACATCCCATGATATGTAATATGTAAGGTGATTATTCAAATATTGGCAGTTTTAGCGCTGGTGAAGTTTAGAAAGTAAACATACCTTTTTTTTTTTTTTTTACATTTTCACTAGTTTATTTAATTTGTCTAATAATAATGTCCAACTGTGTGTATATAATACATGAACCACAGGAGAATTCTGTCTTTATTTCAGTTTAGTTTAGTTTAATTTAGTCATGATCATTTCCTCTGTATCATTTCCAGCTCATCTCATGTAATGTGTTATGTTCAATAGTGTTCTTAACGACTGAGAAACATTTTTGGAGCAAAATGGCCTTTTTCCTGCTTGCTAATTTCATGGCTGGCAGTTCACAGTAACACTTTAGTATAGGGACCAGTTCTCGCTATTAACTAGTTGCTTATTAGCATGCCTATTATTAACATACTGGCTGTTTATTAGTGCTTATTCTGCATGACCATGTTCTACATCCCTTATCCTACCCAATACCTAAACTTAACTACCTTGCTAACTATTAATGAGCAGCAAATTAGGAGTTTATTGAGGCAAAAGTCGTAGTTATTTTTTTCTTTTGAAATATAGTCATTCATATTTTTTTTACTATTAAATCATATAATATTTTATGATTGCACATTTGTGTCTGTGCCAAGGGTAAAACAATAAAATCTACACATAAAAGGTATGCAAACATAGTTAACAAAAAAAAATGATAGCACAGAGATACCTAAACTAGGGCCCGCGGGCCAAAGTTGGCCCAAGATGACCTTTGATTTGGCTCTCCTTGCCATATTATGCCATAAAAATAGGAGGGACAATGCCATCTTCATTTCTAATTTCTCTTTGTGTTTTAGCACTTCTTGTTTTATTTTTGCTTTGAACTTTAGAGAATATACCAGAAGTGAATTCGATTTTTCATAATGCAAAGTTTGGGCACCTCAGTGATAGTGGCATGATTACAAGTTTAAGCCAGTTCATTTGTTATGTGTGACCTTCATATATCAAAAAGAAAAGAGTTGTCATTTGAAGATCTATCAGTTGTAATAAAAATCAATACCCGAGACATAAAAGTTCCTGAAGCTGACAAAAAATAAATCACTTTATTTCAAAACATTTGCAGCAGCTTGCATATCCAGCATGTGTGTGTGATACACTAACGTCAGAGCTTATGAAAGCTGAAGGTTGCATCTAAAGGTCAAATCTAGAGGACATTGTTTGCCTCCCTTTTATCAGACACACAAATCACTCATTATGCAATCCACTGAGACCAATGGATCCATTATCAACTCCACCATGAACTTTATAGTGTTTTACAGCTGTTTCTGTGCTAACAACTGTGTCCTATAAAATGTATTCTCACTGTTCAAGCAACAGTGGCTGAGGACATGCTTTCTACACCTATTTCTGTACAAAACAAGATTAAGTCCTGAAATAAGTACCATGTATAGATAGCGTCTTTTAACTAACTGCCTGAAATGATGGGTATTATCCAGACAGGTTTAGATTAGGGTTAATTCAATTATCATCTTTGCCTTTAGTTTGTAAGACAAGCTAAATGCCTTCACTGTAGCTGCATTTTATAGTCATTAAATACACATTTTTTTAAATTTATGAAGATTCAGTCAAAGATTTCAGACATTTAAAATGCAATCAACATCAATCAGTAAATTGTCATTTAAGTTCCCATAAATTATGTTTGAACAGAAAACTTTTACATCACTGTTAGCTTAATCTTTGGCCTACATCACTGTTTGTTGCTGTATTTTAAATAGGGTCGCCATACATCCTCATTTTCACGTACATGACTTGGCCTGGATTTCTAAATTGGCTGAAAAGTCCGGTTTTGGCTTTGTTTTCCTATCTTTTTCATGCTTGGTGATGGTAATGATTAAAAAGCAGTTTGACCAATAGCGTGCAGGTATTGTATATAATCAACCTATTGTGGCGTGCGAGAAGGTGGAATCTACCTACGGTATAAGGACTGCAATATGAAAAAAAATATATAATTTTTTTAGGCAATTTGGAAATCCCGGCCAAGTCAGGATTTTAGGTACAGTCTAAATCAGGGGTGCCCAAACTCGGTCCTGGAGGGCCGGTGTCCTGCAGAGTTTAGCTCCAACCCCAACGAGTTTGGGCACCCCTGGTCTAAATGTTTTATGACCCCAAATATGCTGTCTCAGAGTCACCACTAGATGGCGTGACTATTTCAAATCAGAGTCTGTATAACTACGATCTGCCATACATTTTATTCACAGGTGTATTTAAATGTTACATTATGCTCAAAACCTGGTAATGAAATGTAACTTTTTTATTATGTTGTCAGTCACTTCATTTAACTGTTGTCACGTTTGCTTGCTGCTCCAAAGGTGGAGACCACATTATTCATTAGTTAGTGATAAGCTGATAACTGATAATATGTGTTATTTGAAAACAAGTGAAAGTTTGTTATGGGTGGAGAAGATCTTTGTAATCATGACTAGATTAGAGTACATTGGACACACTAAATTACTCCTAAGTAAGAAGAATATATGATACATTCTAATAGAAATGAGTTTTATGGGTTTTGTGCAGTAACACGTGAAAGGGAGGGTCACTGTGCTCTTATAAAATGCACCTCCAAAGTATCCTATCATAAAATACATTCCCCTGCTCCTTAGCTGGATTGATAATTCAGGTGGATTTTTTTTAATCCAAATACTAAGGATGAATGTGCTCTGTTTTTCTGTACTTGCTATTTTATGCAGGTTTGCTTCAAGTGCAGGTAAGTGTGTTCAGTTGTGTAAATGTCATCTTATTTATCATAAAAACAGATTTACTGTTAAACCTGATGCTGCTGAATTTAGGTAGTCCATCAATATATCATTTTAGATGTTAATTTTAGGATAAGACCTGCGAGAATGAATACGTTTACGAAGTGCATCAAGATTTATGAGAATCTGATAATGAGAGTTGTTGATTTTTGATTTGTAAGACTGAAATTAATACAACATTATTGCATAAAATAATACATTTGTGGATAAGCAGATTTAAAACACGGAATTATACGCCTTTGAAGGTTTTAGATGAGCAGTTAAAATCTTCTTAACTGACTGACCTAAATATAGAAAACATGCATTGGTCATTGTCTGTTTTCATGTACATGTGCAATCAATTAAATGTGATTAATATATTACACTACATATAAATTCGTTTGCAATAAGTCAACTTGGTTTCCTTTCAGATTGGTGCTATCAGTCTCAGGTATCTTGCAACAATCATTCATGCATAGGTGAGCATGTGCCTTGTTCGGTGTTTTATATTAAATTATGATTTCTGAAGGATCACGTGACATTGACGACTGGAGTAATGATGCTGAAAATTCAGCTTTGCCATCACAGGAATAAATGTCATTTTAAAATATATTCAAATAGAAAACAGTT
>NW_015555720.1:517536-526579 GCF_001515605.1 Sinocyclocheilus anshuiensis
CAAAGGTGGAGACCACATTATTCATTAGTTAGTGATAAGCTGATAACTGATAATATGTGTTATTTGAAAACAAGTGAAAGTTTGTTATGGGTGGAGAAGATCTTTGTAATCATGACTAGATTAGAGTACATTGGACACACTAAATTACTCCTAAGTAAGAAGAATATATGATACATTCTAATAGAAATGAGTTTTATGGGTTTTGTGCAGTAACACGTGAAAGGGAGGGTCACTGTGCTCTTATAAAATGCACCTCCAAAGTATCCTATCATAAAATACATTCCCCTGCTCCTTAGCTGGATTGATAATTCAGGTGGATTTTTTTTAATCCAAATACTAAGGATGAATGTGCTCTGTTTTTCTGTACTTGCTATTTTATGCAGGTTTGCTTCAAGTGCAGGTAAGTGTGTTCAGTTGTGTAAATGTCATCTTATTTATCATAAAAACAGATTTACTGTTAAACCTGATGCTGCTGAATTTAGGTAGTCCATCAATATATCATTTTAGATGTTAATTTTAGGATAAGACCTGCGAGAATGAATACTTCGTTTACGAAGTGCATCAAGATTTATGAGAATCTGATAATGAGAGTTGTTGATTTTTGATTTGTAAGATTGAAATTAATACAACATTATTGCATAAAATAATACATTTGTGGATAAGCAGATTTAAAACACGGAATTATACGCCTTTGAAGGTTTTAGATGAGCAGTTAAAATCTTCTTAACTGACTGACCTAAATATAGAAAACATGCATTGGTCATTGTCTGTTTTCATGTACATGTGCAATCAATTAAATGTGATTAATATATTACACTACATATAAATTCGTTTGCAATAAGTCAACTTGGTTTCCTTTCAGATTGGTGCTATCAGTCTCAGGTATCTTGCAACAATCATTCATGCATAGGTGAGCATGTGCCTTGTTCGGTGTTTTATATTAAATTATGATTTCTGAAGGATCACGTGACATTGACGACTGGAGTAATGATGCTGAAAATTCAGCTTTGCCATCACAGGAATAAATGTCATTTTAAAATATATTCAAATAGAAAACAGTTATTTTACATTTTAATAAACCACACAGAATTTCTGTTTTTACTCTGTTTTGATTTACAAAATGCATCCTTGATGAGCAAAAGAGACTTATTTGAAAGACATTAAATAAACCAAACTTTTGAAACAATATTGTATGATTTATATTAACAGCATGACTTTTTTATAGGACCGGATGACTGGGCATCAGTAGCCACAACCTGTGGAAATACAAAACAGTCACCCATTAACATTGTAACAAAGAAAACTCTCTTTGACAATCATCTAACCCCAGTGAAGTTTACAGGCTACCAAGATACAATCAATACTCTCATTACAAACAATGGACACACAGGTAAGTTACTCTTAAGTATAGCCTACATTTAAATGGTGAATATCATTTACCTATTATTGGCAACTGTATATCAATTTCACTTTATAAACCATTTTCGCCATATATTTTATCATCTGTAGTGCAAGTTAATTTGCCAGACAGAGCAGCAATTAGTGGAGCCAATTTAGGAGACAATTACAAAGCTCAGCAGCTTCACCTGCACTGGGGCAAGAACGGTGGACCTGGATCAGAACATACTATAGATGGAGAGAAATATCCTATGGAGGTAACAGGCTATTGAGATATCCATCTTATTTTTAATGTAAGAGCAGGCACGTCCATTTTGTAAATAGAGTGTGCATGGCTTCCGGTATCATCCGCTTTCAGTCATTTTAGCTCTACAAAAATAATCCGTTATGCTGCTTGATATTGCAAAGTGCTAGTTGTTATCATACTATTTGAATTTATTAACATATTCATAAACACTCTGGTTTATAGCACAAATAGTTACCGGTTACTGCACATTGTCAGCGGCTACTGAATCGGAAGTTGCGCAAATTCACACAGAAAATTAGGCTATTTGGAAATAGCTTTATTTATGTGGAAACATCGCAAAATAAGGTGGACAGACATGTTTTATTCCTACACTTATCTGTGAATCGATAAGAAACTAAGGATGCATTTTGTATCTTTAATAGCTTCACATTGTACATATAAAAGAAAAGTACAACTCTGTGGAACAGGCCATTAATGACCCGTCTGGAGTTGCTGTTCTTGGATTTTTTTACGAGGTAAACCCACATTTTCTAAATGTTTGTTACTTGCAGATAATAAAACAGCGTTTTATCGCATGCATCTTATTTTACAGGAGTCACAAAGTGCCAATAAAAAATATGATGGCCTCATAAATTCTCTGAAAAATATTACACATCCTGGTAAGGTTATTTTATATACCTCTAAGGTTTAATAAATATGTTAATTTATTGCTTTTTGTTTGATATACAGCAGTGCTAAACATAGTCACTCAAGGTCGCAATATCTCAAATACGGGAGGAAGCTGTTTGATAATGTATTATTATTTAGACAGGCTATACTTAGAACAAAGAACGGGAACTTCATGACAACTTGTAAAACATCTTTTTTAGGCACTAATGGAACACTGTCAGCTGTATCATTAGACATGCTCATTCTCCCCCATAATGAACTGGAGAGGTACTTCCGCTACCAGGGGTCCCTCACCACACCAGGCTGCTCTGAAGCTGTGGTCTGGACAATATTTGAGAAAGCGATACCGCTCAGCAAGGAACAGGTCATTTGTTTTGTGTATAAACAAGTGAAACTTTTACACATCATCAGAATAAAAGAAAACCTTATTATCTTTGTCTTGCAGCTTTCTGCATTTTCAAGCCTGATGTTTTCTGACGGGACTGCCATGGTAAACACATACCGACCCATTCAGCTGCGGGCTGGACGTGAAGTGTATTATTCTAGGAGTTATGTTTTTTGTGTTAGCACTGCCTTATTGGTCAGCTCTGTTTTCACATCCTTCTATGTTCTCTCTGTCTAACTTATGGTTATCTATTTGGGGTTTTGCTCTGAAGCAAGTTATTTATCATTCATCAATAATTCATGGCAAATCAAACTTTATAATCGTTTAGCCATGTGTGGCTTCAAAATGTAGGCCTATGTAGCATAAAATTATCTAGTATGAAAGACAGGTAGTCAACTCTCCACATCCAACGTCTGAGGTCTTCTCAAAATGTTCTATCTGTACCTAATGAAAATTAATTCTATAAAAATCTGAATTTTGACATCCATTGAACTTTCACTGAATTAACTGTTGTGGGAAAAAAAAAACATTTAACTCTGTACCAAATTTTGCGTGCAACCGTTACTGCACAATATTCCCTTTTACAAGAATGTAGAATGCTTGATTTGTGGAAAGTATAAATTAACAAGCACAAAATACATTGTATAACATTATACAGCATATAGATGACATAGAGGAACATGGTTGCTCATGTGATATTATGAGACAATACTTTGAGAACTGGTCTTGGTGATTTTTATCATTCTAATTACTGTATTCTTGTTTTTCTGCATTTGTATATGTTCGATCCAAATTATAAAACAATAAAAAGAAATTTGACAAACAAACAAACAAGGTCATACAATGTTTGTTTGTTTCAGAATGAATAACTAACCCTCCAAAATTGTACAGGCTGAACACTTTTTACTATTTATTGCACCTGTTACAGTCTTATGGGATAAGAAATTCTCAGAAGACAGATTATTCATTGACATAACAAGTTGGGCGATTTTTTTTATTGGTATCAAAATATCTGGCAACCGAAAGGAGAACTGAGATGGAGAGAAGGAAATGGGAACTATAAGAATTTTAAATTCAAATAATAAAAACTTTATTTTTGTTACGTATCCGGTCCGTGGGCTTCAGGCCGATTGCCACTAGAGGTTATTCTCCCATTACATTGACTCACACCACACAGACTGTTACACATCACCCTGGACTGCATTTCCCATCAACCATTGCACTGATTACACGCACACAGCTGAATTCACTGATCACACAGCCTTCACTAATCACACGCTCACCTGAGAGCCATTACTCACTCTATTTAACACCCACTCTGTTCCTGTTCGGATTGCCGAGTATTGTATAGCGTTTATCACTCTCATAGCGATAGCTACTCTACGGAGCCTGTCTAGTTTTTCCATAGCCTTATCTTAGTCTTGCCTTGCCTGTTTTCTTGTGTCCTGATCTTGGCCTGTGTATCTCGGATTCCCCCTCTCGTCTTGCCCTACTTGGATACTGTTTGCCCATGCCTGGACCTTTGCCTTGTACCTGGATTTATCTCTCTAGTCTCGCCCTGTTGATTCTGTTCGCCGATCGTAGACCCACACTAGCCCTAGGTTTATTCTTGTGTCTTGCCCTCTATATACCTTTTGCCATTGTCTGACCCTTGCCTGTTTCTGACCACGTCTCTTAAATAAAAGCTTGCAGATGGATCCTCACGTCTCGTCAGCCCCGTAACAATTTTGAGAGGGAGACAACATCATAAAGACTTGGAAAAGCATAACCATTCATTCATTCATAAACACACACATACCACCTGTACCTCTTTTCATTATAAACTATTAAAAAGACTATTAGCTATCAGAATTTATATTTTGTTTTATTTTTTATTTTTTATATATTGAAAAGAGAGTAACAAATACGTACCAAATAAAATAAATAGCCTAGGCTTAATAGAATATTTATATAATAGGCCTATAGTCAGTTAAGCCTAGCTAAAATCACTAAAATCAGATAAACGGATAAAAACAGAAACAAAACAAAAACAATGCTGAACGTGTACTTTACGAGAGTGTGTTTACGAGTGACCTGGACCTGGCAACCCTGATCAATGCGACCACACAGTCAGCTGCCCAGCACTTGACCTTCGTGAGAGTAACAAGTAACATGGATCGCTGGAGAGGCAGGGTTGCTCTAGTCACTGGAGCTTCAGTGGGAATCGGAGCTGCAATCGCAAAGTCTCTTGTCCAGCATGGCATGAAGGTGGTCGGCTGTGCCAGAAATGTGGAACAAATTGAGGTAATGCACCGTTATAGCATTGCGAGAAGTGAATGTTTATGCGCCGGTGTTCTGACGATTTGTGCTACCCTGTCGGATTTTGCTACCTCCCATTAAAACAAATGGTAGCATAATTATATGGGAAACAGAAGCAAAACAAAAAAACAATGTTGAACGTGTACTGTACGTGGGTGTGTTTACGAGTGACCTGGACCATATAGGACCATTTTCCCATATAGAGCCCATATAAATGTGATCATTTGGATTGTTCACCAAGGCGTTGAAGTGTGCATTAATAATGCTGGTGGTTTGGCTCTCCAGGAGCCTCTGTTGAGCGGCAAAACGAGTGGCTGGAAGACTATGATGGACGTAAGTAACACTGTAGCGACTCAAGACATCGACTCGTTTTTGCGAATCGGTTCTTTCCAATAGCTCATTTCAATCTAGCGATGGCTGTTTTTGAATCCCTGTTTCGTGAAGCTCCGAAACTTTTGGAAATCATTTGTTTCGAACCCATGGTTCTGGGCGCGTATCAAACTGTCAAAATCACGTGATTTCAGTAAGGAGTGCTCAATGCTCAATGCTCAAAAGTTCAATGGTTTGCCGTTGAGGGCCGATCTCTGTGAACCCATGAATGAGAACGCCCCCTAGCGGCGAACTCTTGGCGGTTTTAGACGAGCCATCCATAAAACAAAACAAACCCCGCAAATGAAGAACACACAGGGCCTATACAGACACGTATTTAATGGTATTTGATGATTTGTTAATTTGCATTAATTATACTTTGCAATGGGGTGGTTTTTTTTGCCTGTACACAGATTCCAGCCTGTACAGGGTCAACAAAACATTTCATATATTTGTGTGTTTTAGCATGAGTGGATACCGAGTCGTCAACAATGCTGATGCACACTTCTACACTGCCAGCAAATATGCAGTGACGGCTCTCACAGAAGGTTTGAGGCAAGAGTTACGAGAGGCCAAAACCCACATACGTGCCACAGTAAGAGCAGGAGGATCAAGATGTGCTTCTGTTGAACACTTTATTTATGTAATATGATTATTGCATGTCCAAAGACTTTGTAGGAGCCATTTTCTGTATTGTAGAAATTTTTTTGTCCACTGTGTGGCGCTAAACCATAGTATAATTAGAGCACCTGTGTAAACTAGAGCCAGGTGGAGTTGGTAATGGGGAAGTGCACGGTTTTTGACCGTGCTAAAGGGTAACTTGCAAGAATGTAGATTGTGCAGTATGTGGATATGTGCTGTGTTTAAGATATGCCCACTATGTGTACATGATGTTTATGACCACGAAGGAAGGAGAGACAAAGATTGAGGCTTTGTTTATTCACTTGCACAAAATAAAGACATTCTGCTTGGATCTACGCCAGTATGCATGGACTCTGTTTTTGCACGCGTTAAATATGTGCTCACTCCTGTTATCAGCAACAACGGCTTAAAGGAAAGCCGTAACAGACTTGTTGGCTCTTGTGCGCTCTTTCTTTAACAGTGTATTTCTCCTGGCTTAGTGGAGACAGAATTTGCCTACCACCTCTTTAGTGAAAACCCAGAAAAGGCTGCTGCTACTTATAAAAGTATAAAGGTATAGCCAAATACTGATTCCTTTCTATACATGGTTGTAGATCATCATTTAATGTTTAAATATTTAAATATCATATTTTCAGTGCCTACAAGCAGCTGACATCGCAAACGCAGTGGTGTATGTCCTGAGTGCTCCTCCTCATGTTCAAGTAAGCATCATCCATCACTGGAGAAAACAATATTGTGTTGTTAGTTTTTGCTAACATTGTTCATTTATACAGGCAGTTTATAATCAGTTTGAGCAGTGTATGGTAGGTATTTACACAACAAAATTATAATATGGGGGTTTTTGCCCCCATTTTTCATGAGCTGAACTCAAAGATCTAAGACTTTTTCTATGTACACAAAAGGCCTATTTCTCTCAAATATTGTTCACAAATCTGTAAATCTGTGTTAGTGAGCACTTCTCCTTTGCCGAGATAATCCATCCACCTCACAGGTGTGGCATATCAAGATGCTGATTAGACAGCATGATTATTGCACAGGTGTGCCTTAGGCTGGCCACAATAAAAGGCCACTCTAAAATGTGCAGTTTTCTCACACAGCACAATGCCACAGATGTCGCAAGTTTTGAGGGAGCGTGCATTTGGCATGCTGATTGCAGGAATGTCCACCAGAGCTGTTGCCTGTGAATTGAATGTTCATTTCTCTACCATAAGCCGTCTCCAAAGGCGTTTCAGAGAATTTGGCAGTACATCCAACCGGCCTCACAACCGCAGACCACGTGTAACCACACCAGCCCAGGAACTCCACATCCAGCATCTTCACCTCCAAGACCGTCTGAGACCAGCCACCCGGACAGCTGCTGCAACAATCGGTTTGCATAACCAAAGAATTTCTGCACAAACTGTCAGAAACCGTCTCTCACTAACACAGATTTAGACAGATTTGTGAACAATATTTGAGAGAAATAGGCCTTTTGTGTACATAGAAAAAGTCTTAGATCTTTGAGTTCAGCTCATGAAAAATGGGGCAAAAACAAAAGTGTTGCGTTTATAATTTTGTTCAGTATACTTTTCATTTCATGATTAAATTCTTAATGGTTTTCTGTTCCCACCTCTAGATTGGTGACATTCAGATGAGGCCTGTGGAGTAGCTGACATAAACTGAACAGACAAACAGGATGAAGAATCTCTGACTAATCTTTATCATCTTATTAATAGCCCATGAATGGTATAAAATATGAACTGTAGAGCTGACAAAAGCCACAAGAATGACCCATAAACAATTTCTGCACTCCAAACCTTTGAAATGCAAATAGCATCTGATCATGATCTGATCATGAAGTTTATTACCTTTTTATAACTATTTTAATGACTATTATTATGTACGTTGTAAAAAAAAGAGAAATAATTTAATAAGCATCAATGGTACTTTGCGTTAAGTATTGAGGCAGAATCAGAGTAATTTATTTTGCTTGGCATCATAATGAATGAACATTTACAGATAAACAAATATTGTGTAGAATGTTAAGGAAATTTGATACTACTTTATTTGTTTCTCTTCATTGCTGTGCCTGCAGTTTTGAACTAATGTTCTGAAATGAGGTGTTAAATAATAAAAGGAGGGAATTATGTTGTGCTTATCTTTTTGAGGTGTTTGTGATGAAACTATCAAATAGCTCTTTTTCAAGTCAAGGAGAAACAAAAATGATTATATCACAAACATGGCTGAGGACTTAAGGTATGTTACAGACACCAAATAAATGAATTTGCAACTGCTTTTATTAAAAAAAAAAAAAAAACTGATGTGATGTATGAATTTTTTTCTTATTTTGCTGAGAAGCCCACCAATAATGTAGTATAGTGACATTACAGGAACCTCTAAATATTTTAGTGCATAAAAACTGAATACAGTTAGCATTAAGGTTTCAGGCAAAATTATATCATTTCCATATTCTGCATTAAATATTGATATTTATGTTACATTTTCATGCATTTCGAATAGCATTTTAGGAACGTGACGCTTTGAAACTAAAGAGACTATGCAGAAGTGCTATTCAGCAACAATCCTAACGGTTAAACACGTTTTACTGAACTGAATTTTACTGTTACACTGGAAAATACGGAAGTAGAACATAATAGCAAGCTATTGCAACCCATGTTTGAATTGCAATCATTTCTTGTGACTGCAAACCCGCAAAAATCTCGGAGGAGCTGACAGGATTCAGGTGCGCTGATGTAGCACAGTAGCAGAATCGGCGTGCATTGCTATTGGCTAGATGAGTAGCTATACATTGACAGAAGGGGATGCAGTGAAGATCACTGCAAACTGGAGAAGGTTTTCTGTATGAGGTGTGCGAACTTGTAACATGGATCGCTGGAGAGGCAGGGTTGCTCTAGTCACTGGAGCTTCAGTGGGAATCGGAGCTGCAATTGCGAAGTCTCTTGTCCAGCATGGCATGAAGGTGGTCGGCTGTGCGAGAAATGTGGAGCAAATTCAGGTAATTTACAGTAGGCTATGCATTCGTAGTAGTGGAATAA
>NW_015555720.1:527167-538835 GCF_001515605.1 Sinocyclocheilus anshuiensis
GGGGGGGGGGGGGGGGAACCAAACTTTGTGCATAAAAAAGTTTACAAACTTTGCAAAACACCAAATTTATGTCACTGCCAAAACTTTTGGCCATGAATGTAAGCTGCTTTACTTGACTGCACCTTGTGAAATGCACCATACTACTAATTATTTTGTTTATTGAAGTTCTATTTACTTTTTTTCAAGTTTGACAGCGCAATTTTAATGCTTTAAATATGGGGAAAAAGGGCAGCGTGCACATTAATTCTCACTTAATGTTTCAAGCAATAAAAAGTCGTAAAGGTTTGGAAGAACATAAGGGTAAGTTAATGGTGTCAGAAATTACTGTCATCATTTACACACCGGTCATTGAGATCTCTGTTTGATCACATATTAATAATGCAATCTTAATGTTTGAAATGCCTTACCATTTCATCTTTCTTCATGTCTCAGGGAACAATGTGTCTATAAGGACAAAGTTCTAAACATTGGTATAATAATTAACTTAATTATACCAATGAGGCAGTGTCAGTTTCACATGTTTTGCTTGGTCTGCCATTACTTGCTGTCCTGCTGCCCATTGTTTGAGCTTTGCACCCTTCATGAAATGCAAATCTCAAAGTACTCTTTCCTTTCACAGAAATTGGCAGCAGAATGTGTCAGTAGTGGATTCAGCGGCACTCTGATCCCATATAAATGTGATCTGTCTGTAGAAGACGACATGTTATCCATGTTCTCCTGGATCAAAGTTCAACATCAGGGCATTGACGTATGCATTAATAATGCTGGTTTGGCTCTCCCAGAGCCTCTACTGAGCGGCAAAACCAGTGGCTGGAGGACTATGATGGATGTATGTGAATCACAGAATAAATAAGTATGCATTTCTGTTCTGAAAACATGCAGCTAGAGATTGTGTGATGGTAGTTGTCTTCAAATTTTGCAGGTGAATGTCATTGCTGTGTCAGTGTGCGGCCGTGAGGCTTACCAGTCCATGAAAGAAAGAAAAGTTGATGATGGTCATATCATTAATATTAATGGGTACTGTAATGTTTTATTTTTAGACATATTTATATTGCTACCTGTGCCATGCACCAAGCAATTCAATATCTTTAAATATCTTACTATGTTTTAGTATGTGTGGACATCGTGTCCTCCACAATGCTGATTTACACTTCTACACCGCTTCCAAATATGCAGTGACGGCTCTTACAGAAGGTCTCCGGCAAGAGTTACGAGAGGCCAAAACCCACATACGTGCCACAGTAAGAGCAGAAGGATAAAGAAGTAATATGATTATTCAAAATAAAACTTGTCTAAACACTTGTTGGCACTAAGAATTCTTTTATTACAGTCTATATCTCCTGGTTTAGTGGAGACGGAGTTAACCTATCGGCTCTTTAGTCAAAACCCAGAAAAGGCTGCTGCTACCTATAAAAGCATAAAGGTATATACAAATCCTGTTTCTTGTCTACAGAGCATGTTGTAGGTCATTGTTTACCTTTTACAATTATATTTACAGTGCCTGCAAGCAGTTGACATCGCAAACGCAGTGTTGTATGTCTTGAGTGCGCCTCCTCATGTTCAAGTAAGCATCATCCATCACTGGAGAAACTATTGCGCTGTTAATGTCTGCTGGCTTTATGACATTGGCCTAACCATGAACTTTTTTAGAAATAGAAAATTGACTTTCCTTTGCTCTCTGTAGATTGGTGACATTCAGATGAGGCCTGTGGAGCAGCTGACATAAACTGTACAGAGAAAGAGAATGAAGCATCTCTGACATAACGTCTTTAACAAACATCGTAAAAGTTTGCACACAATCAGAGACCAGGAATGTCCAATATATTCCTATGTTGTAAATAGTAATTGTCAAGTCTTTAAATCTTTTGAAATGCATTTGTTAGAACACAAAACACTGTTCTGTTTCATCATGCTGTTTACTTTTTTCATTGTGACTGAAATTATTTAAAGTTTAATGTACCAGTGTTAACTATTTTGAGACACTTTAGGTGCTTAATAGCTCTCTCTGGTTTTATGTTTAAAAAGTGCCAACTATACAATAGAGAGCAGATATAATCAAAACTAAAAAGTTACTTTTTATTACTTACCAAACATGGCTTTATGTATTTGAACCTGCATATCCATATTTGTATTTTAAAGATATAGAGGGATTTCCTCACCCTCAAATTGCTCCAAACCTGTATGCATTTCTTTCAGCTGTTGAAGAAATTCTGAAGAATGTTGAAAACCAAACAGTTAACGGTTGCCATTGACTTCCATATATGCAAAATATATATATATGGAAGTAAACTGTTTGTTTACCAACATTCTTTAGTGTTCAGCACAAGAAAGAAGCTCATACAGGTTTGAAACAAGTGGATGGTAAGTAAATGATGACAGAATTTTTATTTTTAGGCGAACTATCCCTTTAAATAGTTCTTAAGTATTGACCCAGAGGGAAAGTGGAGACTGGACGTTTTAGGGTCATTTCAAACAGAAGTAGCCTAACCGTTGGCACTTAGAATCCTCTGCAAGAATATCTAAACACGCCAGGAGTGTTTTATTTTGATTTGCTGTTATTTTTTAAATTTTGTTTCGTGATAAAACAAAATTAAAGCTCTTGCAAATAATTTGGGGTCGTTGGAATAAATGCGACTGCGAAATCTTGGAGTAAAAAATCAGGTGCTGTGATGCAGCATAGCTAGTAGAATAGGAAGTGCATTGCTATTGGCCAGTTCGTCCGGGAGTGTTCGTTTACATAGGGGATTGCAGTGAAGATCACTGGCAGCAGATTTTCTGTAAGAGTTGTATGAACTTGTAACATGGATCGCTGGAGAGGCAGGGTTGCTCTAGTCACTGGAGCTTCAGTGGGAATCGGAGCTGAAATCGCAAAGTCTCTCGTCCAGCATGGCATGAAGGTGGTCGGCTGTGCCAGAAATATGGAGCAAATTCAGGTAATTATACAGCTATGACGAATAAATCGGCATATTATGCTGCAGAAAAAAAAAAAAGAAATCGTGAGGAAATCGTAGGCACCCTTACCAAAAAGTAGTATACTTCAAGTTTATTTTAGTAAGTATACTTAAGTAAAGTTCAAGTATATTTTTAAGTATACTTTATGTAGTAAGTATACAAATATCAGTGTACTAGTAGTATACTTGTAAGATACTAATAGCACACTTGAATAAACTTCTTTTTCGTAAGGGTAGGGCTAATTTATGTAGCACCTCGCACGAAACACGAGCAGACGGTTTATACAGAGATAGTCCACAGCCTGTATTGGTCTCTATTGATTCAGTATAACTGAATAATAATTTATCACTCTCATGTTATATTAAATCTGTATGGTTTCTTGGAAAACAAAAGGGGACATTCAATTAAGTAAGTCCGTTTTTGAGATCTGTAGGCCATCTCAGGCTTCATTAGCAAGTGTTTTGGATGGAAATGTCTGCTAAAATAAATAAATGTAAATGATGTATATCTTGAAGCTGCGAATGCAGCGTCTATCCCTCTGTAGCAAAGATTAAATAAACAGTTCACTAACATTTTAAATTCTGTCAATGTTTACTTGCCCTCAAGTAGTTCCTAACCTTCTTTTGTTTAACATAAATGAAGATTTTTTTTGAAGAAGAAGAATATGGGTTACAATGTTGTTTGATGGACCCCATTGACTTTATTGTAAGGAAAACAACTTTGGAAGTCAAATGGTTCATCAACTGTTTGGTTACACACATTTTTCAAAATATGTTCAACAGAAGAAAGAAACTTATTTCCAACTTGAAGGGGAGTAAATGATGACAGACTTTTCATTTTGTGGTGAACTATCCCTGTTAACAAGAATGATGCAGTGTATATTGCATTCTGACAAATTATGATACAAGAGCAGTAGCAATAATACGTTTATAACCCTCTGCCAATGGTTTTTGAGCTTTGTGAAATGTGAATCTCAAAGTACTCTTTCCTTTCACAGAAATTGGCAGCAGAATGTGTCAGTAGTGGATTCAGCGGCACTCTGATCCCATACAAATGTGATCTGTCTGTAGAAGACGACATGTTATCCATGTTCTCCTGGATCAAAGTTCAACATCAGGGCATTGACGTGTGCATTAATAATGCTGGTTTGGCTCTCCAAGGGCCTCTACTGAGCGGCAAAACCAGTGCCTGGAGAACTATAATGGATGTATGTAACTCAAATAAGCAGTTTTCCTTATCTAACATGCCAAATGAGTCATACTAGTCATGGCCAAATGTTCACATTTTGCAGGTGAATGTCATTGCCCTGTCAGTGTGCACCCGTGAGGCTTACCAGTCCATGAAAGAAAGAAAAGTTGATGATGGTCATATCATTAATATCAATAGGTACCGGTGTATTTTATTGCACCTTTGTTCTGTGTACTCATTTTCCTGTCTATGTTCAGGCACAAGCATTCAATGTCTTAAAATACATGTTTTAGTATTTGTGGACACCGGGTCGTCAACAATGCTGATGCACACTTCTACACTGCCAGCAAATATGCAGTGACGGCTCTCACAGAAGGTTTGAGGCAAGAGTTACGAGAGGCCAAAACCCACATACGTGCCACAGTAAGAGCAGGAGGATCAAGATGTGCTTCTGTTGAACACTTTATTTATGTAATATGATTACTGCATGTCCTATTGCAAGTTGGTACTAAGTGTGCTCTTTCTTTAACAGTGTATTTCTCCTGGCTTAGTGGAGACAGAATTTGCCTACCGACTCTTTAGCGAAAACCCAGAAATAGCTGTTGCTACCTACAAAAGTGTAAAGGTATAGACAATGATTCCTTACTATACACAATATGTTGAAGGTCATCATTTATGTGTTTAAATATCATATTTACAGTGCCTACAAGCAGATGACATAGCAAACGCAGTGGTGTATGTCCTGAGTGCTCCTCCTCATGTTCAAGTAAGCATCATTCATCACTGGAGAAACTGTTGTGCTGTTAATATTTGCTGTCACTTAATCAATGTTCTGATTATGAGATGAATGGGATATTTTGGTGATAAGAATTTGTCAGAAATTAGACTAATTGCTGTTCTTTGTTGGTTTATACTGATGTAGAATCAATTTGAGCAGCATTGGAACATTTCTGCATTGTATTTTTTAGGTAATATCTTGATTTAATGGCTGAATTGTTTAATATAATAGTTTTTCCTTCCTTTTGTGTAGATTGGTGACATTGAGATCACGCCAGTGGAGCAGTCGATGTAACGGGATCAAGATAAATGGGATCAAGCATCTCGACACACTGTGACAGTGATGAAGTACAGAATTTGAAGTACAAAAATAAATAAATCTATAAAATAATTGCAGAGAAAAAAGTTACAAGACAGACAAAAATTGGGATTTTTAGAAAAAGTTCTTAATACTCTTGGTGCTGTTTTACTTAAATATTAAAAACATCAGCCTTGCTTAATGCGGTATTACTGTGATTTATTTGGCTTGACATATTGATAAACATTTACAAAGAATCAGTGCTGACTTTAGCTTTGAATTTGCAGCTCCAAATTAATGGTTTACATTGCATCAATGGCTTTAATCAGACTTCACGATTAAGTAAGTTACTGACTTACTTAACACTTAATTTACTTCTGAAGACTTGAACTATAGTGCAGTGTTTTATGACATACATTTATGATGCTTTTGTGTTATTTTGGAGCTTGACGGCTTCAATCCTTATTCACTTTAATTGTAAGAACAGCAAGGATATTCTTCAAACATTACCTCTGTTTCATGGATAAAAGAAATCATGTGCATTTAAACTGATATTTTTGAATTGCCAGTATATCCATGCTGGTATATCCATAACTAGACCGTTTTCACTTTTGATAAACTGTATTTTTATTCCTACAGTTTGGGTGTGAGGAAATTACCAAATAGCTCTTCTGGTTTTTCTGGTTCTCTCTGAAACCAAGGATGATATCTATTGAAAATTGAAACGCAAACTACTGCCAGCGTTACCATGCCAATTGTGGAAAACGATACCTTAATAAATTATTTTGTCAAACATGGTTGAGGTTAGTAAAAGAGTCTTGACACCTTGTTTTCCTCCAAAAACATAGTATAGTATTGAAAGGTATTACAAAACAAGTGTTACTTTTGTGTATTTATAGTGTAAATGACAATCATTCAACTGATTTGTGCACTTGCTTTCAGTTTCAGACTCTATAGCTGCTCAGGCCCAATGTTTCCTCCTCATGCATGATTGGCATCTCAAGGAAAAATGCCTAGCAACCAGAAATGTTCAGCCCTGAGTATAAAACATGTGTTAATGCTGTGAGGGAAGCATTGTTTTGCCATTAAAATACTCTGCTTAAAAATGTAAAGCTCATAAACATTACCTTGCTTTAAACCAAACATAGTCAGATTAGTTATTTAGCCACTTTTCATACTTTTTACCCGCTTGACTTTCATTGGAGTTCCTCTGTGGTCTTAGATGACCCGTCACGTCTCGTCTCAGCATGCGGACAGAACGTGCAGTTAGTCAGCAAAAGCCTCTTGTTCTCATGGGAACACGGTCCCGCCCTCTTAACCCCATTTCCATGACCGTAACAGCACGAAACGCTGCGGAATCAATCGTGAATTGTCTTTTATGCTTTGTAAGTGATACTATTGTACTGTTTTTGGAATGTATATTATTTCATAACGTCTACACCCTCTGAATGCTGGATTATTATTCCATGTCTGGGAACCAGGGAGCTGGTATAAGACTCCACATTGTTTTCACACACTCATTCTGAAACTGCTGAGTACAGCGGGGTCGCGGAGGAGGAAGTTGGTGTGATGCAAAATGGTGTGATGTTCGGCTCAGGCCATAATATGAATACATTTGGGTGGTCCCTCATTTGAATAAAGGAAATCCCACATTGGGCTCCCTTGAGTAGTGTATATATTCCAAGAGAACATGTTTGAAAACCCTGTTGAAACATATATATTTTCAGTGGCCCCAACTTTTATAGTTCAAGTCCTGATTAGGAGGTCTGATCCCCCGAACCCCATAATTCACACATTGATTAATGATGCATGTCCAAACCTCTACATGAAGTAATTCCTACTTCATATGCATTATTGTAACACTGTGGCTTGAATCAGAACTTCAGACTGCGATTCTGCAAACTAAGGCCTTGCTTTCTAACAAGAGCATGTGAGGGTCAGCTGACAGGAGATTTGAGTCCAGTGTTTCAATACTCATTTAATGTCGGAGGGAGGGTGAGGTAAAGCAGATTATCCTTTGAGAAGAATGTGACCCTTTCTGCTTAAGTCCTCTGGCAAAGTCTATGCAAGAACAAAGACTATCATAAATGGACTCAGTGCACTGCAGATAGGGTTTTTTTATACAGAAGGGCAAATGCTGTAAATAATCAGGTTACCTGGAGGAACACTTAACTTTTTGTTTATTAAGAACAAAACCCATACTGTGAAGAAGAGGACTGTTTTCTCAAACCATGATATGGAAGGACCACCAGTGCTCTTATTTACTTTATTCAGCAATCATGTCGAGAAACACATGCTTCATAAAATTGATCTGATCTGTCAGTCTACCATCAACGGAGCTATAAAAACAGAGTAGGTAAAAACATGCTGCTTATTAAAACAATATCGTATGGCAGCCTAGAAGATAAAAAAACATTTGGTCGCACCATGCGGACCTTCTTGAGTTTCATTCTCTCTTAACTTTTCCACGCTTTTCTCGATTTCCTCGCTCCCTGCTTCTCTTCATTTTCGTGTTCCTAGGTCTGCGGGTTGCCGTGGATGGAGTGTTAGTCTGTAGGGGAGGAAACATTGGTGCTGTGTTCATCTCAAGATCCTTCAACTGAAACTCGGTGTCCTTTTCGATCAGAGTCGGGAGGGGTGTCGTGTCTGCAACGTCAGGCAAAACGGCTTCGTAGCAGATTTTGATTACACGCCTTCCTTTGTTCTTTCTACCATTGGTGTCCTTCAAACTTTCTGTTGGGTTTTCAAGTCGGTCCAATCCCAGTCGCTCTAGTACATCGGTTGGCCCGACAGTTGGAGAACCTGTGAACAATAGTGGATCCTGAGAGCTGATATCACGAGGAGGTTTTTCTGTAGAGGAAGCAATGATTTTCCTCATTCTCTTTCTTCCTTCTCTCTGCCTCAAACTTGGCTTTTTGGTTCTAACAATGGGTGTTTTTTGTGTAGCAGTGACTACAGGTCCCTTTTCTTCCGTGTGCATTGTACTTTGCATCACCTCGTTTCTTACAGCGGCAGCTGGACTCTCAGGTTTTGACGTTACGAGGCTGACACCTTCAGGCGGACTAGTCGAGAGAGTTTGTTCCTTGGCTTCTGTGGAAGGGTTGTTTTTTCTTCGCTTTTTCTTTCCGGCTCTTTGTCTCAGCTTAGCTCTGGTCTTATCACGGACAGCTGGGGTAATGTGAGCTGTAGGCGAGGTGGAGACTAACTCTGTGTCGTTTGCTTGTCTGTGCTGTAGAATCTCTGGTTCTTTATCTGTCTTTATTGAGGTGGTAATGGTAACAACATCCTGATTATCATTCACTGTCCTCTGAGGATCATCTCTCATCATCTTATTAGAATTTCCTTCAGAGTCTAGCTCGCTGTTCATGAAATTGTTTTCTTTTATTCTAAACCGATTCATCTTCGCTGCTTCCTCCGCAAAGTTGTTCTTACCCATGACCTCCTCTGTCTGACCGGTCGACGGCACTCCGGTTGTTCCTTCGTCGACCTTTAATACGGCGCCAAGTTTTTTATTCTTCTTCATGCCTTTACCCTTTCCTCTTTTCTTCTTGTTCTCTTTTTTCTTCTTGCTGGAATTTTTCTTCCTCTTCTTCTCTGACGTCTGAGTTTCTCCTTTACCTGCGTCTGCGGACGAGCTTTGAGAGGTGGAGACTGTGGCGAGCACTTTAATGAAATCCTCTGCAGCCGTCACCATGTTTGTGAGCGAGGGCTCTTCAGGGGCGGCGGTCTTTGATTCAGAGAATGATGACTGCGTTGTGCTTTCAGAGGTTGTTGCGTTCTGCTTTTCTTCGTCTGATTGTTTCTTCTTAGGAGGAGCGATAGTCAATACATCAATGACATCAATGCCTCCAAAGTCATAATGGATTGATTCTTTAATCACTGCGACAGGAACTCGGTCATACTTTTTACACCTTTATGATGGAGAGAAGAGTAAAAACTGCATTAATTTGGCTACTGTAGACTGTACGCCAGAGTATAAGGAAGGAATTGGATAGAATTACATAGAATTTGATACTTACACCCCATACCAGTGACGCTCAACACACTGCTCTTCAAATGAAAACTCAAAGCAAGGAACTTCGATCACATTAAAGAAGGCTTGTCCAACCACTCGGGATGAAGTGTCATTGACAAGTCTCAGGCATTCCTTTAAGCTGTAAGATGCAGATGTATGCGTATAAATGTTCATTAGCTTAAATAGATTTGGAGATGATTTCAAAATGTCTATTTTTTTTCAGCATTTACATTTGATTGCAGGTCTAACATCAGTTTAAAAAATTACTTTTGAAAACATACACTGCAAAAATTTGTAACCTGCTGCAAACATTAACTTGATTTTTCTGCCTGATCTAAGCCTTACATTTAGTTATCCTTATGATGGTTCTATGAAAAATAATTTTCAGTAAACATTAATTGGTGTTGATTGTTGTAACATCTCCAAATTAAGCACATGTTAATGTTTTGCAGGTAGCTGACAAATAGCAAGAAAATTTGTAGGTTAAAATTTAATTTTGTGCATAATTGTCAGATTTTTCCATAATTTTAGACACATTTTAGTCATTCAAATTAATAGAATAAAATAAAAACACAAAAATTATCATAATAAGTGTCTCACAATTAATATAAAGTTGTAAAAAACGGCATATAGACAACAGTAGGATTTTTAAGTGTTTAAAGTAGTTTTAAATGAAGTATTGCATGTCATGCTGCTGGAAGCTGCTGTCATCTATCATACTTTCATATCTGGACCACATCAGACTTACGCATTGTCGCAGTCGCAGTGGCTAAGGGAGTGCCATTTAAAGTTGGTGTATCCATAATTGGAGGAGAACGCATGGATGACATATGGGCAGTGATCGTGAACGCGGCAACATTGGTCGGTCTCTTCGAATTCGCCTGAGGGGGAAAAAAATCACATGCACAAAATGCCTTAACACCTGCTACAGTATGAAAATGAAAAATAATAAGCTACTCAAGTCAGTGAATTAAAGTCAACTCACCTAACTGATCATAATGATCTGCGATGTTTCCTGCACCACACCAAAGTGTCCCGGGATACGTGAAGCCTCGCTTGGTTCGCGTCTTTTTATTGTTCGCTGCATCAGAGTTCGGCTCTTTTGCTTGTTTTGTTGTCGTGGTCACATTCCTGTCGCCTTTTGATTTCAGCTTGTTACAGTTCGCCTTCGCTTCGGACACCCCAGTCAAACTCACCTTCAAATCGGAGCTCATTTGGTTTCTTAGCCCAAGTCTGCACACGTGCATGAAGGATTTAACTTGCATTTCGTTTTGGATCACAGAGCAGTCGACCAGGCGGCCCTCAGAGTCATGCACAGAGCGAACCTCTTCAGCCCCATCAGTGACCTGATGGAGGTGATACTCTCCCACAACCGAACTTTTGGCGCAAAGAGTGTTGTTGAGCATGTAAAAGAGCTCTTTGCTCTCTTTTTCTGCCTCTGAAGCTTGGCTTAAGAATTCGCCTTTAACAAAGTTCCTGTCTAAATAAGACAGAAACACGAAAAACACGGACCACATCGTGGCGGGCGGCACTTTCAGCACCACAGAGTCTCAGACAGCACCGCAGCCTCTCCTGTCCAACGAGTACCGGCTTCTTTCACCGGCTGCCATGGGTATTAATATATTGCCGGTCAATAATGGGAGGGGTCTGTCATTTAATTAACCCTTTCCTTCTCCAATGAACTTGAATACCCTAATGTGCATCTGTTTCCTCCTCCTGGCGTTCATGTGGCAAGCGAACAGTGTGCAATGATTTCCAATGGATTCTCATTTCCAGTGGACCTTATATATTTGCAAAAGGCAAATTCGCATTTCTCTGATTTGCGAGGGAAATGTTGCAAGGCAACGTATTCTTGTTTTATTTCTTTTTAAAAGTAAACCAATGCTTTGTCGAAACCACATTTTGTATTATTGTTATTTTTTGTTTTTATTACATGTTAGCACAATAGAAAGGCATGGCATTAAAGCATAAGACAGATTTAAGCTACAAGTAGACTATTTAAGGCAAATTTAGGTAGGCCTATATGAATTCTACAAAGACGTTCCAAACAAAAGATTGGAGATAGCCTAGGCTATTCTTTTTTTTAGATAAAAGTAAAATACTTTGTTTTCAAACAACGTTTAATTAACCACAAAAAAAATTTGCCTACAAGTAATTCCTAAATCAGAGGTTACGGCGCAATAATTCGCTGTTTGAGAGCTTTGTGTCAGAATTAGTCATTATTTATCAATTTGTTATTTATTTACACATCACAAATATATCTCAAACGTTTGCATTTTGTTTAAAACCTATTTGAGTTAAGCTGACTGCGCTAGGGGCGTTGAATCAGAACATACACTCTAAAAAATGCTGGGTTAAATACAACCCAGTGCTGGGTAAAATAGGGACAAACTCAGCAATTGGGTTGTATTTAACCAAGCATTTTTTTGAGTGTTTGT